>NC_139683.1:74392546-74904765 GCF_964106915.1 Podarcis gaigeae | reverse complement strand
AACAGAGCTGCCTTCAGAAATAATTATAATAATTTATTATTTATACAAATGGTTACTGCAGGCTGACTCACGGTACGGTAAAGGTAAGGTAAAGGACCCCTGTACGGTTAAGTCCAGACAAAGGTGACTATGGGGTTGTGGCGCTCATCTCACTAAGCCGCTTAACAGCTGATCCACTAAGCCGCTAAGCCGCTTAACAGCTGATCCGCTAAGTCACTTATCAGCTGATCCGCTAAGCCACTTAACAGCTGATCCGCTAAGCCGCTTATCAGCTGATCCGCTAAGCCCGCTAAGCGCTAATGGGCTTGCTTCCCAAGAAGAAAAAACCGCAAGACGAAGAGACTCGCGGAACGGATTCTTTTCGTCTTGCGAGGCACCACTGTATTTTGTATGAGTGCTTTCAATATTCCATATGCTTGTCCGTGCAAAGTTTAAATCTATAAGCAATCAACTCATACGTGGCAAGTGTAGCCACATCTTCAATGACATTTGACACCTGAGATGTATATCGTACCTTGGAAGTTGAGCGCCTTGCCAGTCAAACGTTTGACTCCCCAATCTCACAAACCCAGAAGTGACTGTTTCAGTTTGCGGACATTCTTTGGAACCTGAACATCAGTCGCAGCTTCCTGCAGCCAATCGGAAGTCGTGTTTGGGTTCCCGAACATTTTGGAAGTCGAACGGACTTTCGGAATGGATTCCGTTCGACTTCCGAGGTACCGCTGTATTTAGGACCCATCTGATTCTTATGAATGCAATATGTTTTATTTCTTGGTTTTATTCTGAATTTGAATCGTCGTAGTGCACCCTGCAACCTGCTGGTAAAGGATAGGTAGCAAATATAATATAAAACGTAGTAACACAGAGGTCACCTAATCATAGTCTGTCCCATTGTGGTGGAATGTATTTCTATTTAAAGTTTTAGCAAATTTTGCACCTATTCATATAAATGAGCATATGCAGATGTCATATAAATGTGTGTCCTATGGTGTGCATTTCCTCTCTGTTTTTATTATTATTATTATTATTTGGCAATGCATAGGAGGCCACTCTCATGGCCTGAGAAAGGCTCCCACACAACCATTTCCTCTCCAGTTCCTTTTCGCCCCAAGTTCAATGGGGACCGTGTATCTTTCACCTGGGGGTGAAAAAGCAGCTTGGGTGGGCGGATTTGACCTGAACCCCCCCCCCCCCCGAATCAAAAGAGTTAAGCAATGGTCCTGTTCTTGGCTTTTTTCCTCTGCAGTGCAGACTGCAGAGACTGTTTTGGGTTTAAAAGAAAAAAAAGTGGGGGGGGGGAGGTAAATCATGGCACTCATCCTAACATGTAGTTTGAACTGCATTCTAAGCAAAAGAAATCGACAGCGGATCACATCAATGATGTTGCTTTGTTCTGCCAATATACACTCTAGTAATGCTTATCACTAAGGCACCTGTGTTGTGCAAATATCTAAATATAGTAGTGGATTTGAGAGTCCGTATGCATTAAGCTAGTTTCTCATGAATCTCTGATGGATTTGGATTAGGAGCCAGATACGCAAACAAGGCCAATATTTGCATATATTTACAGCTCTTTGTAATCCCCGGAACAGAAATTAGCCTCGTATCCTCCTGCCCAGCTGAAACAATTTAAAGTTTCCTGTTTGACAAAACCCATTTTTTTTCCAGAAAAGGTGCTCCAGAGTTGTCTCATGCTGCTTTTATCCAGCAGGCATCTTTTTTCTACATTTAAATCGCAACATCAGAGATGCTATGATTAATTTATTTTAAAGTGGGCTTTGCTGTCAGGATCATTCTCTCTGGAACAGAATTGTATCCCGCAGCTGGTTTGTGTAAACAGAAAAGCAAAGTCAAGGGAACAAACCAAAAAATAACTACACATGCACAGCTGCAAAATTAGTCTGATTACTAAACATCTAATATGTTGCTTCAGAGGGGAGGCGGTTGGCGTTGTGGTCTAAACCACTGAACCTCTTGGGCTTGCCAATCAGAAGGTCAGTGGTTCAAATCCCCATGGTGTGAGCTCCCATTGCTCTGTCCCAGCTCCTGCCAACTTAGCAGTTTGAAAGCACACCAATGCAAGTAGATAAATAGGTACCGCTCCGGCGGGAAAGTAAATGGCATTTCTGTGTGCTCTGGCTTCCGTCACGGTGTCCTATTGCTCCAGAAGCGGTTTAGTCATGCTGGCCACATGACCCGGAAAGCTGTCTGTGGACAAACGCTGGCTCCCTCAGCCTTAAAGCAAGATGAGTGCTGCAATCCCATAGTTGCCTTTGACTGGACTTAACCATCCAGGGGTCCTTTACCTTTACCTTTTTTTACCTATGTTGCTTCATGAATGAGAAATTTGTGTGTGGGTAGCGAAGTGGGGTGGTGATATGGCCACTGAACAATGTAAATAATAATATATTATCACATACATTTTAAAAATCCTATGAACACTATGATCACTACCAAACACAATGGGACTTAGGCCCCATCTGCACTATGGATTTAAGCACTATCATACCACTTTAAACAGTCATGGGTTCCTAGGCACTTTAGTTGGTTAAAGGAGCTGAGAGCTGTGAGGAGACCTCTATTCCTCTCACAGAGCTATTGTTCCCTGGGGAAAGGTATTGGTTGTTAAACTAGCTCTGTGGGGGGAATGGGGTCTCCTCACAGCTCTCAGCTCCCTTAAGAAACTACAATTCCAGATGCTTGCATATTTACCCCAGACAATAATGTTATTTTAATGAAAGTGACTTGCAATGTCACAAGATTCAGAGTATTATGCATACCCTCCAAGATTTCTCTGATGAAAATAGGATTGTCCTATTCAACAACAACATCAATAATAATAATAATAATAATAATAATAATAATAATAATAATTATTATTATTATTATTATTATTATTATTATTTTAGTATTTATGGAAATGTAAGGAAAATGAAGGAACATTCTTTCATCTCTGGTGGACTTGCCCTAAAGTGAAGGTCTTCTGGGAAATGATATATAATGAGTTGAAAAAGGTATTTAAGTATACCTTCACTAAGAAACCAGAGGCCTTCCTTCTGGGTATTGTCGGCCAGAAGGTGCTAAAGAAGGACCGAACATTTTTTCTGTATGCAACAACGGCAGCAAGGATACTTATCGCTAAGAACTGGAAAACGCAAGATCTACCCACACTGGAAGAGTGGCAGATGCAGCTGATGGACTATATGCAACTGGCCGAGATGACTGGCAGAATCCGAGACCTGGGAGAAGAGAGGATCGAGGAAGACTGGAAGAAATTTAAGACATATTTACAAAAACATTGTAATTTGGTTGAATGTTAAGAAGGATGCTAGATTATAAATAATTGGCCACCACTAAATTAGATTTGAATTTGATGATAAGTGAGGTTAAAGAAAACACAAACCTTTTGGAGAATTGCTAGATTGTATTTAAATGAGTGGATATAAGATCGTAAACAAGTTGATAATTTGCTTGGAAAAACTTTTTAACGATGTAAGTGGGAGCGGGAGACGTGAGGGAGTCCAAAGAAGTGATGAAACCACGTTTTGATATAAGCAATGTTGTTTATTATTTGTGCATTTGTATCAAAAAACTTTAATAAATATTTATTTATTTTAGTATTTATACTCCACCCATTGGACTGGGTTACCCCAACCACTCTGGGCAGCTTCCAACATATATATAAAAACATAATAAAAAATTAAAAATAAACTTCCCTATAAAGGGCTGCCTTCAGATGTCTTCCAACAGTTGTATAGTTACTTAAAGTAGCTCTTTGGCACTCCAGTAACTCCATACCCTCCATCATTTCTCCAAGAAAAAATAGGGAAATCCTAAGGAAAATGGGACATTCCAGGATCAAATCTGAAACTGGCATGGCTTCTGTAAATCTGGGACTAACCCTTGAAAATAGGGACACTTGGAGGGTCTGCCACAAACCTATGTACGCAAAGAGATTTGCCCAGCATATGCAGGGGGAAAAGAACCAAAATTTTCTCTACAGTACAACATTTTGAGGAATGTATTTATTATCTTTAAGCTAATTGCATTGCTAGCAGCCCAGCAGACCTCAGTGGTACACATGGAAAGAATGTGACCGGCCTTAGGCTATGCAGGCATTTCAAACAGAAACATTTTCTCTTCTTTTCCTCATCTCTTTCCTATCGATTTAGCTCAAAGATAAATTACTTGGAAGCTGCAGCCTAGCAAGGTAATGCAGGAAAAATGAAATCATCACACCCACCTAGTGTAAAAATATATAAATGTTTACTTCAGCTGTGCTGTTACGTAGAGCTGGAGGGAAGTATTGCCATTTTGCCTGGTCCATGCTTCAGACTATCTTCTCATGAGCACCTATATTTTTGACCAATTATATGTGGTTATATTTCTGCATATTAATTGGTTCTGCATATGGAGGCCTAGTTTTGACTGTGGTGGTAAACTTATGCAGGGGTGTCAACTTGAATAAAATATTGGGGGGCAGGTAAGTCCCACATAATCAATCACATGACAGGGCATACTCACACTATTTGAATGGTAATGTCCATCAACTTGGGGGGGGGGGCCCTCTCAAATATTTTATGGGGGGGGGGGTGGAAGGGACCTGGGCTGGATCCTTTGAACCTTCATCTGATCTGTAACCTTTCTTTATTCTATGGAGGGTATTATAGAATGTCCCTCTATGCAAAACACAGAGAAAATGAATATCCCAAGAGGAAGGACAGAATAAAATTCTTCCCCCTGACCTAAAGTTGTCCATGTGCATTTTTTTAAAGCAGTGAGGAACACTGATCCATATGAAATATCACGTACAATCTCAAGTAGCAAAACCTATGCGTATTCAGAATGCCTTACAAGTGCATTCCCTCTGTCACCACTCTCAAATGATAGTCCCCAGTCACAACAGGAGAACAGAAACTAGTTTCTGTTTACAGAGATCAGTGTAAAGGAGTTCACAAAAGGAGACCCAGAACATGTGTAAAAGGTAAAGTTAAAGGACCCCTGGATGGTTAAGTCCAGTCAAAGGCGACTATGGGGTTGCGGCGCTCATCTTGCTTTTGGGCCGAGGGAGCTGGCATTTTTCCACAGACAGCTTTCTGGGTCATGTGGCCAGCATGACTAGACAGCTTCTGGCGCAACAAAACACCTTGAAGGAAGCCAGAGCAAACAAAAATACCGTTTACCTTCCCACCACAGCGGTACCTATTTATCTACTTGCACTTTGATGTGCTTTCGAACTGCTAGACCGGCAAGAGCTGGGACAGGGCAATGGGAGACCACACCATTGCAGGGATTTGAATCACCAACTTTCTGATCAGGAAGCCCACGGGGCTCAGTGGTTTAGACCACAACGCCACCCACGTCCCTAGAACATGTGTGACCATTGCCAGCTCCTCCTGGTCTTTCTACCCAGCTAGATGTACAATCCACAGTACCAGAATAAAAACAGAAATGGACATAAAGATCCAGACTTTGGATAATCTAGGACAGTTTCATGCAGCAGGTCTTTGACTGTGCAACTATTTGAGTTTAGATTATTCATCAGGGGGACCTAGATATCTTCTTATTATGAGATAAAAAAGAAAGGTAAACACAACACACATTCTTAAAATGCATTACATGTTGGCAGTTTAAGGAGCAATCCTATGCACAAGAAATTGGTGTAAAGCAAACTGGTGTAAACTAAGCCAGCATAAAGTTGTGCCCAGTCCAAACCCAGTTCATCAGTGGGGCTGCTGCTGCTACTCTGCCTAAGCCTGGAAGAGAGGGAAATAGGCTTTTAAATGGAATTCTACATTACGTCGGCCAGTCATGTGACCAAGCTGAAAGGACTTAAAATCCATGCATCTTGCCCCTGCAACAACCCTTTTTCAGGATGTACACCAGCCTTGGCTGAGCCAGGGATGGGGGTGTTAATGTCATCTGAGCCTGGCTGAGCCAGGAATCCACAGCATCCTAAACAGTTCCTCTTGGCTCATTTTGCCATAGGATTTCCCCCTTAATACTGAATACAGTGGCACCTTGGGTTACATACGCTTCAGGTTACATACTCTTAAGAGAACTTTGCTTCAGGATGAGAACAGAAATTGTGCTCCGGCGGCATGACGGCAGCAGGAGGCCCCATTAGCTAAAGTGGTGCTTCAGGTTAAGAACAGTTTCAGGTTAAGAACGGGCCTCCGGAATGAATTAAGTACTTAACCCGAGGTACCACTATATATTGAAGGCACCCAAGAACAGGTTGTTGAAGCTTGTCCTCAGTTTCTCCCCCGCCCCCCATCAAAATCCACTTAGCATCCCCTGGTATAACCTGGTGGCCTCCCAGGAAGCAAATGCACCTCTGCATCATCATCATCATCCCAAGTCTTCTTCTTTCTTTTAAACCTTTCCTTCTTTCCACCCCCAGCTACTTCTCCATGGACAGTACTTCATTTCACATAAGAGCTTCAATAGGAAATAATTAAAATACTATTCCTTGTCTTTCATAGTCTGCATTGGAGAAGTCTATTCTACAAAGTTCCTTTTTTAAAAAGCCACTAATTAATCCTGGAGTCAACTGCTGAATAAAACAGTGCAGGAAATCCCATTCCCGTGCACGCTTCAATTTTTAGCAAACTAGTAAATTTAAGATTTTTGTTACTTCTGACAGCGCACATGATTTATATCCCTCTT
The DNA here is from genome assembly GCF_964106915.1 of Podarcis gaigeae. Taxonomy (NCBI): domain Eukaryota; kingdom Metazoa; phylum Chordata; class Lepidosauria; order Squamata; family Lacertidae; genus Podarcis; species Podarcis gaigeae. Next base: position 74,898,096 of record NC_139683.1, on the reverse strand, counting down.
CATAAGGAGAGAGTCAGCAGAGAAGAGCCACTGCTACAAGATATCAATGGCCTTGATGTTATATCAGAAGCCTGGGAGCTGCTTTTGCTGGTTGAGGTGCAGGGAAGCCATGGGCAGTTGGGGCCATGGCATGACAATGTTGCAATAAATACAGGACAGCCACTTGGGATTTTAATACACCACAACTTAATTGATTACAGATGTCAGCAGGGTTTGGTGCAGGAATTGGGTGTGTATCCTGAATCAACCAATCCATCTGCTGGTTGATTATTTGGCAGGGTTAACCAAGGATAAAAATCACCCTATGGCGTACATCAAATCAGGGCAATCCCTCCAAGATTAGCATTTTGAGGTGCTATGGACCACCAGCACCCCATCTGGTTGTCTGGACAGAAGCACCTCCCCCTTTAAGGAAATACAGTGGTACCTCAGAAGACGAATGCCTCGTAAGACGAAAAACTCGCAAGACGAAAGAGTTTTTCGTTTTTTGAGTTGCTTCGCAAGACGAATTTCCCTATGGGCTTGCTTCGCAAGACGAAAACGTCTTGCAAGTTTGTTTCCTTTTTCTTAAAACCGTTAATACCCAGGGAATCCGTGCTTCGCAAGACAAAAAATTCGCAAGACGAAAAAACTGCAGAACGAATTAATTTCGTCTTGCGAGGTATCACTGTATCCCAAGTTGCAGGGCTCTCAAGCCCTGTCCACCTAGGCTAAGGATCCAACCCAATGCCTTAACCACCATCAAGTTGTGGCAACTGCTGTGAGTTAGGCAAAATCCCCAGATGGGTTCAATTTGTGTCAGGGACTGGACTGAGGAGGAATGGTGGGAGCCCCCCCCCCTCCGAAGCTTCCCAAGGGCAGTAGGACAGTATTGATTTAGAACAGTGGTTTGTAGAAGGGCACAGCCCAGAGAGGAAAAGCTGGGAAATACTGGGTGAGGAACAGCTAGAAGAAGGAACACCAGGAGAGGGACAACATTGGACAGCATTCCTGACCCGCCCCCTTCGCCCAAGACTAGAAGGGCTTGAAAAGTGTTAGAACAGAAAGCAACGGCAACAAGCGGAGATTACCTGATGTAGGAGGGATGGATATTAGTGGAGCAACACCATTTTTTTAGAGATATGCATTCCTTGTCTCGCGCTGTAATAATTAAAGAACTTATATGATAAGAACACTCCTTTCATTTCATCTGCTCATTTACTGCCACTGGGGGAGGGATCCCATTCCCCGAAGCCTGACAATTTGTCTGAAGGAAAATTCTTCCCTGGCCCCGAATATGGCAACCAAAGACTTCCATAGCAAGGTCTTACACAGGGTCTGCCCGCTTATCCTCAGGCAGTCCTATCATATAAAGAGTAGGTTGGATGGAGAATCCAGTGGTGACAGAGGCTAAGGCATGGGCATGGCTGACTTTTATAAGCTGGAAGAGGACTAGAGGGAAGAACTTTGGCCTGCTCCCAAAACAGCACCCCATAGCTCACCTGCAATTGGCTGCAACCGCAGATGAGCCCCAGCAGCCAGTGTGACTGGTGGAGCAGGACATGACCTCCTCCCCCAGCTGTGCCAGAGCCAGAAGACCTCTCCAAACTGCCATGGCTGTGCATGATCACAACCACCACTCCCTCCAGCTTGTGGTAAGTGGTCCTTCTTTGGGTTCATTCCATAACTTTGCTCCATTGTTTAAATGCAGGAAAACCTTGTGGCTGGGATCCATTACATAGAATCTTAGCATTGAAGAGAGCCTGCCTTTTATAAGTGATCTAGTCTAGGGGTGGCAAATCTATGGGATCTCTAGAAGATGCTGAACTACAACTGCCATTATCCCAGCCACACTAGGTGGGGCTGATGGGAGTTGGCAGCCAAACATATGCTCTATACCGCGTGGAACAGAAATTATCTACCCTTGATCTAGTCCAACCCGCCCCCATTCAAAGCAGAAAACCTTGACCACCTGTAACAGATGGCAGTCCAACTTCTGTTGAAGATCTCTAACAAGGAAGAGCCCTCCACCTCTCTGGTAATGCGTACCATGCAACTGATGCTCAGCCAGGATTAGAGAGAATAACTGGGTGTTGAGGAGATACCTACAACGGGCTCCACTGCGTATTCATGGGCCTTTTCACAGGTTGTTATCAGGTTGCTACTGTAACATTTAAAGGGCATCCTCGATACAGTCAGATCTGCTGCACAAATTGCTTCACATCCACTTTCAAACTTCTGCTAATCAATCTTTTAATTGTCTCACACCCTATGGTCACATATCACAATGCAGAGATGCAGAGTAAGATAAAAGCTTCCTGAGAATGCTACTTAGTGTTGAATGCACGGAATATAAATGGCAGATAGCAAATAATAATTTGGGTGGATTCTCTCTGCCTCATGCCACATTTTTCTCCAAGCCTGTGTTTAGGGAGGTTGGCATCTCCCAAAACAGAAATTTGAGGGATGCATTTTTTACCGCAATTATTCACCCTAATAACATTGTGTTGTGAGCTGCTTGAAATGAATCCCTGTGTTTGATTGCAGACTTATTTTATGTTAGTTGAGAAGAGCAGTCAACAGATAACTGCAGGAAGACTGTGTTATCTGTTTTCCAACTTGTTGGTGTTGCCTAGACTCAGCAGTCCTGCTGCTGATACAAGAATGGGTGCTTGGCAGTCACTGATGTTTATAGACTTCTTGGATTATACCAACATTCAAGGATTTCCATAGGACAGTGTTAAAAGATAATTCCTGTGTGCCATGGTGTATCAAATAAGAATATAGCTGTCATCAAGGTTTCATCTAACAAAGCGAAAAGGCAGAGCTGTCAAACACAACAAGATTCTTTGCTGTGAATTCAGAAACAAAACAAGGCTGAGCTCTATCACCCTAATTATTTGGGATTCCTAGGGCTTTAATTGCAAGGACATTCTCACAAAACCTGTGCGTGGGAAACAGTTAAAATACCGTATTTTTCGCCCCATAGGACGCACTTTTCCCCCTCCTCTCTCGCTCTCCAGGCTTCGCGCAGATCTCCGCAAGCCGTGGGAGCCCGCGCTGGGCTCCCGCGGCTTGCGGAGAGTTGCCTGCATGACGAAGGCTGGGCGCACTGAGCCCAGCACTCCCAGACTTCACGCACCTCTCCGCAAGGCACGGGAGCCCTGCGCTGGGCTCCCGCTGCTTGCGGCTTCCCCCGCCCCAGCCCTGCACCTGGGGGGGGGAATAATTCCCCCCTTTATTTCCCCCCAAAAAAACTAGGTGCGCCTCATGGGGCGGTGCATCCTATAGGGCGAAAAATACGGTAATTTTAAATTTTATTTTTGCTAAAGATTTGAAAACTGCTACGACTTAGAAAAATAAGTGGGAAATATTGATGCGCCATATCATGATCAATATGGCAAACTGATTGTGATCTTCATTGTTTCCCCATCAACTCCTGACAATTCAATAAAAGCGAATCTGAAGAAAGGAAGCCATATTCCGTATGGAGGGAGCATCACGTCAGTTCAAACTGATTAAGTGGGTTAACTTATTAGTCCCGTATCACTTGAACCTCAGTCCTTGCATTGTTGTGAGGGAAACTTGGATGGGGAAGAGATAACAAGCTGCACGATGAAGGGTGGCACCTTCACTTCTTCTCTCCCTGCCTAAGGATGTGGCCTTTGCCATCATTGGACTCTGAAGATGTCTCCATAATACAGCATCTCCAAAGGCCCTTTAAAGAGGACAACTAGCTCCTCTGAGGAGACAGGGCCAACTGCAGAGCAGATCTTATCAGCATTCAAGTGGCTTCATTTCCAAGACAACATTCCTCCATTATACACAACAGGGAGAAAGCGACAGTTACTAAAGCTCACCAAGAGCTTTCCGTGGTTCTAAGGAGGCTTGTCTGATTCTGAACACATCTTGCCAGTTCAAGCAACACCCACCTGACCCTGACTTTGTCTGAGATGACCCTGCTTCCTATAACTACTGGAAGAGACTTGACCTTATTTGAGCTTACTGAAAGCCTCTGCAAAATAGGATAGTTACTAGGATTGGTGAAACATCAGCACCCTTCGCAAGTTGAATATTATCTGGAAAATAAAGTATAAAGGATAAAGACGAAGGACACCCAAGATTGATATTGCTGAACAATACCATGTAGACCAATGAAATGTGGTCTATACAATACCTATGGAGGCAAACCTATATATTTGGAGGCAAGTAAGTTAGCTTATTTGAAACTAGCAAGACCTTTTAACAATCTAAAACTAAAGAACGCACACACACAATCGCAGACTCATTCATTTAAACATAAAATTATAGTTTCCTTCCCTAAAAATGGTGAACTGGAATTCACACTCCTGTTTCTTATTTTAAAATAACCTATAGATCCCTGGGCCATCTTAAATAGTATGCTTTCTTAACTGTACAGAGATTATCCTGAGCTGGATGTGCATTAGAAATGGTCAGTGGAAAAGCACATCAGAGAAGATTGCTTTCTTATCCAAGAGAAAATTCTTCTAACAATTTACTTGTGTCATATTGCAGTTTTACTTGACATATTTATACAATTCTGCTACTTTCCCAGTAATTATACTGGAATGAGCAAATAGATCTCTTTTCATTATGTGACCAGATGTATGATAGCTTGGGTGACCTTGTTTTACTTGTCACTCAGCCTTGCTGGGTCAGACCAATTGTGGTTTTTGTTTTTGCTTTGAGGCTATTACAGAAGTTCAAAATAGCTAGAACACCACCTTTCAGTGAATTGCAAATGAACATCCATAACGTCTTTAATTATGACTGAAAAGTTACTTTTTTCTGACTTTAAAGATCCTTCCTCGCAAGAACTGTTGATTATGATTTTCACATTCCCAAATAAACTCAGCTTTAATAAATTGCTTGTGATTCTTTGGATCACAACAATTATAAATTCAGAAAACTTCCTTAAATTAAAAGCAATTTAGAACATTTGAAATCTTTGCAAATCTAGTGTTGTTATTGTTTTGCCAGAGGGTGTGCTGAATTATGCATAATCAATATTTATGATTGAAATTATATTAACATTACTAAAATCTAATCTCACTGGGTGCAGCTTTCCAGTAATTATTCCAGGTGTTGGCTGTGTTGTATGAAAACCACACTTCCAACACTTCCCAAAACAATATAACTTGGGATTTTTTTTTTTAGAATTCTTAATGAAACTCCTAATGAAACTCCTAATTTGATTGCTGTCACAATCAAATATTAAGTCACATTAACAACAAGCATAGCTGTGCTTAATGAATTCCAGAGGAATCTCCCTGTTGCCAAAACACACAGCAACAACAAGAAATCTGATCAGGATGTGCATGCAATATGTTGGAATGAAAAAAAGGCTGTTATCATGAACATTGTTTCTAGGTATCAAGTTCATCTGAAATAATTCATTCTGACTAACAGTGGCATGGTGTTAAATAAGAGTCCAGTGACTAATTATTACCATATTTATCATCCAAACTCCAAAGTTATACCCAAGGCAGTCGTTAAATATTGGTATCATCTGGCATCAACCAAAGTCCATGTCATGGACTGGCTGGACACAGAGGAATGGTAGAAGGAACCAGCTGGGGAACCACCAAGAGAAGAAGGCTCAGAGCCGGGGATTGTTGGTGGGGTGACAATGAGTGGTCAGAGGGAGAAAAGGGAGAAGCCTGGGAAGAGGAGGCGTCAGAAGCTGAAGGGGTAACAGGAGTTAGTGAACTGGGAGAATCTTTGGCAGAGAGAAAGCAGGAAGAATCATGAGACAGAAGCTGAAGCAGGTGAGTGGGAGGAGGGAAGTTCAGAGGCAGAGATGAGTCAGGCTGGTGAAGAGTCACTGGTATCTCTCCCTCCTGCTTTGACAAGCTCCCCTCCCACTTTGACTCCCAGTACCAGGCGAGGCGTGATATGTGAGCAACAAAGGCAGTCTGCACACAGACACAGTCTCTGATTGCTTGGAAGATGCCCTGGTGAGGGGGAAACCTATATGGCTGAGGGGAGGTGGGGATGTTTAGTCTCAGCAACTGATTTCACGGAGTAAGACCTACAGGGAATGAGCTGTTATGCTCATTAGGTTGTAAACTCAGCCAAGCCGATGAAGATCATGTTACTGATAATAAAGAGTTAACGTCAACTTTGGACTGTGTGATTTACTGACCTGCTCACTCTGTGACAGCCCATATCCCAATGAAAGTCCCAGCTGCCGATCCATAGGGTACCCTGCTCCTCTTTGAATGTGCTACGTGTTCAGCTGCCCTGTCTGAACATGTGAAGGAGTGATGAGAAGCAGCAGTAGCCTCTCCTACTATCTCCTGCTCCCTCTGGGCTACCATGCTGGTTGTCCCAAAAGGAAGAGGACAAATGAATGAGAAGGAATACCAAGTGCAAGGTTATGATAGTGGCAGTGGCTCACTAACAGCAAACAGTTCCTAAAACTTGGAACTATCACTACTTATATAACAAACACCACAGATAACTTTTGCCATCAGTAGAGATTGTGCTATCTGATCAGGCAAGCACAAGGCAACAGTAATGATGGTGTCAGAAACATCTGTAGAGGACTGTGAAAAACTGGAGAAGTCCTTGTCAGCTTTCAAGTTTATTGGTGACAAAGTTTAGAAGATTACTCACAGCTGTATCATCATGATTGTTGTTGTTTAGTCATTTAGTCATGTCCGACTCTTCGTGACCCCATGGACCAGAGCACGCCAGGTACTCCTGACTTCCACTGCCTCCTGCAGTTTGGTCAAAATCTTCATGATACTCCACAACAACTTGCTATGGATATTGACAGGACATGGGGTTGATTCACTTTTTGCTTAGGCTTTCTACAGCTTTACAGTAGCAAGGCCATGCTCTGGTTACCATTTTACCTTTCACTCTAATTCTCCTGCTACCAGCGACAGAGGAACAGTGCCAACCCGTGTCTCAGTGGGTGTAACCCCCGCCCCCACAAATGCCTCAGATAAGACAGAGGTAATTAGTGTTCTTTCAACAAGAAGAAAAGTAATTGTTTTGTTTGAAGAGAATGGTGTTGGAATAAATAGGGTTGGAGGAGGTTAATTATAAGTCTGATTAAGGAGAACTATAGATCAAAGTATAAAATGGAAACATTAAATCAGGTCATGGGTACTCCGATAAATTTAAATAAAGTAGAAAATAATTTAGGAAGGCCTATTGTTGAAAAATGCTGAAGAACAATCTCTTTGTTTTATTAATTGTGTTTAGTTATGAGAAAAAACAGTCTATAAGGCTATGAGCCTAATATGGAACAGGACTTCTACAGATATTGCGTTCCTGAGCCATTTAAGGCTTTATATGTCAAAACCAGCACTTTGAATTGGGCTCAGAAACTAATTGGCAGCCAGTGCAGTTGTGCCAGGATTGGTGTAATATGCTTAAACATCTTGCCCCGGTGAGCAACGTGGCCTCTGAATTCCCAACCAGTTGGAGTTTCTGAACCATCTTCGGAGGCATTGCAGTAATCTAACCCAGAGATTACTAAAGCATAGTCACATGAGTTCGGCTACCCCTGTCCAGACAGGGACACACCTGGACCACCAGCCAAAGATGATGGAAGGCACTCCACACCACTGAGGCCACCTGGGCCTCAGGCAACAGCAAAGGGTCTAGAAAATACCCCCAAGTTACGTACCTGCTCCTTCAGAAGGTATGTAACCCCCATCAAGAGCAGGCAACCTCCCATCTCCCCCAGGGGAACCATCCACTAACAGTGTTTCAGTCTTATCTGGATTGAGCTTTAGTTCAGTGACTCTCATCCAGTCTATTGCTGAGGCAAGACAATGGTGCAGCATATCTCCTCCCTCACCTGCAGATGTAGAGTTGTATGTCACCAGCATATTGCTGACAATGTTCTCCAAACCTTCATGTAGATATTAAACAGAATAGGGGATAAAATCAAGCCCTGAGGAACCCCATATTGAAGGTTCCATGGGACCAAAGAGCACTCCCTGAACATCAACCTTTGGAAATGACCATCCAAGTAGGACCAGAACCACTAACATGGACAGCCGCTCGAGAAGGAGACCTTATTTGATAGTATGGGATTTTGCTGAGAGGCTGATGAGGATTAACAGGGACACATTTCTCTTGTCTCTCCCAACAGAGGGTATCATAAAGGGTGACCAAGCAGTTTCAGTGCCCAAACTATATCTAAACTCCTAATTTTAGTCCAGGGTGGGTAGTGGTGCCGCTTTTGAATGGGAGACAATCTCGGTTCCTATCTGTGGTGATCACCCATCATTTTAATTTACTCAAAATACCCTGCCCCATCTATCTATGAAATTTGGAGCAGATTTTCATGGTGCAGGGTGAGGGCTAAAGGGGAATGATAGGGAGAGAAAGTCCCATCTGCTCATGCAATGGAAGTGGTGGATACCACTCTAGGTACTGATTTATGGGGCAAATTAAGGTGTGTTGGAAAAGACTCATTAATTCAGCCCACCAACCAGCATAGTGATGTCCCTATCCTCCCATGTTTCCTCCCATATATTAAGCTTTGTCTTCATTATTGCTTTTTTAGAAAGTTTTTCAGAAACCCTTTAAGTTTCTCTTCTATGATTCCAATTTAATCCAATATGACTATTATTAAAAATAAATGAGATAATTTAACCGAATTCCCATTTCTACCCAAATGCAACTTGACAACAGTAATTAATAAAAAAATTATCAGCTATAATAAATGTCGTCCCAAACATAATGACAAAAAATAAAATTAAAAATATGAATAAATGTCCATTAAATTCTACACTTTCTTGGGCATAAGTTAGAAGCAGTCTGTTCTTCACTGCTAGTTAAAAGACAAAGCAAATTAATTCAGTTGCAAATAAGAAATGGTATCAGTCGGTGAAAATGAATAATCCTTTAGGAAAATAATAAAAATGTAAAAGTCTTAAGCATGCTTAACCTTAAACATTTAAATAAAGGATTGTTCTTGTTGTCTTGTTTGTCTTGTTTGTTCATTTTTCTATATCACTCTACATCTGAGGATCACAGGGAGGTTGAACCTTGCTCTCTCAGGTCCTAATTTGACACTCCAGCCTCAACACCATAACTTGTGAGTTTGCAAGCCCACTTCAGTCCACAAACCGCCAATGTATTCAGTGACTCACAAGAGGCTCAAGAATTCTCATGGCTTTGCAATCTGTCCATCACTGTCAAGTACCTATAAGGCCTCACAGAATAACTGGTGAGGTCCATTCAGCTAACATGAGTCAAAGAGGAACAGCAAAAACCAAGCTTTAAAATGCATACTTTAAAGAGGGGGCCACTAGGGGCGCATTGGAAGATGGCCGACAATACCATCTCTCCGACCCACATGGGATAATTAAGAGGCTGTTATGGGAGTAGGAAGCCCCCCTTGTTGCCCCAAGGGAATGGGGAACACTGCCCCTGCCTGCTGTGCCCATAAATCACCCCCAAATTTGAAAGAAGGGGGTGAGGGTACTAGGCAGAATGCCCCCGTGTGGACCTCGGCTCTCCTGGACGCTGTCTCTGATAGCGCACTAGCTGCAGCAATTTGGAATAATTAATTACAAAAGAAGCAAATGCACATATTTCAAGTGAAGAAGGGGAGTGAGACTGCTAATTTAAGGGACCTCTGCAAAAGAAGACGACGGGTTGGAGCAACAGGAATATTTTACGATGAAGATACACCAAAGGCTGGGTATGTCGGCAACGGGACTGAATGTGGGGGGGAGAACCTTTTTTACTTTCCTTCTATGTGATTTACCAAGAACCCCTCCTCATTAGAACCGTTGGTTTAACTGACCCAAGCAGGATGATTAAGGCCTGTGTGGAGATAAACTTTAACCAAAAGTATGCTTTATGGAGACCGAGAAGCAATAAGAGCTTTTGGAATGGCACAGCAATTAATTCAGAGTCACCATCTTGCCAAGGATTTATAGCCGGGAGGAGGAACGGACTTGTTTTCAGACTGCATTCCTGGTGAATCTCTTCAGAGGTTTGAGAAAGGAGGCAGATTGGTGAAGATTAATGACACTAAGACTGTTTTGATGTATGGAAGTGATGTTATATGGAAAATGTCTGGATATGGCTACTGGATAAAAATAATAATAATATCCATGCAGGATTACAAACTGTTTTAACCAGCTTGTGGAAAGTGGAAAAACAATAAGAAAGGACTGGATAGTACTGTGAACATTATATGGTTAGATTTGTGGACATTAAAACAGCAGCAAGAAGCAAGAAGTTGATTGGTTCCCCTTCGGAACTTGAAATATGGGTACCCCCAACAAAAAATTAAAATTCGGCTGTGTAATTTGGAATTTATGTAATTTGGTTTGATTTGATGTGATTGGTCGGTTAATAAAAAAATATTCTTAAAAATAAAATAAAATGCATACTTTAAAATTAAATGCTTTTTATTTATTTTTAAGGATTGCTTCCAAGGGGCACCTTTCTTTCTATTTCCTATTTCCTCCTTCTTGGATGGGCAAATCTGTCAGTTTCAGTTTCCCGTGCAGTCTCATTTTTCCAGTCTTCTCTACAACAACAATATATTTGTACCCCCGACCAGAAGACAGGCTAGGAGCAATGTGGGAAGTACAGGTGTGTGTGCAAAAGCAGAAAGAAGAGAAAGAGTTCAGAAATCCTTTCATACCAGCCACTCATCTATTTTAATCGACTTTATATGATTCAGATCGCGTCACTGTCACATCCAGTTAACTCCTTAGGCCTGTGATAATTGCATGCATTAAACCTGGGTGTAGACGCTTCTTAATTTCCTCCTTCTGCTGTATATCATTCACAAGTTTCTCCATATTAGCACTTTTTGACTTCAGTATTTAGACTTACAAGAGAAGTGTAAATATTTGCCTTGTGCGGTGTCAACCTAAACCAAATTTTGTTTTGTTGCTGCAGTTAAGAAAGCGCAATAAGATACTCTGGATGAGTAAATTGTAGGTTTACTTTTGTTTGATAGAAATTTGTTAGCACACAGATCATGAACATAGTATTTTAGACAGCCCCACCCACCTCAAATATTAGATTCATTTAAAAAAAATTAAAAAACCAGATAGTTGTTGCAATGATGATGTTTTTTCTTAAAGAATTGTGTAGCTCTGGAATCTCTGTCGATTACACTGGCCATTCTAAACATACGTATGAGACTGAGGTACCTTAACTGATTTTTTGACAGGGTTACTAGGTTGCAATCAGGAGATCAAGGCTTTCTTAAATCTTGTTTATATATTCATCCAAAGGCACAGTCTGAAGAGTTCTGCGGATCATGGCTTTAAAATGTCTATCTCAGAAGCTAAGTTTCAGATATTAATATTTCAAAATTGATCTTGCACATATTTTAACCAAGTTCTCCATCAAATGGGATGAAACACACAGGCATGCACACACACACGCGCGCACACACACACACACACACACACACAATATTTTACAGGTTGGAAAAAAATATATCTGAAGAAGTGTGCATGCACACAAAAGCTTATACCCAGAACAAACTTAGTTGGTCTCTAAGGTGCTATTTGACATTTTTTTTATTTCTTTATTTATTTCGACTGCGTCAGACCAACACGGCTACCTACCTGAATATTTTACAAGGTTACTATAAAAAGTCTAGTTGCTGAGGCTTAAAAAACATACCAATTATCTGAAATAGCAATGGTTATTTTTCTGCTCCCCCCAAAAGTGCACCTATCTGCAACTCTAAAATACAAAGCTGAATTATTTCCATTAGACTTAAACTTAGTAGCTATTAACCAGTGAACATCAACTGCACATAGTTTGTGTTACTGGCTATGGAACTATAAAGAATCGTGCTCAAGGATTCCATAAATCTTCTTCACCAAACCTTTATTAGGCATAACAAATATAGGCTATCATAAAACATCCATATATAAAATTTTAAAATATATACAAATAAACAGGATCCCATAAATCATTGACCTCCACCTTTTCAGCACGACACTTTAAAACCTGACTATGGCCTAAGTCCATAATCTTATGTATATTTACTTAAAATGGGGGAAAGACCCATTGGGAGCAATGGGTCATGCTGCTGAGAGTAGATGAGGACAGGCTGTGTGACCCACTGAAAATTTTGATCAATTTTCCCTAGATTGTGACGTGTACAAAATTGTACTTCTGACTACTTTCTTACTCCTATCTATAGTGCAGAAAACGACTGACATGTAGGGAAATTCTTCATCCCTCTAAAGCTGTGAAAGGGCAGGTTTCCTTAGTACAGATCGATGGATCCCCATTGCTGCCTCATGACCTCTATGTATATTTTTTCTCAATGACCCCACATCTGGAGGAAATATATTGTTATAGATTTTGCTGGACCCCCCCAAAACCCTAGAAATTAATAAATTGTAGGAGCTTATTTGAAAAATGAAGGGAGAATACAAGCTGCAGATGAATTCCTGGGTAAAACAATCTGGCCAAGCCATTAAGGAACAATATAGGGCCATTGAGGGACATTGGCAATGCAAGAGAACTGTCCTCTCCCCTTGCCCTGAGATGTGAGCAGAGACTGGGGGCTTGCCAAGGTAAATGGGTGTGAGCTGACAGGAAAAGAGAATTTTTTAGAAGGGTATTCTGGGAAGATGAAGAAAGAAGAAAGACCGGGATCCATCTTGGGCAGGTTGACTGAAGGCTAGCTGCACTGCTGTGGGGGACAAAACCCTCTTGAAATGACCATGTTGTAAGATCTGGACTCCTTCCATGCAGACTAAAGGTGTAAATAGGTGAATAAACCATATTTCTGAAAGCTAGGACAGTCTGTGTCATGTCTCAATTCTTCAAAGGAACACAGATCCTGAGCGAATGCCTGGAACCCCATGGGCTCTTGCCACTGCTCGGCAGAGAGAGGGGGAGGCATACAACGTTTGTAGAAATATTGTGAAGAATGTGTGTTTTATCAAATGTATGCTGAGCTTTTCACTGTTAAAACAGAATATTAGAGAAGCCAGTACGCGGTCACGGCAGCCAGAATTGTGTTAGCTCAGAGATGGAAGCAGGAAGAAATCCCAATGGTGGCAGAGTGGAGAGCAAAATTAACAGAATACGCCGAGCTGGACAAACTGACAGGGAAAATAAGATACTTAAAAGATCAAAACTTTATTGAAGACTGGGGGAAATTCGTGGGTTATCTGGAGAACAAATGTTTTGTAAATACAACGTTAGTGGCATTTAAAGAGGCTTTGTAAAGAGCTAACAAGTATTGTTTAATTGAAACAATGTAAAAAAGGAGGTACGAATGGCAATATGAAAGGATGGAATGTGATTCTAAGACTCAAACACGAATGAATGTCAACATCGCTGAAGGAAGCCCAAAATGATAAGAAATGCCGAAATTCGAATATAATGTATATAATGTATATTTAATCGAACTCAATAAAATTTTAAAATGCAAAAAAAAAAAAAAGAGAGATAATGTTTTTGTGAAGCATGAAGCGCCGCTGAGCTGTGCTAAAGTGCAACTTAAACCATATTGTGAAAGGCAAAAGCATTATGACAGGTGACATTCTCTAGACAGAACTAGCTGTATACACACAACTCTACAAGCCAAATAAATGTATTCTAAACCATCAGCATCCAGCTTTTCCAGGGCTTCTGAAATGTTGGGAATAAATTTCACAGACACATAGTTTGACAGAACATAGAGCTTTAGAGCTTCATGTTTATCTTTCTCCCTCCCTCTGCTTTCTCTCCATGACTCTCTCAATCACATAGTATAAAACCAATAAGCTCATTAATGTTGATTTATTTTCTTATTTTGATATTTTTAACAGGCCTCTCGCTGATGGTTCAACCTCCCAAAGTGAAGTTGAAAATTCAATTCAAAGTCACAGAAATAAACAAGATCCAATGATTAATGGGAAAAACCGGTTGCATAAGCATAACACAGGTATCCTAAAAGTCCCAACCCACCCTCTTTACACCCTTTAACACACCACATCGATCTCATGAGGATAACTCTCATGAGGAAAGCTCTTTCATGGCAAATGTTTCTCCATTTCTCCTTAGAGTTTTCCAGTAACCACAGGCCCTGTGAGAGGGCCCTCAGCAAGGAAGCCTCTACTCCTAGCACCTTCTCCAAAGTGAGTTTGCCAGATGAGGAGGGCAGTAGTGAGGATGGGTGATAGAACTGAAAGAAACAGCTCCTTAGGTCTAGCCATTTGGTACTGAACCCAGGACCAAGAGAAGAAGTACTGGAGGAAGTGGCTGCAGCAGCTGCCACAATCTTTATCTCCCAGGAATGCCTTTGTGTATTTTGAGGGCGCAGCCTAAGTCGTTGCAGGTAATGAAGATGCCAGCAGCTGCAACCCAACTCACCTGGCATTATTCACCTCAGCACTGGCCTCAAAACTTAAAAAAGTTAAGGGATGCCAGCAGAAGCCATGATGAGCTCAACAGGGCTAATAGATCCCAACATTGGCCTGACAATGTGGTGTGCTGATGCTGAATCTGAATAGCCACAAAACCTAATGGCACATCTCTACCCACGTCTACTCAGAAGTAAGTCCTGTTGAATTCAGTGAGGCTTACTCCTAAGGATGTTAGGTTAGGATTGCAATCCCTTAACCAGACAATTGCCATGTGGTTCCGCATATAATTTTTCACCCCTCAAATGCATGTTCTTTTAGATGTAGCACTTGACACGGGAAGACTCCCTCCAATCACATGTAAGTTCATCAAAGTCTGTGTTTCATTTGTTAAAAAGCAGCAACATCTCGGGCTTCTTCTCACCATTATACTGCTTTTGGCAAAAATCTTTTCGAAATCTCAGCTTCCATAAGATCTATACTGCATCCATAACATTCTATGAGTGTTTTTAGTTTAAAAAAATCAAGAAAGTTCTCACACCTTGAGTTAAGGCAACTGAGACCAATAAGAACAGATTTATTTTCTGAAAATATTATTCGAAGTGCAGCAGTTATTCTATCAAGCATGGGAAAAAATCATGTTTTCTGAAGTCTTTCTCTGAAAGGCCCTGTTCACCTGACACTTTGTCAATCAAAATTGATTCCTGAAACCTTAAAGGCAGGCTTTGTATATAACTGTGTAATGCGTAGGCATCATGGGATTCTGCATATGACAGATATATTTTTATATGAGTTTGCATATAGATATGAATGGAAAAATAAAATAGTTTACATTTGAAGGCATTGTCTTGAGGCAGAAACTTCAGACTCTTATTTGGGAGTAAGTCCCTTTGAAGAAAGACTTACCTTTGAGTAAACATGCATCAATTTACACCATAAAGCTATGATAATGGCTTTATTCCCAGTACATTTTATGGGTATATGTTTTGACTGGGGGAAACAAAATTGTAACTGTCTCTGGTTTGTTTTCCTGATTGTGCCTTACACCTTATATTTTGTCTTATAAATGAAATGAAACAAGCCCCACATCTCTCAAAACACATGCAATAAAGGAAGCCATCCATCTATCCTTCCATCCATCTTGGTACTGTGTAACTAATAAAAAGAAGAGATAATGGTTTTACCCAGTATTTAATTAAATGCCTATTCTGGATCATCCATGCACAAAAGTTCAGTGATTGGAGCCTCACAAAACAGCACATTTAAGACAACTCAGACTAGCCTTGGGATTTTGGAATGCCTTCCAGTGAGATGTTTTCTGTCATCTTCCAGAAGGCAGGTCAAGCTTTTCATTCTCTGTTGTGTTTTTAGAAATTGTATCTATTAACGTAGCTTTTCCTCCTTCCAACTGTTTCATGATTGGACTGTTAGTGTTTTCTATTGTACACTACCCTGGAATTTATTTATTTTTTTGAAGTGGTGGTGGGGGAAATCTTGTACACAAAATAAAATTCTTTAAGTCAAATTGCAGCATCAAAATCTGAGTGGCGAACATGTTGTATGTGCTGATTTTATCATATGGCAGCCATTCATTTCAGGCCTAAAGAAGAAAAAAAATGATGACAAAACTGGGGAAAGCAGACATTGTTTGCAAATTATGGGAAGGGCTAGAGCTCAGACAGAGCACATGGTTTGTATGTAAACCATTCCAAATTCAATCTCTAGCATCTCCTGGTAACACTGAAAAAGAATCCTGAGTGAATCATGAATAACTGGGATTCAGAGTCAGTGTCAGAACTATTTCAGCAATACTGAGCAAGACCTGGTGAAATACAGCTTTCTATCTCTACCCCAACATTGAAACAGAATTGTCCACTGAGTCCAGGGAACTAGGAAGGGAACAAGGCAATTTTTTTCTTATTTACAGTGCCTCTTTGGAAAAACAACTCCCTTTTGCTTTTATTAGCAAAGCACATCATTAAAATGACCAGTGTATTAGCAGGTCTAACAAGTAGAAGAAGAGGGCAAGAAGAAGGTGTATTTAAAGAGGAGTGGGGTTTTTTTTTGTCGAGTATATTGAAAACAATTGTGCACAGTTGAAAATGCTTAGCAGTATTATAATAAATTCAACAATATAATACATATCAAAGGGATGTAAGATAGGAAAATAGAATTAGATGGCTAAACGAACCTTGGAAGGGGTGGGAGGGAAGTCAGTGAATGTATGGTATAATAAAAGATGTTTAATTTGAAATGTAAGATGTAATAACAATTATAAAATAAAAAAGGGCCAGTGTATTCATCTGGTCTAAATCACTGCATTGGCCACTCCTACATCATATCATGTGACAGGCCCTTAAAAGCACCATGTAAATGAGCAAAATTCAGATGCCAGATATCACATTTTCCATTTTCTAAAGCTACAAGGAGAGGACTCCCACAAATCTCAATCTCTGTAAGTACCTACTAGTTCACAGCTAAAGCAATGCCGGTTGCACTTTCCTCATTTAAAGCAGCCACATTTTCTCTTCAATATTTAACAAGATAGTTGAGTATCAATTTTTTATCGAATGCAAACACAGCATATTATTCCACTAAAAATAAGAATTATTTCAAGCTTGCTTAACCTCTCAGAGGGAAACAAATAGGAACTCAGAGGTTCACCAACAGAACACTTTCCCAGAGTGGAGTAGTGAATCCAGGAAACCAGTCGTTTCAGCTCTAATGCGGAGACAAGCATACATCATGTCCAAATTTTGCAATTTGCAAGTCTAAGTTAGCATCCTGCCTGCCTGGCTTAAAATCAGACTGCGTATCAGAACACTGTAATGCAGACCATCACAGCAGAATGTTAGCCACAAAACTTTTCTGTGCTGGGTCAAAGAAGTGAAAAGTAGAGTCACATCTGCACAGTACACTTAAAGCACCACCACCTCCCCAAAAAGGGAAATTGCCAGGGGTTGCAGGCAGGGTTGAAGAAAATATTGGGTGTGGCCAGACCAGGTTAGTGCCACCCGTGCTCTCCTTCCCCCTCTCCCCTGCCCCCATCTCCAGTTACCGGATTTTTCGCTCCATAAGATGCACCTAACTATAAGACACACCTAGTTTTTAGAGGGGGGAAGCAAGAAAAAAAATATATTCTGCGCAGAGCATGTAAGCGGCTCTCGCTTTTCTTGCTTTTAAGCAAGCAAAGCGAGAGCGCTTACATGGCTTCTCTCCCGCTTTGCGCAGCTTTCACTTTGCTTGCACATCCCACCTCACTGTAAAGTGCAGTGATGCCAGAGCAAGAAGAGGAGGAGGAGACACCGAGACAGGTGCTTTGCTTGCTTTACAGCGAGGTGGGAGGAGGGGGGGCAAGCAAAGTGAGAGATGCGCAAAGCGGGACAGAAGCCATGTAAGCAGCTCTTGCTTTGCTTGCTCCCGTCCGTCCCTCCTCCCGCTTCGCTGTGAAGCCAGCAGAGCAAGAGGCGCTGTGCAGCTCTCTCTGAAGCCAGCAGAGCAAGAGCAAGAGCTGCACTCTTGCGCTGCTGGCTTCACAGTGAAGTGGGAGGAGGGATGGAAGGGAGCCCTTACACAGAGCTCTGGCTCTGCTGGCTTCACAGCGAGCGGCGGATGGGAGCCATGCTCTCCGGCTGCGGAGGCAACACTCAGCTCGCGACTTCAGCGGAAGCCGAGGGATCCCTCTGCCGCCCAGTGCATTCGCTCCATAAGACACACAGACATTTCCCCTTACTTTTTAGGAGGAAAAAAGTGTGTGTTAAGGAGCGAAAAATACGGTATCCTCCCGTGTCCAGCAGGCTGCCTGGGAAGGGACAGATCACTCCTCCCAGAAATCTGAACTTGCAGAGGGCTTCTGTCTCTGCAAAATCAATGTTGCCTTGGTCATGTCCACAGAATGGAAGATGGCAGGATCCCCAGGGAAGTGCTCTACAGCAGGGGTGGCCAATTCTCAATAGACTGCGGTCTACTTTCAGAATTAAAAACAGTGATCTACCCCCATTTTTAGGATGTTCAGCTCAAAGTTGTTGAGCTTTTTTAGGGAAGAGGAATGCCCCCTTTTTAGTGGTTTTTTTTAAAATAGGTTTTTTTGGGGGGGTTCATGGCAAGGGATGAGGGGGTAAAGTCACTCACAAAAAAGATCACTACGGATGAAGACAGCAGCACAGAGAAAGCTCCGCTTACCCTTTCAGAGATCAAACAACAATGGAGGGTGGGCCGAGGGGGCGGGGCAGGAGTCAGTTTTAGCGATGCTAAAGAAAGGGAGCCAGAGATCGGCCGCGATCTACCAAAACCTCTTGGGGATCTGCCAGTAGATCGCGATCGACCTGTTGGACATCTCTGCTCTACAGGGAGCTTTCTTCAGACCAACTCTGCCTTACAAAGATGTCTGCAAATGTGAAGTGAAGGCTGGCAACATTGGCTCCCATTAAGCTTCAAAGCACACTTCAGAGTGTCAGTGCTGACCTTTAAAGCCCTAAACGGCCTTAGCCCAGAATTCCTGACAGATCCTCTCCACCTTCATCATTCAGCCCAGACACTGAGGTTCAGCTCTGAGGGCCTTCTGGCAGTTCCCTCACTGAGAGAAGTGAGGTTACAGGAAACCAGTTAGAGGACCTTCTCAGTAGTGGCGCACGCCCTGTGGAATGCCCTCCCATCAGACATCAAGGAAATAAACAACTATCTGGACTTTTAGAAGACATCTGAAGGCACCCCTGGTTAGGGAAGTTTTAAACGTTTGATGTTTTATCATGTTTTAAATATTCTGTTGGGAGTTGCCCAGAGTGGCTGGGGAAACCCAGCCAGATGGGTGGGGCATAAATAATAAATTATTATTATTATTACCCTGTCATGTGGGAATCCCTTGCAGATGACTGCAGTGCCTGGAGACAGATAGTCAGGTCATGTATCCACAGCAGTGACCAGAAGAAGACTGACTGCTGGGAGGAGTGCAGAGAGAAGAAATCCTATGGTGAATCTACAGAACACTTACATCTTCCGCATGCCTACTGAGATCTATGGCTGAACAACCATGTGATATGGAAATTAATGTGGTAATTGCTGGTTGAATGCCTTTCATCCAGGATCAAGTTTCTCAAATGTGCACTAAGCCTCCATGGCTACAAAAGCCTTCCCATTGCAGACAGCCACTTGCCACGAGTCAGAAGGTGATGGAAATGGAAATGATAGCCATGGAACTAGGATGCTCATGCCATTGTGTTTACTTTCCATAGTTACTTTCCATAGTTTCTCCTTTCTGTAAATGACACCATATTTCAGGAAAACTGCTGCATTTCACATGCAGTCTACCTAGTTAATGTTATCGCTGCTAACATATGTCAGCGCATTTTTCCTGCTTAGATTTGTCAGGATTTCCTATTAACTTTTGGTTGTTTCCCAGAAATTCGGCTAGCAGGGTTTCTGAAAGATGCTTCTACACCTGTTACTAAATTCACGCTGTGGGTGTAATAATATCTGTTAATGGCTTTGTTCTAATTGAGATTGGTCACAAGCTGAAAGGAATGACAGTCTGCTCTCATTTATCTAAATGGCTTTGCGAATTTCCAAAAACACTGGGGTCACTTGGAAGTCTGATGCTTAAACAGTAACCTCAATGCTATATTTAGACTGATTATGTGTGGGGCTAAATAATAAACACTCAAGGTCTAAATAAACACAATCAATCAGAAAAGAGGTATAACGGCTCTACACTTTTTAAAAAAAATGAAAAAGAAAGCTGGAACTCCTTGTGTGGAGAAGGATCTTTCTTCTTTAATAACTCTATTTTGTCCTTTAGGAACTTTGCCTTCTCCACTAACCCATGGCTTCAGCATAAACTCTATGTTACTGATATCATCCACAGGCAGTAAGTAAGAAAATCCTAATTGCCTAAATTCGACAGGAAAAGATATGGAGCAGCCTTCCATTAATACCTCACCTTGTCATTTATTTATTACATTGAAATCCATAGATATGTCCAAGAAGCTCAAGGTGGTGTCCAGTATCCACGGTTCACCTGCACCACCATGTTGTCATCAGAACAAAACTGGGAGGAAAATGAAGCTGAGAAACAGCAACTGACCCAATATGACCTTCATGACAGAGTGAGGATGTCAACCCTGGTCTCCCAGGTCTTAGCCCAACACTAAGCATTTTACCACACCTTCTGTCTCCCCACTGGAAGAAGCCAGATGCTCAAGGCCAACACATCCAAAGGATGCATTCAAAACATTTCATTGTAAAGGCAATGGTAAAAGTAAAGTAAAAGTAAACCGCTGGTAAAAGTAAACCGCTGGACGGTTAAGTCCAGTCAAAGGCGACTATGGGTTTGCGGCACTCATCTCGCTTTCAGGCCAAGGGTGCTTGCGTTTGTCTGCAGACAGTTTTCTGGGTCATGTGGCCAGCATGACTGGCACAACGGAACACTACGACAGAAACCAGAGCGCATGGAAATGCCATTTACCTTCCCGCTGCAGCGGTACCTATTTATCTACTGGCTTTCGAACTGCTAGGTTGGAAGGAGCTGGGACAGAGCAATGGGAACTCACCCCATCGCAGGGATTCGAAGCGCCTACCTTCCAATTGGTTTAGACCACAGCACCCCCTGCATATACCCCAGTTTCATTGTACATGTGGCTAATTGATAATGGGGCAACCTTTCAACCAATATCGCCATGGGAAATTCTGGTACTGTTGTTTGCACTCCAGCTTCCTGCCTCTACCTTCTCACCAAGTATTGATAGATAACAGTACATCTTGCCCCCTTCACTGACTAGGCCAAGTTCAAATATGTGCGGTCTGCTTTTGTCCATTTAGAAGTGCCCCTTGTATTGATATTAGAATCTAGAATGCCAAATGAGAATTTAACTGTTTGTTTGTTTTGGATGCTGTGTGCCTGATGTTTGATTTTCTGTTACTATGCAATTACCCCTGATTTAAACTTTCTTATACTGGACATGGGTTTGACTGAGTCCCTTAGCATTCCAAGAACTGATTCTTCTCTAGGCAGCCTGACTTAAATTCAGATGGGGAGAATTACAGAAGCATCCCTGAAGAGATTTAGGACGTGAAATAATGTGATTCCTCAACATATTCTTAGATTTCACAGATATTGGAAACCTTTGGGCAACTATTCATGGGAGAAAAATGGAGGCACCAGGAGAGGGTCTCTGGGGAAATATTTTACAAATGGGGAGCCACTGCAAAAAAGACCTGCTCTTGTATCTCCACCCTCTGGACCTCTTGTGAAGGGGTCTGGGTTGGTTCATATGGGAAGAGGTGGTCCTTGATATATTGCAGTCCTGAATAAGGTTCTTTTTTAAAAGAAATAAACAAATATATCAGGAATAAACCCATCAATACCTGTTAAGGTATCTTCTGAACCTGCATTGCTAGACACTGCAGAAGATACAACAGCTGATGAATGACTCTACAATTGTACTGTGTCTTTTATTCTTTGGAAGCTGCCTGTGACCTTATATTAAGAATTACATTTCGGTTCTAGAGACTGTTTGAATTCACCACATAATGTTATACAGTCTGCAAGGACAATAAATCAGCCAGCATGCTGATCATTACAGAAGACTTATAGTTTTTTATTCAGTAAGCACCTTCAGGCTACATTATTCAAAGAGTGTAGATTTCTCCTCCCCATCCCAAAAGTTGGCATAATGAAAATGAGAAAAATGACTTATTGCTACTGAGGAGGATGGGGGCACCACAGTAGGGTTGTTAAGGGGAAAATGCACCGAGGTTTCCTTTTTACATTACACTTTAAAGACACAAAATGAATGGATGTTGGAAGTTTGTTTCATGTGGAGCCTCCACTTCTTAAAAAATTGAGGATGAAAAGTATTCCTAATAACGCATTGGCTTGGGGATATTGTTTTCTGCAAGTAAAACCTCTTCTTCCTGTAGTTATAAATAGGCACAAACTTCCCAAGGAACTTTGCTACCCTTCTCAAAATGCTGCTGGTGCCCTGGAAATCTCTCAGATGCTTTTGCCCGAGGAGCAACCCTCAAATTTCCTCTTCATTTTGCTTTAGGTGAAATCAGGGACAACTTTAGGAAACTCTGAAAAATGTCACAATTTTTTTCACTTCCCTCAAAATTCAGCGGGTTCCACTTTAAAGAAACATATGGAGTTTTGTTAAACAGATATTCTAGGGGCATCTCTAAAGCCATACATGGTGTGGATTATATGGACTCTCCAGACCTGTTTTTATTCCACATTTATTATAAATTGTGATCACATACAATCCTGCTTTCAATACCAGCCCACGTACAAGGCGGGATGAAGCAGCTGCCTCGGGTGACAATAATCTGAGGCTCTTCTTCATGTCTGGAGGGCAGCAACATGAGAATGGGCCTTTTCTACGGTGGCTCCCCATTTGTGGAATGCTCTCCCCAGGGAGGCTCGGCTGGCACCATCTTTATACAACTTTATGGGCTAGGGGAAAATGTTCCTCTTCAACCAGGCCTATGGCTGATCAACATCCTATATGCTTTTAAGTGTGTTTGTTGGGGAGGTGATGGGGGTTAATGCTTTGTTGTTTTGCTCTTCTTTTTATTATGTATATTGTGTTTTTATCTTATAATTTTATGTTGTTAACTACCATTGGGTTCTATGGCTGAAAGGAAGTATACAAATTTAATAAATAAATAAATAAAATTATTGTTGTTGTTGTTGTTGTTGTTGTTGTTGTTGTTATTTATACTCCACCCTCCCCAGCCAAGACCGAGCTCATGGTGGCTAACAACCAATAATAAAAACAAGTTGATTAAAATACAATTTTAAAAAAGAAGATTAAAATACAACATTAAAACATTAGGATGCAGCCTCTTCACAGGGGGAGAAAGGAAAAAGAAAGGGGGGGGGGAGAATCAAACTGATTCTAAGCCAAAGGCCAGGTGGAACAACTCTATCTTACAGGCCCTGTGGAAAGAAATCAGATCCTGCAGGGCCCTGGTCTCATGAGACAGAGCATTCCACCAGGCCAGAGCCAGTGTTGAGAAGGCCCTGGCTCTGGTTGAGGCTAATCTAAATTCCTTAGGGCCCGGGACCTCTAGGGTGTTGAGAATAGGTTGAGAAGGAGAGGAGAAGGACAAGTTCTCAATGTAAGTTCTTCCATTGACTTGCTGGGTGGAAAGGCTCAAGGAGAGGAGGAGCTAAAAGTTGCTGGTCTATCCCAATGGAGTGGCCCTGCATCCGTTCCCCTCATGTGAGTGGTAGCCTGATGCAATCTGTGATCCTATGTGGCAGTGGATAGAATAAGACATCTGGCTTCTCAGAAGTTCTGGTTAGAGCTCTGCTTCTATTACAGTGGGACCTTGGTTCTCAAACTTAATCCATTCCTGAAGTCCATTGCAAAACCAAAGTGTTCCAAAACCGAGGCACGCTTTCCCATAGAAAGTAATGCAAAATGGATTAATCCGTTCCAGACTTTTAAAAACAACCCATAAAACAGCAATGTAACATGAATTTTACCATCTAATTAGACCATTAATCCATAAAATGAAAGTAATAAACAATGTACTGCAGTCACACAATCAATTAATCAGTAGCTGAACTGGGTTCCACACAGTCACACACAAAAAGAGCCGCAAAAACAAGAACGCAAAATAAATAGCAAAAACAGACAGACCTCAGACTCAAAACGGAAGTGTGGCACTCAAATTGGAAGCGCAACACTCAAAATGGAGCACGTTCGGCTTCTGAAAAAAGTTTGCAAACCAGAATACTTACTCACGGGTTTGCAGTGTTTGGGTTCCAAGTTGTTTGAGTCCCAAGGCATTTGAGAACCAAGGTTCTACTGTATCTTCCTCCTCCTGCTACTGCATGATGTAACGGCTACTGCAAGGTGACTATTATGCACAGAGAGGGCTTTGTTTTGTTTTTCAGTGGATGAGTATTCAAACACGGAACTTTCTTTTTTTTTTTTAAATAATTTTTATTAGGTTTCTGTTTAACAATAAAGAACACATAATAACATAACATTTTCCAGTATCCACATTTCATACACTTCCTTGGACTTCCTCACACCTCTTGTTCCTGCTTTCTAAACTCAAAAATTTTAACAGCAAATTATTAACTTATTTTAATTTATATAATAAAGTTTTCCAATATTAAGGTCTCAAAATTTAAAATTTAGCCACTCTCTTATTAGAGCTTAATTATAAAATATTGTTAATCCAAAATTTATCCTTTCTTTCAATTACATTCAAATTTATATTCCTTATTACTAATTTATTGGAGCCATGTTAATATAAATCTTACATCTTTCTTAACATTCATACAATTTGCAATGTTTTTGTAAATAGTCCTTAAATTTCTTCCAGTTCTCCTCCACCAGTTCTTCTCCCAGCTCTCGGATTCTGCCAGTCATCTCAGCCAGTTCCATATAGTCCATCAGTTGCATCTGCCACTCTTCCAGTGTGGGCAAATCTTGATTTTTCCAGCCTTTAGCGATGAGTATCCTTGCTGCTGTTGTAGCATACATAAAAAAGATTCGATCCTTCTTTTGCACACTCTGGCCGACAATGCCCAAAAGAAAGGCCTCTGGTTTCTTAGGGAAGGTATACTTAAATACCTTTTTCAGCTCATTATATATCATTTCCCAGAAAGCCTTCACTCTGGGGCAAGTCCACCAGAGGTGAAAGAATGTTCCTTCAGCTTCTTTACACTTCCAACATTTATTGTCAGACACATGATATATCTTTGCAAGCTTGACTGGAGTCATGTACCACCTATATATCATTTTCATAATATTTTCTTTCAAGGCATTACATGCCGTAAATCTCAAACCTGTGGTCCATAACTTTTCCCAGTCAGCAAACATGATGTTGTACCCAATGTCCTGTGCCTATTTTATCATAGCTGATTTGACCGTTTCATCCTGTGTATTCCATTTTAACAGCAAGTTATACATTCTTGAGAGTATCTTAGAGCTGGGTTCTAACAGTTCTGTTTCTAATTTTGATTTTTCCACCTGGAATCCTAATTTTTTATCTAGCTTAAAAACTTCTCTGATCTGAGCATAATGTAACCAATCTCGCACTTTCCCCTTTAGTTTCTCCATACTCTGCAGCCTCCAATTGTCTCCATTTTTTCTATTATTTCCCAATATTTCGGCCATTTGGCCTCCATATTAAGTCTTTTCGGGGCCTTAGCCTCCATTGGTGATAACCACCTTGGGGTCTTGTTTTCCAATAAGTCCTTATATTTTGACCAGACATTAAACAATGCTTTTCTAACAACATGATTCTTGAAAGCCTTGTGTATTTTGACCCTGTCATACCACAGATATGCATGCCAACCAAAAGCATTATTGAATCCTTCCAAATCTAAAACATCCGTGTTTTCAAGAAGTAGCCAATCTTTCAACCAGCAGAAAGCTGCTGATTCATAATACAACTTTACGTCTGGCAGGGCAAATCCCCCTCTTTCTTTGGCATCAGTTAATATCTTAAACTTGATTCTGGGCTTTTTGCCCTGCCAGACAAATTTAGAAATATCTCGCTGCCACCTCCCAAAACACTCCATTTTATCCACTATTTGCAAAGTTTGAAACAAAAACAACATTTTTGGCAATACATTCATCTTGATAACAGCAATACGTCCTGACAAGGAAAGTTTCAGTCTTGACCATACATCTAGATCTCTTTTAATTTCAGACCAGCATAGATTTCTGTTCTTCGCTGTTATGTTTACCCCTAGGTATCTTACTTTTTTAACCACATTTAATTCTGTCTCTTTCTGAAACCTTTCTGACTCTAAAGGAGTCAAGTTTTTTCCCAAAACCTTAGTTTTTTGCTTGTTAAGTTTAAATCCCGCCACTCGACCAAACTCATGAATCAGTTGCAATACCCTTTTAGTGCTAGGCTCTGGCTCCTGTAGGGTCAAAACTAGGTCATCTGCAAATGCTTTCAGTTTATATTGTTTCGCTCCGACCTGAATACCTTCCACCAACCGGTCTCCACTAATCATATTCAAGAGCACTTCCAGGACCGATATAAATAACAAAGGGGATATAGGGCAACCTTGTCTTGTTCCTTTCTCAATTCTAAACTCTTCTGTCACCACATTGTTAACTATCAATTTTGCTTTTTGCTCTGAATAAATTGCCTCTATCCCATTGTGAAACTCCCGCCCCACTCCCATTCCCTCCAAATTTTTCTTCATAAACTTCCAAGAGATGTTGTCAAAGGCCTTCCCCGCATCTATGAAAATTAACACAGCTTTTGTATTTGTTTGTTTGCAAAAGTTCCAAAATGTCAATAATGTTCCTTGTGTTAGCAAACAAATGTCTACCTGGGAGAAAGCCTGCTTGGTCCTTATGGATTACTTCATTAATAACTTTTTTAAATCTTCTTGCTAAAATATCTGCAAATATTTTGTAATCCACATTTAAAAGGGAGATGGGGCGGTAATTCCTAAGTTGCGTCTTTTCAGATTCTAATTTGGGTATCAATGTGATGAAAGCTTCTTTCCACGACTCCGGTGCCTTCTTCCCCTCCATAATTTCATTGCAAACCTCCATTAATGGATGCATCAAATAGTCTTTCAATGTCTTATAATATTTGGAGGTAAGCCCATCTGGCCCTGGAGACTTGCCCAATTGCATGTTCTGAATGGCCTCTTCAATTTCTAATTGTGTTATTTTGTAATTCAGGATTGTTCTGTTCTTGAGAGACAACTTTGGTAAACCATTCTTCTTTAAAAACTGTTCTATCTCTGATTCATTTTGCGGCCCCTGTGTATATAGTTGTTTGAAGTATCTCTGGAAACACTTTCTAATTTCCACCGGGTTCTGAATATTTCTTCCCTCAATTTCCAAATTTGTTACTGTATTTAATTTTTGTCTCTTTTTCAGCTGCCATGCTAGCAGCTTTCCACATTTATTTGCCGATTCAAAGGATCTTTGTTTCATTAATTTAATTTTCCATTCCACTTCTTGATTTATCAATTTTTTAAATCAAACACGGAACTTTCACCCTGCAAGACTACAGTCCAGAAAAATCCATATCACTCTATTCTGTCAAAGTTATAAACCAACTCTAAGTTTAAGGCATTTAATGAGATTTTGGAGAAGCGCACATTTTCCATCCCTGGCTGGAAGAGCAAGGTTTGCCTGGTTTTGACTCTGGCAAATTAAACTGGGCTGCGTGTGAACATTCATATCAGCACAATATTCAGGTAATCCCAGAGTAGGCATCTGCTGGAATTCTAAGCGAAACTGCATGGAAATGATAGTTTCTTCTTTAGCTGGGTAATGTTGGAGGTATGTTGTTTATTAGCAACATTTCTGAGCAAATCCTTCACTAGTGGAATTTCTCCTGAAACACAGCAGAAGGGTATTACCCTGGATGTTCAATCCCGTGGTTGCAATCTTTCTCCATAATGACTTCCTCTCAGTACTGTAAATTGAGTTTGTGAAGCTATCTATTAGCAGGGCATGTGACAGACTGAGGTGCTTAGACTTCTGTGGAAAACATTACTTATGAATTTTATTAACATGCCTACTCTCCTTCAATCCCTGTATTTCTTTCAAAGTATCCCCTTAAGGTTCTCAGCACCTTTTCTCTGAATTACACCTATATTTCTCATTTTCTCTGGCAGCATTAAATTCTGAGGCAAACACACACACCCCAGAGGCTTTCCATCAAGCCTGCCATTTAAATTAATTTCCTTCAAAACAATGACAAGTTCACCCTGATAATGAAGTCAAGCAGTCTGTCAGATTCAACAAAGCCAAGTGCCACTTCAAATCCCACCATTCATTAAGGTGCCAGGGAACTCTGCCATGAGCAACTGTATTTTTAATCTCTTCCCTGCCAAAATTGCCGAATTCAAAGGACCAATGGAGATGTTGCCCACAAAGTTGTTGAGCCCTAAAAGTAAAGCTTTTCATCAATCTAATGTGTCTGGACAATATTTTATTCCAAAAGGAACCAGTTTTTATTTATCCAGTTGCTTCATGCTGCACAATATTAATATCTGCAATGAAAGGTTGGTCAGCTCCACAGGGTAACATTCTGAAATGGCATTCTGGAAATCCTTCAGTGTTGCTGACTGCATCACAAAGCAGGCAGTGGATACCATCAAGCCTGAAATCTTGCTGGTTCAACCTGTGGAAGGAACACACTCACAATTTCAGGGGATTTCCAGGCATTGCCACTGAGATGGAGAATATCGTGAAGATGGTAAGGAAGTTGGTGGCGATAGATCTGGATGAGGGGAAACAGGCCTTGAGTCTGGAAGAGCTGGAGGAACTGGTGAGATTGAGTTCCAGCTCTGAAAGCAGAGAAGAGGAGGAGAAGCAGGATGACCAACCCACCTGGACCTTGAGCTTTTCTGAACTCTTTGATGCACTTAAAGACACATGTGAATTATATCATTGCACAGTATGAACCCACCGTGGAACGTAGCCTGACGAACAAGTGTGTGGTTGCAGACAGTGTGTGGCCATACAAGGTGTTTGACCAGCTGAAGAGGCAATCGCTCCAGCTGCACACCACTGTGTTCCTCTGCAAGATACCATCAGAAGGAAGTTAACCTGACTTGCAGCCAAAAACATTGGTGTACTGATCTACCCCCGCCCCCTTGTCATTGTTTGCACATAGTCCTCCAGTGATGAGGAAGACTGAGAACTACTATTACCACCATTCATACCTATCTGGTAAGTGCTGCTGTTTTTTTTAAAGGGGTCTTTCAGGAGTTTTCAGAGGTTTAGAGGGTATTTACAGACTTTTAGATGGTGCTCCCAATACATGCAATTTCATTTGCACACGCAGTACCTGGGAATGTAAACTTGGCCTAAGTGGAGAGTTAATTGCAGTGGTTACATTTAGTTATTTAGCTTTCCTTTTGTTTGTTTGTACAGCTGACTAAAGGATGCACTATACAGTACCAGGTTTTCATCATTGACTTTAACAAGTTTTTAGTCCAGAAATTGCTTTGCCTTTCCATTGGGAATAGTAGGAGTAATAATACTCAGCTATTGTTAATATTCATCGGAGCAGCCAAAACCACCACACAAATGATTTTCCTCCTCCTTCCCTTTTGCAAGATGGTCCCAAATTGCCACACTCATTGATTCCTGTTAAAGCCACTTCCGACATAAGGAGGAGGTGGTGTTGCGGGCTCAAACCCCCAATAATCGCCCAGGGCTGTCTCCAGCCCCGTGCGACCAGGGAAATCCTCGGGCCGCGTCATGCCCGGAGCCAGCGAATCAGCTGGCTCCGGGAGCATGGCCTGGGTCATTTAAGGTTGGCACGGCCCCGGGATCTCCCCTTTTCACCCACGCTGCAGATTCGGTTTCCCACCCACCAACCCTTTAGGTTTTCTTTTGACATTGCTATGGACTTCGGTTGGTTGCCATTAAGGGGCCTGGTAGGAATTTTTCCATTTGGTTTTTCGCCTACCTCGTAGCAAATTGTCACAACATCTCTTGGTTATGGCGGTTAGGCATTGGTAGGGGTATTATTGTGTAGATGTGTTAGGGGGGAGGAGCACCATCACCTCCCCCAAATATTTAAGGGTAATCTGGTAAAGGATTCCGGGGGGTGTTGCCTCATCCAAAACCTATGGAGGCCAGGGCCTAAAGCACACCCCCGAGCGGTGACCCCTGGGGGAGTTCCTAGTGATGTGCATCCCAGGGCTCCCCCTGCTGGTGTTAACCCTTTCCAGTTTTCATGCTAACAGGCTGAAGCCAGATAGTCTGATAGGACCAATGCCTAAAGCCAATACCGCTCTTACCTGTAACCAATAAATTTGTGGCCAATTTTTGCCCATTAACCTTAATCAATGGTGTCCTGTGTCTTTATTTATTCCAATTGGGGGGAGGCGGGAATCACCACGCAACTTAAAATACATAACTGAGTGGCAAGGGTGGGGTATGTGAAGGTTTTTTCTAGGAAGGGGAAAATATCATCTCTAGCACTTACTGCAGCTGTGCTGTTCATACATTTTACAACAGGCAATTGTTTGAGAAGTTTTGTTTGCTTATTAGAAAGGCCCTGATTTTTCCTAAAGCTATTACATTTCCAAATGGAGCTCCAGAAACCTCCATCTCCCCACGCCCATCTTTCAAGCTTTGCTTTCAAATACCTCGAGTGCAAGCTTGATGGTTCATTGTGGCTTGTGCTCACGGCTGAAATGTAAATATATGAGGCATTCTGGGTGAAAGGCCGCTGCAGGATTTAATGTAGAAAGGAATGCAAAGTGATAAATTTCCAAACCAGTTCCCCAGCCATGAAATATCTCTCCCCCCCTTCTTAAACAAACAATGACTTTTATTTTCGGAGATCTAGAACACAGTAAGCCCAAGGCACACATTTTTAATTTATGAGATTCATTCTGGCAGATATATAATCAAACCTTTCCCTCCAAGTAGCCACTGATCTCCAGGTGTTTAACTTCTTTCAAACTGCAAGGACACTGGAGAATGTTGTGCACTCCTGCCCGGGGCTGAGATGCAGCTAAGTGACTGTTACAGCCTCTGGAGAAAAGCCCCCACATGTAGTGTTAACTGTTGGGTTACATAATTTAATTGTGCCAGATTTCCCTGCCTAATTGCTCCCTGCAGCTTTCCCTTGCCTCTCCAAACCTAGGAGATATTGATCTACACCATTCTCACTCGAGAAAATTGAGAAAGTATTATGCAGGTGAGGAGCTCGTGATCTCTTAATATTCTGAAAGATCAGGAGGGAAAGAGGCTGTGGAAAAATAAGAAGCCAAATAAAACGTCAAATGGTGTTTCACACTACACTTTTAACAACAAAATATTGTTTAGTTCTCTTTGGCTACTTCTGCATGTAGAAGACCATTATGTGGGCCAAGTAAGCTATATGACTAAACCACAGACATGTGGATAGAAAAATATAGGCACGGTGAGTTTATCAAGTAATAGCATAAGCACAAAGTGTTCTGGGCAATCAGGATTCCTTATGGAGGACCAAGAGGGTGACTGACACCTGACTGCCCCTTTAAACAGGCTGGGGGGTGGGCTGTTTGCAGCCCCAAAGCCCCAGCCTGATTGGCTGAGTGGGCACTGCCCGCCCTTAACTGGGATCCTGATGTGGCTGGATGTGGGCAGTGCCAGGCATCCCCTCCCCCAGCTGCATTGGAAGATGGCAGCCTCCTGAACCCACCATGGACGTGCCATGTGGCAACAGCAGCCCACCTGGAGTCCCATGTGAACGGATATTGTGGAAGGCCAAGACTACTTATTCCTGTTCTTTGGGGCAGCACAAAGGAAGTATGATTTAGACCAGTTTTTGCATCTTGAGCTATCTCCTACAGGCCCATTTATCCATTGGGAAATGTAATCCAATGGAAACTAGTGGTGTATGTGTGTACTGCATGTATGCATAAAAATCATGGTGGACAATTCACACCATTCTTAAAGGCTCAAAGTGCTGTCAAATTAGGATCCCCATCTGATTTCTTGACTGATTGCAGAAGTAGAACCATATTAGCAATAGCAACTTCCATTTGACACAATACATACAACCCATATTTGGTGTGACATGAGTAAAAGAAAACATGCCACTTAAATTAACCATAGGGTGCCATTTTGCTTTTTGCTTTTGTCTGGTAACACCACTATGCCAAAGATGTGTGTTGCCCACTATCAAAACTGGCAACCTGCATAATCTAATGAAGAAACTGACACAGGCCTGCCAACTTAACTTGAATAAAATATTGGGAGGGGGCAAGTAAGCCCTGCCCCCACATAAGTGATCGCATAACGTGGTGCACATACACCATTTCAATGACAATGGCCATCAACCGGGGGGGTGGCCCCCTCAAATATTTTATTGGGGGGATGAAGACTCCTCAGCCCCTAGGAGTTGGCTCCTATGAACTGACACCACACCTGTATCACTGATCACAGATCATGTTTTTTTCTACATTTGTTGATTGACTATGGCTTGTAGCCAATGCTGCAGCCAGAATTCTGTGTGTGCAACAGAATTTTCTCTCCTGTCCACTCCAGCCCCCTATGCACCCTCAAAAACAGTTAAGGAGGTTTGGGGATCCATCCCTGTACTGTAGAACTGAGGGGTGCACAGGTAAAGGTAAAGGTAAAGGTACCCCTGCCCGTACGGGCCAGTCTTGACAGACTCTGGGGTTGTGCGCCCATCTCACTCAAGAGGCCAGGGACCAGCGCTGTCCGGAGACACTTCCGGGTCACGTGGCCAGCGTGACAAAGCTGCATCTGGCGAGCCAGAGCCGCACATGGAAACGCCGTTTACCTCCCGCTGGTAAGCGGTCCCTATTTATCTACTTGCACCCGGAGGTGCTTTCGAACTGCTAGGTTGGCAGGCGCTGGGACCGAGCAGCGGGAGCGCACCCCGCCGCAGGGATTCGAACCGCCAACCTTTCGATCGGCAAGTCCTAGGCGCTGAGGCTTTAACCCACAGCGCCACCTGCGTCCCTGGAGGGGTGCACAGGGAGAGGTACAAAAATGAAAGTCCTGTCGCATGAGCGTTGGATGCAACCCATGCATTCATGAATATATTTTTTTTAAAAAAGGGATACCTAGACATTAATGTCCTCCATTTCCCCTACAATGGCTGCTTACAATTTTACAGAATGGCAGACTTCAATGCCCTGTATTAAACAGCATTGATTTCAGCTGGCGGTGGGGGAGGCGAACCTGGATGCATTTTTCTTCACCCTCTGATATACGGTACTTAAAAAGCTTGACATTAATTGGATCATGCTCTTTGCATACAGCAGGCTGCCTTTTTCAGTACATCGAAGGAAGGGCACTTCAGGTTGCCAATTTGTTGAAACAAAAACACCACTGGACTCTTGTGTTTTTCAGCAGCTTGGCATTTAGGAATTAGCAGGTGATAGGCTTTCCTTGGCATGGAGATAAACACTGTCACCTGCTGCTCACTGCAGCAGATCAAGCAGATGTGAAAGGCAAAGCGGCAAGAGCTGCAGTTCAAAAGTTGTCAACCCTAAGGGCATAATGTCCTTTAAGTTGGATGAAATAAAACAAAACTCCATGGAGGCCTCTTGCTATGTTGCCTTTGTGGTATCTGCAGTTGGATGATACGCTGCTTGAAAAAGGTAAGAACACAGCACCCAAAGGGGCAACACTGCTAAGGGGAGGAGCTATAGCACAAGGGTCAGCAACCTTTTTCATCCGTGGGCTGGTCCACTGTCCCTCAGACCATGTGGTGGGCTGGACTATTATTTTTTTTTGGGGGGGGGTGAACAAATTCCTATGCCCCACAAATAACCCAGAGATGCATTTTAAATAAAAGGACACATTCTTCTCATGTAAAAACACACTGGTTCCCGGACCGTCCGCGGGCCGGATTGAGAAGGTGATTGGACCGGATCTGGCCCCCAGGCCTTAGGTTGCCTACCCCTGCTATAGCATGTGGCCCTCCAAAGGAGTCTCGAGCTTTTCAGATTAATAAGAGAGCTAGGTAAAGGTAAAGGGACTCCTGACCATTAGGTCCACTCATGGCTGACTCTGGGGTTGCAGCGCTCATCTCACTTTATTGGCCGAGGGAGCCGGCATACAGCTTCCAGGTCATGTGGCCAGCATGACTAAGCTGCTTCTGGAAAACCAGAGTAGTGCACGGAAACACAGTTTACCTTTCCACCAGAGCGGTACCTATTTATCTACTTGCTCTTTGATGTGCTTTTGAACTGCTAGGTTGGCAGGAGCAGGGACCGAGCAACGGGATATCACCCCGTCGCGGGGATTCGAACCACCGACCTTCTGATCGGCAAGCCCTAGGCTCTGTGGTTTAACCCACAGTGCCACCCGCATCCCTAATAAGAGAGATGGCTCCCTTTAAAAAAGGGCTTGGAGAAATGCACAGAGGGATATTGCTAATGCAGGTGGCCACAAAAAGAGATGGAACACCATTTGATTGGTTCCATATTGTAGAATGCTGTGCTTCTTTGCAGGCGGTGCTGTGGTCTAAACCACTGAGCCTCTTGGGCTTGCCGATCAGAAGGTCGGCAGTTCGAATCCCTGCAATGCAGTGAGCTCCCGTTGCTCTGTCCCAGCTCCTGCCCACCCAGCAGTTCGAAAGCACGCCAGTGCAAATAGATCAATAGGTGCAGCTGAGGTGGGAAGGTAAATGGCGTAAACGGCTTCTGTGTAGGTACCTTGAGTAGTGTTGCTGATCTTCAATTCCACAGCCAAATGCAGATATGGAAAATAGACGTAGGCAATTACCTGAAACTGTAAACAAGCCAATAAAAAGTTTTCACATGAAGGGATATATTTGAGTATGATTGATAGTCCTGGTCAGGTTTTATTCTGTCATAACTGATGTGTCAAATTGTTGCAAATGATACACTTTGAACTGCCTGCTTAGCTTTTCTTCCCAACCACTTGAATTCCTACAGAAAATCTCTGACAGAAATGATGTTTCAGCTTTTTCGGATCAATCTCACAAATGAGCCCCCCTGCGTTTATGTTACATTGCCGTTACTCAGGCATTTCCCCACGGTATTTTTTAAATATCCCTGTTATCACTAAATTGAGACTAACTTCCAATCACAATTTGAATTATTTCTAAAACCATGGAGACATTGCCTCCTTTAGCATTTTTATTAGGCAGAAAAATTACACGAAACACTGCTGGGAAGGAATGCCAAGACATAATACACACCTCAAGGCCTTATGAATAAGAGACAAAGTTTTATTTGTAATAATTCTTTTAGCCGACTGTGAAACTTTGTATTGTTGTTTAATACTTCTGACTCTTGTTTTAGCTTCACTTTATTCCTGAATGATGGGACATGATTTTCTGTTCATTGTTCATTTAAGTAACATATTGCACTGAGTTTTAACTTATACTCTCCATCAATAGACCTCTTCAGAATCCTCAGTCAGGTAGATTCCATTATGTGGTCATCCATGATCTGCATACCCTCTTCATCCTTCCTCCCAAATATTTACTTTAAAGCAGGCATGGCCAAACTCAGATCTCCAGGGGTTTTGGGACTACAATTCCCATCATCCCCAACCACTGGTCCTGTTAGCTAGGGATGATGGGAGTTCTCCCAAAACATCTGGAGGGCCAGGTTTGGCCATGCCTGCTTTAAAGCTTCTAAAATAGGGTCTTCAGCCATTCATAGCCTGAGTGGCTAGTGTGCAGGACCCCTTGCCACGGCTTGCTATGAATGCACATAGAGTGATATCCCTGAAGTGATGGGTGTTGACAACATTCTGTTGCCCTAAACAGGAATGGTATGTAGATGGCATGCCTTCTGTGATGTAAACATGGGGACCTGGGCTGGTTCTGTGACACCTTTCATTCAGGGATCATCATATTCTGGGCTGCAGGAGTCTAAACTCCCAGCAAAAACAACAACAACAACTGGAGAGGAGACGAATTCTGGAGGTATGAACCTCTGGAAGGGTACAAGAATAATTTGTGGTATCTAGTCATCTCATTTTAATTATAGAAACAAATACCTTTTTTCCATTATTTTATGCTTCCACCCATTTATTTTAGTAATTCTTTATTCTAATTGAGAAGTGTAAACTGTTTAATTGTTGTTTGCTGATGTTTAATTTTACTGTTTACTCTTAGATTTTAATGGTTTATTGAATGTTGCTTTATTTGTTATAAGTTGTTTATTTTAAAGTTATTGTGATTTTTTATATTGGATCAGATTGTTGCTATGAATGTTTGATGTTTATTGTGTTTTTATGTGTATTGGAAGCTACCCAGAGCAGCTGGGGCAACCCAGTCAGATGCACAGGGTATGAATAAATTATTATTATTATTATTATTAGCATTATTCCCTTTGCAACAGGCCTGTGCAATTTTCCATGAAGACCAAACGAAATCCACTTGCCAGATATGATGCAGCATGCTAGAGGCTCAATAAACCTATTTGTGTTGTATGGTGGAATCAACCAAACAGGAGGATTGATCAAGCATAAGCCCACAATATGAGATTGCTGGGCTGAATTCAATCTGGTGGGTGACAAATTGTGCAGGCCTGCTTTCAAAATCAGAGCTGTTGCAGAACTGCTGCTGGTGTAAAGAGCATTTTGTTTCCAGAATTCTTGACATCCTCAAATGTTGTTTCCATGGTCGATTTCTCCACCCCACCATATAACGGAACCTTGCGACTTTTAAAAAATAAATTGGGGATCAAAAGGTTTAACGGAACCTTATCTCAGCCTCAACATGGCATATAAAAACTAGAACAGGACCACTGGGAAAATAAGCTAAGATTCAGCATGTGTCACAAAATGCTTCAGGTCAGCAGCTCAATAACTATCCCCAAAAAGTGTGCAAGGAAGAGATTTGTTTATAAATGTCTGGAAATGGGAGATATAACGGAACTGAAATTGGACAGCCTCCCTGGTTGTTGTTGGTTTTTTTTTTAATCTTCACACACAAAAAAGGGTTTCTATTTTGCTTATGGAGGAAAAAAGAGAGCAAGTGCCATTTAAAAAAGAAATACTCCACCATTTGATACAATTTAGAATTGAAGATGGAACTTTCCCACTAAACCTGGAACAAAAGTTAGGTACTAATGTGTTTCCCTTTACAGCTTAAAAGGCATTCAGTACGGTAAGCTTTTGAACTGAGCACTGCAACAATATGTTTTTGCACTTCTAAACAGATGCCCTAATAGGTAATAAACATCATTACATTTTTCAAGTATGTTTTCTCCTCAACCCCGGCATTGGCATATATCTTCATGGTAAGACAAATTTGCCTTTATAGCTGTGGCCAATTGAATGCAAGGCAAGAACAAGCAATGTTAGAAATCTTAACTAAAAATTTCCACCATATTTTGCCCAAAGCCTATTCTTTAAAATATAAAAATAAACAAACAAATAAAAAGTTATGCTTTTCAATTTTATACAATTCAGTGATTTTACAATCATTTTAACATTTTGAAACTCGACTTCCTTCCCCCTCCTTCTGTAGTTCCTTAAATTTATTTTTTATATTTTCTGCATATTCCAAATTAACTGATTAAATTGATTCATCTACGTTAAATGTATACTCTTACAAATGTATACTCTTATTCCAATAATCCTGCCAATGTTCTTATCTGTTTACAGTTTGTTTGTAAATATTCCACAAACCATTTCCATTCTTTTCTAAAAAGTTTGTTATCTTGATTTCTTATTCTTCCAGTAAATTTCACCATTTCTGCATATTCCATAAATTTTTGTATCCATTTTTCCTATGCTGGGACTTCTGCTTCTTTCCATTTTGGGGCCAGTAACATTCTTGCCGCTGTAGTCACATACATGAATAAGTTTCTATACAGTTTAGGTACTCCAGC
Source organism: Podarcis gaigeae (assembly GCF_964106915.1). Taxonomy (NCBI): domain Eukaryota; kingdom Metazoa; phylum Chordata; class Lepidosauria; order Squamata; family Lacertidae; genus Podarcis; species Podarcis gaigeae. The sequence continues at coordinate 74,860,482 of NC_139683.1, read as the reverse complement.
CCTCTAATTCCCAAAAGAAAAGCTTCTGGGTTGTTTGTTTTTTTAACAAATGTTATTTTAAACATCCTTTTCATTTCATTATATATAATTTCATTTCCTTATATATTCCTTATATATCATTTCCCAGTAAGTCTTAAGCTTACTACAAGACCACCACATATGATAAAAAGAACCTTCTTTCTCTTTACATTTCCAACACTTATTTAATTTAGATGTATACATTTTTGGCAATTTACTATATGGAGTTCTGAAGGAGGCAAAAAGAATTTTGATAAAGTCTTGCCAACTCTCTCAAAGGAAAGAAGGAGAGAGGGACGTCACACAAAAAGACAGTATGTGGAATGCTGTCTGGACAAATATTTCAACCCTTTTGGGGTTCTTAAAAATATTACTCTTGACAAATGAACTTTGGCTTTGCTATTAGGATTTCTCGGTGACAAATTGTGCTGATGTGAAATTTCTTTTAAGTGGTGGCAAGATTTCCTTTAGTTTAATTTAAGAAGACAAACAGTTCTAACCCCTCATTCAAATAAGTAGTTTCAGATATCATCACACCTTGACCTCACAGCCTATGGACCACTCAGAAAAGTAACTCCAGAAAATAATAATATAATAATAATCGTTATTGTGGTCCAACAACCCACAACATGGATTCAGAATAAAATACAGATTCATACAGACGACCCCCCAGGAAAGGGAGACTGAAGCATTATTTGTTTAGTCATGGGTATGTTGATCTTTGATTCATATGACTACTGAAAGAAACTTTGCCACAGCCACTGTGATATCAATGGACATGTCATCCATAAGATATTTGGTATAGTAGGCTTCAGATTGACCCGGACAATTTGCCAATAGTGGTTTAATCAATAGTTCACTAGCTTGATCATATTGTCTGCAATGCAATAAAATATGCCTCATGCAGTCAATGTCCTGAGAGCACACACAGATCCTATTTTGATACGGGATACCTCTCAGTCTGCCTTTTAACACTTCTGATGAGGAAAAAATTTAATCTGGCTTTGGTGAAAAGACGCTGATATGTTGGCACAGACAAATTTCTAAGATATGCAGGTGTCTGAAAATCGAACCCATAGTGAATTCCTACTGCTAATGGGCCACAGATAACATGAGATTGAGATCAGAGATCACTATGTGATATGTCCCAGAGCCTTTGCCTCAGAGATTCAAGGATGGTACCATACCCCAGATGGTACATGAGAGAAGGTGGCATACCAATCAAAGTGGCTTTTCTAACCATAATTTTCATCCATGAGCTGGTAAACTCCTCGTTGTTTAGGTATGGAAGTAACCCCTTCCCTAGGCCAAAGACTGAGATCTTGAGCCAGTATCTCAGGGCAGTCCACCATGCTTTAACTGATAGAGGACACTCGCCTGTTTCTAAAAATAGTATTGTATTTGGAACACAATTTGGAACTTGTAGGAGGGACCAGAGAAACTTTGCCTGGAAGCCATCGAACCTGGAGAATGAGCCACTGAACCAGACGTTTGAGGTGTAGAGGAGTTGAGAGACAGATTTGGCATTAAATACCTTAATGGCTGATGGAACATAATGGCCTCCCCTTGTATAAAAGAATCAAAGAATAACTAGGACATGGGAGTAAATAGATGAGGTTGTCATTAAGTTGAAAACATGTGGTAGTTTGCTGGTTACTACTGTGGATGAAGCTGTGAAGTTGTTCCCAACTGTGGAACAATTAAGATGATGGCATATATTTTTTTCTTTTCATGTTTAATTGTATTTTTTTTGCAGGGGTTCTCCCTTTTTAAATTGGTTTTGGGTTGCATCCAACTAAACTTGCCAAGCAAATAAAACAAGTCTTTATGTTGTACTTCCCCTTCCCCTCTTTACTGATTTATTATAAACCACCCAGAGAGCTTTATGTTGTGGGGTGGCATGCAAATTTCATGAATGAATGGATAAATAAATAAAAAGTGGTTACCCAATTTCTCTGCCCACATAGGGTGATTTTGAGAAGCAATGTGCCCACAGCTCCAATTCAGACGCATTTACTTCCCTCCTGCTTTCAGAGTTTGACATTCCACAAACAATACTTCTATGTGATGCTCCCCAGAGGTGACTGGCATAGTTGAAGTTAACACCATCATCTGTGTTTGTGTGTCTGCCTTTTCTAAGGAGATTTCAAGCATATATATTTTTTGTCCTCCTTGAAGAATCCTGCTGAACATTCTTTCAAAGAAATTCAAAAGTTGACTTTTGAGGGCAGTACTATTCCACGCTCAAAACTGCCTGTCTGAACTTTAAAGGGAATGCTTTCAGTACCAGCTAAATCTCCTGTAATTCTTTTATTTGGGGTGGGGGGGTGGGGCTCTTGCATGTGTGCACTGCCTTCCTTTAATTATGTAGGAAATCAATATAACTGATTTTGAGAGCAGACAACTATTCACATCTCCCACTGAGATCGGATTGCTCAGCCTGCTTGGAAAGCAGACCCTGTGTGTACCTTCAGATTTACACTCCATGTGACTGGTTTTGTTATCGCCTGTGCCAAATATCCTGTTACTTTCATGTTCTATTCTGGATTCCCTCTCAGCAGAGCACTGACAACCAGAGTGGTGGAGCAATTGTAATATTTTCTTCTCTTATTCGCCATATCTTAGTGGAAACTCTTTCAAAACAAAGAAGAAAAATATTTTCATAGAACAACAACAACAACAAATCCTTGGGGTCTTAAGAAGTCAACGTTCACCAACAGTCTTAAGAAAATCAAGTTTTTGAGCAAAACTCATCACCTCCAAAGTATATTGCTTCTACTAGAAGCCTACAAAATATGTGATCTAATGAGCCAAAATGCAGCCCACTGGCCTGTATATATGGGACTTTGTTATACGTCCTCTTGTTGTTACCTGCCTGAGACTGCAAAACCATAATAAAAGACTAGTGGGCGGCATCTGATATGTTGAGTCACCAGTTGTACATGTCTGCTCTAAGCCTACCCACAAATATTCTAATCACTCTATAAGCAAATTGCTAATTGGCTTGCTGACATAATTGGGAGTGTTTTCTTTCCTAGTTACGTGAATATTGTTATTTTACAAAAATCAATTTCATCTGTACAAAGTGGAAAAGTTTGTAATTTGAAATTGCAGGCAATTAAATGGTGGAAACTTGCTTATGGTTAATTCCACCTGCCATGATATATAATTGCACTCCCTGACTGTGTCAAAGAGAAACCAAACTAATGGTCATGGACAAATTCACTTACAAATGGTCAGAATTATTATTCAATCTACCTATGTTGAAAATGTCACTGAAAACAGTTCAGTAATCAATACTTCAGTGAGAATGAAGGCAAATGAAATTTTTGTACAACAGCTGTACAACAGCTTGAAAATATTCTCAATAGCCTGCTTTGAGCATTCACAAACACACAATGATAACTGAATTAGGTACATACACTCCACTCTCTCCACACTGTTGCATTGCAATATTTAGCAGGCTGTTCCCCAGCAGACTTGCTCTCAAGGCCATAAAGAGCCCCAGGAAAGCATCAGAAAGAGTGTGATCGTTGGGGGCAGACTGTACATGCAGTCCTTCCCTTCTGTCTTATATGATTAGCATTCCTGGGTGAAGTCTGACATAAAACATTTTGTGCTAAATCAGTGTGGGCAGAAGGTGAGAAGATAAATCTATGCTTCCTGGGAAAGGTGGTGAAGAGGCTTACAGCCAGAAGTTTGAAAAAGGTAAAGGACCCCTGGATGGTTAAGTCCAGTCTAAGGCGACTATGGGGTTGCAGCGCTCATCTCACTTTCAGGCTGAGGGAGCCGGCGTTTGTGGCCAGCATGATTAAACCGCTTCTGGTGCAATGGAACACCGTGACGGAAACCAGAGCACATGGAAACACTGTTTACTTTCCCACCACAGCAGTACCTATTTACATGCTTGCACTGGCGTAATTTCGAACAGCTAGGTTGGCAGAAGCTGGGACAGAACAATGGGAGCTCACCCAGTCAAGGGGATTTGAACAGCCGACCTTCTCATCAGCAAGCCCAAGAGGCTCAGTGGCTTAGACCACAGCACAGCTGGAAGTACTAGCATGTCAGGACATAGAATTTCTGGGAGGAAGTTGCTTTGGGACTAGTTCTGCTTGTGGCATACTAACTTTCCATCCACCTAAGCTATATATTTGGCAATAGTTTAATACAAAATACTCCATTCATCACCGGTACTTATGGAGAAAATTCATTGTGTAAAAGGCTGCGCTAGAATTGCTCACCATTCAGGGAGAAGCTGAATGATGCATTTGCCCTATAAAAATGCAACAGTATATCTGATATGAAGAATGAATCTGGTAGTTCCTCCCTTTCAACTCTTAGTCCATATAAAACACCTGAGTTACAACCAATCCTTGAATGTACGGTGTGTTTGCTTGTAGTGGTCTTCTTAGGGACAACTATTTATGAATGTTTCCAATGGAAGTATTTTAGTTTAAACAGAAAGGTTTATGCTATTTAGCTTTCATTTACTGTTAAGGGCGAAGGTTTCCAAACACTGAAGTAGTATATGATATAGAGCTTTCTGCAGCTATATAGTAGGATTTGAACACAGTCGTGGTCATTATGAATTCATAGTCTCAGAGCTTTGTGTGTGTGAAATATGAGTTTTATGTAGCAGAACAGCACTCATCTGAGTGGTATATAATCAGCTTTACTGACTGCCATAAACTTTGTATGAAATCACAGAAAAAATATTATATGGTCTGCTTGAAACTTTTCCAAGCCAAAAGCTTGTAGAAAGACTAGAAAGTCATGAAGTTTTTCAAAATAAAAATAACTCTAAGCCAAACTGCTATAAGAACATTTATTCAAGGAAGTACACTTGGAAGCGAAAAGTTTTACTTTGATCTTGTGTGCTTAGGCTAAAATCCTTTAGACTTTTATTTAGATGCAAATCCAAATGTTTCCAACAAGTCTTACTGTCAAGTGAGTAGCACAAACACCAGATGTGATGGTAAAGTTGTGTCTGAATTGTAACACTTCAGTGAGGAGCAAGCAGTTCCATTTTTCTAGAAGAAGAGGTGCCAGAACTCACCATAACACCTCCCTTGTTCTCTTATAGTGACAATAGCGCCCACTTAAGAGGTGCCAGAACTGAGTTTATACACCTAAAGAAAAGAAACAAGGACAAAACATATTCCAAAATAGTATATAAACTTTGTATACATGCTGAAAATTATATTATAATAAGCCTTGTGATGTAATATGTTTACCGAAAGTGCCAGAACTGAGTTACAGCTGGAAGAAAAAGCCCTGGGAGTAAGAAGACTGAATACTCCTGCATTCAATTGCTCCTCCCTCTGAGTACAGCACTAAATGGCAAAGAATCAATGACTTTCTTTGTGTTGGGAATTTTGTGGGTGTGTCAAGGAACATTTCACAATGGACGTGCTAAGCTGTGGGTAGGAGTGGTACAGCCCACCTTGGTGCTGCAGGGCAATTGGTTTTCTATGGACATTTTCTGATAAAATATTGGAGCATGATTTTCCTTGAAAATGTTTTCCCCATGTTTCAAAATCCACATATCGTTATACCCACAACTGCTACAGTTGGAGCAGAGGGGGGTGTTGTGCCATTCTGTGTGATAGGAGTAATTCATACTCTTGAATAAACCAAAACATGAAAGTTTTAGTGGTCAAAATGGATCTGATAATAATTCATTAGGGGGCACACAATTCTTTTAAAGTGCGCCTACTATGATTGTTCTAGCTGTGCAATGCAAAGAAATGGCATGTGTTAGAAAAAATAACAACATTTCCTTTATGAAGACAGAAAAGCTTTAGAGTGACCAGAGTATATTGAAGTGATCCAAATGATAATTAATCCTTTAGCAGGTTTCAAAATAAATGACTCATAAAACTTACCTTAGAGACTAAAGAATATTTCTGTTCCTCTAAATTCACAGCATCTTTTTTTGGGGGGGAGGGGAGGGGGGCAAGTGAACCACACCTCATGGCCCACAAACAACCTAGAATTATATTACTGAATAATTCTCCAGTTCAGCACCAAGGCCAGCGCCAGCACCCAGTTACTTCATAACTGAAGAACATATGGCTGCTCTTAGAGCCCTGGCTTTTTATACATTTACAAAGTGCATTAGGAGAATTTATTGCAGATGGTATCTCAGAAGCTGCCCAACCCCAAAATGAAATACAGGAAAACAACCAAAGTGGCAACATAAATAATACTTGTGCATTATTGGCAGTAAGTGACAACCATATTTTGCATTCTAATGGAACTAGAGACAATGAAGAGGGTTCTCTTAGAACATGGAACTGTTGAGAAGCACTGTACTATTATAGTGGCAACTGAAGGCCATCAATGTGGCACCTCATCCTAATCTTAGAATCCTCTTTGTTATTACTTACCCCGTTGGGATTTGTTTCTTTCTAAATATGACTTAACAAAAAGCCACTGCTTTTCTTATAACTTTCCTATATCTGCAACATTTTTTATGCTGTGTAAAAAGATTTTCTTTAGACGTTCTAGTTACAGTGAATCATTTAGTGGGAAGGTAGGAGTCACATTTAACAAATAATAAATAAAAGCATGTATCAGCATCTTTGGAAGCCAGGTTTCTGCTAGACACTTGTAGATACAGCTCTACATGCATGTGATTGGACCCTTACTGTTTTGGAGATGTTTTGTAGAGCATCCATGCATGTGATTGGACCCTTACTGTTTTGGAGATGGGATTATTTACCTTTTAGAAGCTCCAGGCTGCTTGGAGACTCAGAAACTGAATGGAAGTGCTTTACAGATTTGCGATTTGGCCTTGTATAGTTTCGCCTTTTAATTATGCCTTGATTTGGTGCACCGCCAAGACATCTTGCCTTTCTAGGAAAGGTAAGGAATGTGGACTGTGTGGTTATTTTTTTTACTGCTGTGACTTCTTTATTTTGCTTGCTTATTTTATTATTTGTTTATCTTCCACCCAAGTAGGGTCATTAGAGTGACTAGCAAAGATGACCAAAACAGTGAAGCAATCATTGAACCAACTGAATAATACAGCAGCCAGAACATAAAACCAAAACAGCTCAAACTAAGTCTGGACTAAACTGCCTTCTAAGTTTTAAAATAGCCCTCCTTCCCCATGAAAATGAGGCCAATTTCCTGGTATTTTCTAATGGATGTGTTTACCAATTATGCTACTGAATCTCACCTGGAAGAATGACTGACAAAAAAATCTTTGGATAGTGCCTTCGGTGACTACCTGAGTGCCATACTTCCCAGAATGCCTTGGGAGTACCATATTATGTGCTGATGTGGTATCACTTCAAAGGCATTCCAGGAAGCTGCAGAGAGAGCCTTCTGCCACTCTGAGTGATGCTGGGCTTTTCCAAGGTTAAGAAAGCAAAACAAAACGAAAAACTGAAAAACTCTGTCCACCTCATAAGATTAAGCAATGTAAGTAGTGTCCACTTCCAACATTTCTGAAGAAATTTTATTTCCCCACTCTTTCAAGAGGTTTTTGTTTCATCCCCATCCCCATGGTGAATGGTTGGAAAATACGTTTTTGAAATTTTCACCACAGCTTTAGATGAAACAGCCTTTGTCAAGTTGGAGAGGTGAGGAGCCAGATTTCACTTTTGTAATCCATCAGTTTATGTTTCCACATACAGTGGTACCTCGGGTTACATGCGCTTCAGGTTACAGACTCCGCTAACCCAGAAATATTACCTCAGGTTAAGAACTTTGCTTCAGGATAAGAACAGAAATTGTGGCAGCAGCAGGAGACCTCGTTAGCTAAAGTGGTGCTTCAGGTTAAGAACAGTTTCAGGTTAAGTATCGACCTCCGGAATGAATTAAGTACTTAACCCGAGGTACCACTGTATTATGGGACGCAGGTGGCGCTGTGGGTTAAAGCCTCAGCGCCTAGGACTTGCCGATCGAAAGGTCGGCGGTTCGAATCCCTGCGGCGGGGTGCGCTCCCGCTGCTCGGTCCCAGCGCCTGCCAACCTAGCAGTTCGAAAGCACCTCCGGGTGCAAGTAGATAAATAGGGACCGCTTACCAGCGGGAAGGTAAACGGCGTTTCCGTGTGCGGCTCTGGCTCGCCAGAGCAGCTTTGTCACGCTGGCCATGTGACCCGGAAGTGTCTCCGGACAGCGCTGGCCCCTGGCCTCTTAAGTGAGATGGGCGCACAACCCCAGAGTCTGTCAAGACTGGCCCGTACGGGCAGGGGTACCTTTACCTTTACCTTTTACCACTGTATTAGTTACAATAACATACAAAATAAATTACGTTAAGCAAAATTGCATACAAAAAGGTGTATTTGGGGAGAAAGGCACATTAAAATGCTGGCAAATTTTCAAGAGGACTGTCAAAAAGCAAAGTGATGCAGAAATGTTGGCAAATGGAGTTTACGACTGGAAAAGTAAGAAACAAACCCGAATGGATAGATTTGCTCATCCCTATTTAAAACCCAATTTGTAGCTTTTAATCCTTTCTCTCAGAGTCTCCTTTATGCCATTTATCTCCACTAGGTAAACTTATTCTACTAGAGAATACTAACACACCCCTTTTCAGTTTTCCCTTTTAATATGCTAAACAAGCACCTTTAGCTTTGGTGCGTAAGGTAAATTCTCAATTACCACACTCCCATTTGTTAAATATTGTACAACTGCCATCTGTTCAACAATCTGAAGTCATAACCTCAACTTTCTATTTCCATTCCTTTTCATAACAAGAAGTGAATGCCTGCCAAACCTTTCTGCTTTCTATATTATTTATGAATTAGTATAAGCATTAAAAATTTTTGAAATGGTTTTTATGTATGCTTCAGATGCGTTGGATCTCCAACTCGATTACATTCCCAACAATGGCTATAAAAGAACATTATATGAAAACTATATACAACCTAGTAAACTGGCTAAAATGTATAAGAAGGTTCCTCGTAGCTGTAGCAAAATTAGCAGCTAAAATAAGAGAACCCAATGATGGAAGTTTTGTTGAAGAATGGAGGCCTTTCTCGGACTATTTAATGAAAAATTATAGTTTGATGAATTCACGAGCAGGACTGGAAATTTGAGCAACAGAAAGATTTAGGACTTACTGCAATATTGTTATGACCATAATACATAGAAGACAGGGTGAAACAAAGGGGGAGAAAACAAAATCACCATGGAAAACGGGGTGGAAAGTTGACAAAACAAAAAACATAATTATGTATAGGGGCGTGTATGTGGATTTCTTTTTTTCTTGAAATTTAATTTAAAAATTAAAAAAAAAAACAACCCAAAAACATTTCTAGCCATGGCTCAGCCAAAGATAAGCAGTCCAATTTGCTCATTTCAGGTCAGTTAGTGTCAGGTTTCAGTGAATTCTGATCCTCTGCCATCTCTCAGCAGACAGCCAAGGAAGCAGAAAGGAAGCTCTTACTGAGCCTTTATTCAATATTCACAGCAAGAGGCCTTTGCAGGTTAATGGTGTTGTTCCAACTGAGCTCCCCCCCTCCCTTCCTAGCTCCAGAACTTCCTCTTATGGTGGCCCCCAGGGGCTAATTGTCTCTGAGTCCTTTGCTCTTCCACTTTCAATGCACGCTGGGTTCTGGGTGAAGGGAGGTCAGAAATGCTCTCCAGTGATAACATGTCAGCTGGCTGCACTGTCTCTGTCTCCCCCTTCTCTGTTCCCAACACTTTCCAACTCTTCTGTTCACCTGTCTCTGAGCTGTGACCTTCCTCAAACTACTGCTGTCATTCAATACTGCCTTCCTCTTCTCTGGAAGATTCAGGAGTGGGGGAGACGGTCTCTGCCATTCCTCCTCAATCTCGTCCCCCTCAGTCCAGCCCCTGACAGCTAGGGCTCAACCATCTGAGCCAAGGCCACTGTAAGTTCCCCAAAAAGGGCATTCTAGGGACAATGGTGGGAGCAGGGACTTAGACTGGAGCGTAAGCCTGTTCAGCTCAGTCATTTGACCTGGCAACCCAGTTTGAAATACTATTTTAAAGGCTTGTTTTGCCAGCCCTGTTCCTAAGCAGGGTTTGGATCTTGTGCAACTTTCCAATGGCTTATCTGTCCCTGGATTGCCTTATGCCAGTTCCTTCCACATAGGGTTGCTCCCTGTACATGTGAAATGTTTGCAGATTAACATTCCCCTCCACATTCCTGCAGATCCCAATTATCTTGAACAGAAAGAAAAACGAGAATGGCAAATTATATTTACCAAGGTTTTCAGGAGTCTATCACTAGTCAGTGCAAAGTGCTGTAGAAGCTTTCTTAATGCAGTGTTAGAGAGCAGCCCAGCCAAGGAGTGCTAATTTCAAGGGTTTGAAATCGGAAGGTGAGGAGAAATTGCACTTAAACTGGGGGAAGTGAAAGCAGAAATGTGTTAACAGAAATTTAGTTCACAAGTTTCCCTAAATGATTGGGGGGGGGGGGTGAGTAGAAAGATTGGCAAATGCCTCTCAGTCAAAACACACACACAACAGTCCACAAATCCAGCAATTGTGTGGCTGTTCTCTGAAACTGGCATGCATTGCAGGCACACAAAGGTCTGCCGCCTTTTCATGATGCATGGTCAAAAGATAAACTATTGATGGTGGTAAACCATCAATACGTATGCATATGTATATATAGCACTCGTTCATTGTCTGGTGATGGTGATGAAGTCTGCAAGTGCACCCAACAGGGCCAAAGAAGCTCAAAGCAAACAGCCTGGTGGAAACAGGTAGGACAGCATGAAGTCCAGGTAGGTCTTCCTGCACTCCCGCTGTTTTTGCGGCCACTGCCACCACCTCTGCAGAGGGGAGGGAGATGAAGGTGAAACCTACTTTATCCCCTTCATCTCCTCTCCTGGTGGTAGCAGCAGCACATTGAGGAAGAGGCCTGAAGTGATCAGATCAGAAGAATCTTTATTTGCACCAGCCACTAGCCATAGCAATAAAACAAAATGAAATGTACTGAAGATAGAGGTAAGAACTTAACTATACAAAATACATTTGGGAGGTATACACCAATAATCAAATAATAGAGGCATGAAGTGATTAGAGGGAAGGAGGGTTAGCAGGAACAGGAGAAGGACAAGCAGCTTCAGCATGTCTAGTCTGTGTTTAGGTGACAACTCCACTCTCAGCTCTCCCTCCTCCCAGCTCACCTCTGACTAATAATAATAATAATAATAATAATAATTTTATTATTTATACACCACCCATCTGGCTGGGTTTTCCCAGCCACTCTGGGTGTCTTACAGCACATACAAAAACAGCAAAACATTAAAATAAAAACTTCCCAATACAGGGCTGCCATGAGATGCCTTCTAAAAATTATGTAGATCTTTATCTCCTTGACATCCGATGGGAGGGCATTGCACAGGGAGCGCACCACTACTGAGAAGGCCCTCTGCCTGGTTCTCTGTAACTTCGCTTGTCACAGTGAGGGAACCAGCAGATGACCCTCGGAGGAGGACCTCAGTGTCCAGGCTGAGCGATTGAGGACATGCCCACTGTGGCAGCTGAATTCTGTGGGACAAGGAGGAAGAGTGGCAGCTCTAGCAGGCTCAGCCTTTCAGTGAGGCCAAAAAAAACACAACCCCACACCAGCAGAGCCAATTGGGTGTTCCTGCTAGCATGTTTGCACTGCACTGACCTTGCTGATGCCTCCCCGCTCCCCGCAACCCAGCTAGGGAGATGTTAGGTAACCAGTACAGCTCCACTGTGCCATCCTTTACCAGTTAATTAGGACACATTAAGAACAGGTATCTCGTTCCCCATTCAAATGGAGATCCAGAGGGAATGTAATCAAAATAAGTATGTTAGTGGTTGGACATTTGGGGATATGTAAGGCAAAAAAAAAATCCACTTCACACTTGACTGGAGAGTCTTGCAGGAGCACTAATGGAGTGCATATGGGTGAATAGGTAAATCAATTAGCCTGTTGGTGCGTGCAGATTGAAGTGAGTGGGTCAAATGGTATTTTCCTTGATAGCAAAAAATGTTTATCTTTTCCTAGTCAATAAAAGATCAGACAGATGCAGTACAATTTCTGCAGGTGTCATTCTGTAAGTTTCTTGACTTTCTTCCTCCTCCAGTTCTTCCTTTCTCGTTCTCCTTTATTTCCTTTTATGTGGTGTCATATTTTAGAATGGAAAGCTCTGCAGGATCTGTGACTCTTAACATATATTTTTTACAGCCTGTGTACAGACAGACCTGGCCATGACTATTCATGCACTGGTAACATCCAGATTAGTCTACTGCAAAGCAGACTGCATGGGGCACTGCTGAAGAAGTTTGGAAGCTGCAACTGGTCCAGAATGCAGCCATTAGTAATCTGAGTAGGGCAAAGTAAATAATAAAATCCTAGAATTGGAAGGGACCCAACAGTCATCTGGTTCAAACCCCCCCCCCCGAGTACTCCACTATTATGCAAATTTTACAGGCTACTAACTTTCTTCTTTGCTCAAGTTCTAGCTTTAACTTGAAAGGCCCTGGTTTGGGGCCAGGATCTCTGAAATATCACTCCCTCTACACACAGAGAGATATGAAAAAACATGACCACTTAGAGAACAGGGGTGAGGAATTAGATCCAACCAGTGAACTGGATCCCTAATTTCCACACACCCCTTTGGGCCAGCTTTGACAGTCACATGGGACCTGTCAAAGGAGGCTTTCAGCTGATTGTGCTGGGTGCCAGTTGAGGTAGGAAGACACCTACTCAATACTGAGCAAAGGGAGCAGAGAGATGCCAGACAGACAAGCTTAGTTCAATTGGCATAAAGGGGGGGGGGGTTGTCACGTGAGAATGCCTCTCCTCCTTACAGAGGGGAGGAGTTGTGAGCAGGAGCCATTTCCCGCATTGGCAGGGGGCGTTCCAGCTCCTGCCCAGCTGGCCTGGCTGCCACGCCACGCCCCCAGGTAGCCAATCAATCAGGTGGAGGCTTGGGGGCAGGGTTCAGCCACTCAAATGCAGCCGCGGCAGCACTTCCCTTTCATTCCGCTGCTGGTTTTCAAATCACAAAGGTCTTTGAGAGCAGAAGCAGTAAAGAAGCAGTAAAGTGTTGGAAAATGCTGAAAAGTGCAGAATCATTCAGCATGCTGACTCACTATGACTCATCCTATGGATGACTCATTCTTTATGCAAGTATTGTATCTATTACAGGAAGACACAGCGGAGCCAGGAAGGATAAATGCAATGAGCCCAGTCTGTACTCTTTAGTTGGTGATAATGTTAGTTAGTGATAAAATCTGCTAAATCTGTGAGTGTGTTTCACTCTGTATTCTACCTACTATGCTGTTTACAGTGGTACCTTGGGTTACATACGCTTCAGGTTACAGACTCCGCTAACCCAGAAATAGTGCTTCAGGTTAAGAACCTTGCTTCAGGATGAGAACAGAAATCAGGCTCTGGCGGTGCGGTGGCAGTGGCAGGCCCCATTAGCTAAGGTGGTCTTCAGGTTAAGAACAGTTTCGGGTTAAGTACGGACCTCCAGAATGAATTAAGTTCTTAACCCGAGGTACCACTGTATTTGTAAAGAAGTCTGTTATTGCCTCAGTAGCTTTCCATTTACTGTGAAGACACTGCATTATAACTTCGCTGCGCGACAGTTTTGCCACTAGTGTGGCTAAACAGAAAGGGTAAAGAGAAATCAAGGGGGAGGGAGGAAAAACTGCCAATTTTACCAGATTCGCCCTAATCTGGAACCAATCAGACTGCTTCAGGCCAGTTTATCTGGATTGTCTGGATTGGAGCTACAAATTGTTACGGATAGATGTGGGGCTATCTCAACCTGGCTTATCCAACACCCTGATTTCCCCCTCAGGCTTTGTCTAAATCTGGTGTACAGTTCTATTATTTAGCATAATTGTACAAGTAGCTGTGAGTTGGTTAATAGTAAAGTGATACCATCAGGCATAGGGAAAAAGAAGGCAATGGATAAACCCCCAAAGTTAAAAGTAAATGTGTGGCCAAAAGTATATCAATTATTTCACGTGACACGCTTCCTCTGAAGGAAGCCATGGAGGCCTGTGAGCTCAGCATGTGCCATAGTTAGAAATTTCATATTATCCACAGATGTGTGAGCAGGTTGAATTTATTCAGGGACCATCTGGTCTCTGTCAACTGAAAAGTCATCAGAGCTTTTGACACCTTTGTTCACCGAGGTATAAAGATCTCCTTGCTTGGGATTTATCACTAGATATTTCATTTCTAATTGAACTACAGTTGTTTTTCCAGCCGGGAGGTATCAAATTTTGAGTTAAATTACTCCATAATTGGATGCAAGAATAATATTATGAAACCAATATTTTTCAGCTTTTCTCCTTGAAAGATCTCAAAATTTCCAAGACACGGTTGTTTTATAAACTGATATCAATTTAAATCACAAATAAATGGAGCGAAAGCCTTCCGTGACCTCACTTTCCATTGCTTGTTCAACATTTTAGGAGATGTCAATTTAGGAGTTATTAGTAGAGCTGGCTTAAGACCATAGGGTATGCCAACTAAGGCCCAGGGCTGGATCCGGCCCAATCTCCTTCTAAATCTGGCCTGTGGACGGTCCAGGAATCAGCATGTTTTTACATGAGTAGAATGTGTCCTTTTATTTAAAATGCATCTCTGGGTTATTTGTGGGGCATAGGAATTAGTTCATATTCCCCCCCAAAAAAATATAGTCTGGCCCCCCACAAGGTCTGAGGGATAGTGGACCGGCCCCTGCTGAAAAGGTTTGTTGACCCCTGCTCAAGACATTTTGCTGCTTGAGGCAAAGGACTAGATAGTGCCCTCCACCCATTTGTACATCCAGAATCAAACCAGTTTGACAGGATTTTCCCCCAAGAGTTGGGGCAGGACAGGACCCTCCAATGCACATGACATCAGCAGATACCTGGGAGGTGTCTCCATGGGGAGGGGGCATACTGCTTTAGAGAGCAGTTAGGATTTATGAGTCTCTCCTGCCCCACTGCTCAGTCTTGGCCACTGTGCCCTAGACACCTGCTAGACACCTGCTCAGTTTGTCCTCAGTTTGTATTTTATAGCGCCACCTATCAGCTGCCACATAAGCTGCAGCATGACACATTTTTTTTCTTACAAAAATACTATACAGTAAGAAATGCATATTTTGAAAGAAAACACATTTAAAATTTGGTATTTAAATGTATATTTTTCCATGGACTTTTTAAAAAAGAATAATCACAGACTTGCTGCTGTTGATTAATGAATAATCATTTATTTGGCCTTCGTTTACAATTCCTAAGAGAATAACTATTGTATCATATCACGGTGGTTGATTTTCTGCCATTTCCTTGATGTTATCGAATATGGCTAATTACCGTATTTTTCGCTCTATAAGACGCACCAGACCACAAGATGCACACAGTTTTTGGAGGAGAAAAACAAGAAAAAAAATATATTCTGAATCTCAGAAGCCAGAACAGCAAGAGAGATTGCTGCGCAGTGAAAGCAGCAATCCCTCTTGCTGTTCTGGCTTCTGGGATAGCTGCGCAGCCTGCATTCGCTCCATAAGACACACACACATTTCCCCTTACTTTTTAGGAGGGAAAAAGTGAGTCTTATAGAGCAAAAAATACGGTAATATTAAAATATATATATATTAGGACAGTACAATCTACTGTATGGTTATTTCTTATGTTCCATGACTGAGTCCAAACACTGACAAAGGGTTACAGAGCTAATCTCAGTGAGGTCTAGTTTTTTGGTTGTTTTTTTTAATGTGTTTTGAAAATATGGCTGCCTTCATATTTATACTTGAATAATTTTGCTCATTGTTCATCATTCTCTCAATATTTACACTTTCTGTCCTTGCATCAGAAGAAGAAAATGTCAGACTTAATTATTCTATAATTACACAGAAGGCAAAGTTAATAGACTTCCTGTGAAAAGGGTACTATGCTAACAAGTTTTTACATTCATTTTTCTGTAACCTAAAATATTTATTTTCCACCAGACTACACAATATTAATTACTCTTGTTGAAAAATTTACTACTGTTAAATTATCTAGAAGAAACTCGTCACTGCTGAATGTAAATGGGTTGTGTCAAGAAGGATCCAAATGGTGTAGGGAAATGTATACTGCTAGGTAGCTGACAGAAAAAAAGCTAGAAGGGACATTTTAAAATTAGACCAGGATCCAAACAAACACTTCAGCACCTGAAGTTAAATTTTGTTGAAAGTGAACTTTTGAGATTCCTTTCTGAGCAAAATGGGGAAGAAATAAAGAGTTACATAAGACTATGTTTTTCAGCAAAAAGAGGGACAAATCTGCTATACAATTACCCCTTTACTGCCCAGAATCTAAATTTTCTATGTACCTGTTTTACTCTTTAATGGATCAATCCAAAACAGGCTAGAGTCAACAACAAAAAACAACAACTCCTTTTGGCATGAAGAAAAGGCAAGCTATTAATAAAGGGAAAACAAACCAATAAAGCGTCTTGTGGCACCTTAAGAATTAACTGACTCATTATGGAAAAGAAACTAATAAAAGGCCTTTCACGCTGAAATATGGCATTCATTCACTGGCATGAGGAAGATAGTGGCTCTCATGTTGTGCTGTACTGCTGTTTATGTTGACTAATTTGCAAAGCAGTTTATTATCTTTATTATGTCTACGCTTCACAGGAAGATCATTACAACCCCAATTTGTAAAAGTGAGACAGAGGACAATCAGAGACAGGCACCAAGAAGTTGCCATGCATCTACCTAAAGGAATTTCTATGCTTGCACAGGGTTGTTGAGGGTTTTTTATTTTATTTTATTTTGCTTATTTCAGCTATTCTCCATCAGGTGCCACTCCACAGGTTCCCTAATTCAGCTGTGCCTTTGGTGCAAAGGTTTTTAGGGTAAGGATATGGGAGAAGTCCTATGAGAATGTAAATGGGATTTGAAATTCTTGGTGTTCTCTTTTTTTGTTTCATGTCCAGAATGGAAATGAATCCAGCAAATATGATTGGTATTTGCTGGTTCTGGTGCTGGTGCTTTTAGTGCACAAACAGCATGTAACTAATTACATCCACCCTTATTTCCACTGTCTCTCCTTTGCGTTGACATGAAAAGGGCAGAATAACATGACAATGTAATTGGGTAATATTCTAGTTCTGTGCACCAGATTTGGAGAATGCCCAAGCCAAGTCCCTATTTAGAGGGACTTGGGTATTGGATGAGTCAGATTCAGACAGCCAAGGATTTTCATGGATCAGGACTGGGTATCAGGCATGAAGAGTAAGGGACGCGGGTGGCGCTGTGGTCTAAATCACTGAGCCTCTGGCGCTTGCCGATCAGAGGGTCGATGGTTTGAACCCCACGACGGGGTGAGCTCCCCATTGCTCTGTCCCAGGTCCTGCCATCCTAGCAGTTCGAAAGCATGCCAGTGCAAGTAGATAAATAGGTACCGCTCCAGCAGGAAGGTAAACGGCATTTCTGTGCGCTATGGCACTCATCAAGGTCCTCTGTGCATCAGAAGTGGTTTAGTCATGCTGGCCACGTGACTCATAAAACTGTCTGCGGACAAACGTCGGCTCCCTCAACCTGAAAGCGAGATGAGCGCCACAACCCCAGAGTCGCCTTTGAATGGACTTAACTGTCCAGGGGTCCTTTACCTTACCTTACCTTTTACCTATCAGGCAAGAAGGAGAGGCTGGGAAGGTGGCCAACAAAACCTAACCAAAAAAAATGAAGATAACCTCTGATAATTGGCTGCATCTTTCAGGAGAAGCTACAGTGGTACCTCGGGTTATATACGCTTCGGGTTACATACGCTTCAGGTTACAGACTCCGCTAACCCAGAAATATTACCTCAGGTTAAGAACTTTTCTTCAGGATGAGAACAGAAATCGTGCTCAAGCGGCGTGGCAGCAGCAGGAGGCCCCATTAGCTAAAGTGGTGCTTCAGGTTAAGAACAGTTTCAGGTTAAGAATGGACTTCCGGAACGAATTAAGTACTTAACCCAAGGTACCACTGTAGACCCAACTTTCTTTTTACCTATCACTCTCCTTGCCAGTCATCTCAGGTCAAACTGTAGCCCAATAGTGGGTCCCCAACCCACCAGTTGAGACCAGTGGTAAACATTATACGGAGCCCGTTTCAACTAAATAATAGTTTGAGTCAGCAGAAATAGTCCCACTAGTGCTATGGGGCTTTCTTCCATCCTCCCTCTCCAATGTGCCTCCCACACCCCCTTCAAACCACAAATCCTCTGGGCGTAACTCTATTCCACACATTACCCCACCCATGCGCTTTTACAAGGGGCTGTTCTGTGTTTATCTGTTCAAAATATGGATCAATGGCCAGAAGCAGAAATAATAAAATGGCGAGGATTGTAAAGGCTAACCATGCATAGCTTTGTTCTGAGCAGAATAAAAATGGAAGTGCTTGAGAAGCAAAGCCGACTTACGCTGACAGGAGGAATGCTTTGAAAAGTGTTAAAACATCGCCAGCCTTCTCTGCCCTCAAACAACAACATATGCCCACCTGTCGTCAAGATAATGTGGATCCTGCTCAAAACATTACTGGTCGTGGGCATCAAACAACAGCTCCTGCCAAACAGTTACAGAAGGAGGGAAATGAGAGTGCTCTCTGCATTTCTTTTTGATTGGGAAATAGAAAAAGAGGACCCATGAATTAATTATCTCACAGTTCTTGCTATTCATTCTACCTCATACTAAACGAAACACCAGGGAGTCACTGAGACTAACACGGAAGGAAGCACAAGCAAAATGGTGCCTCAGAACTACACAATTCCATTAGCTATCCTTTAAAAAACAAAAGTTGCTTTTTTAAAATTTAAATATTGAAATGAATACATGCACTCACCTCAGGCCTAAAGCTACGTACACGAATTCTCAGGGTGGCCTAAACTTAATCCAGGACACTATGGTAGGTATGCAGTTTATGGATTTAAAATTAGGTGTCGAGTTTGCATGTATTCATTTGTAAGTCCATTCCTTTCTATTTCTACATTTATCTGTGATTTTTTAAAAGCGAAAGATCCATATTAAAATTTATATCTGGATATTATTTAAACATGTATTGTATCACAATATGCATAGCTGGATTGTATTATACTTTAATGTATGCATATCTAATCATACTTTATCCTAAAGCATACATTTTAAAGGAATTTGGTATTTTTTCCCCCAGCTGAAAACCACATCACAAAATTCAGAGAAGTATAAAATCCATACTTTCTGATCA
Source organism: Podarcis gaigeae (assembly GCF_964106915.1). Classification (NCBI taxonomy): domain Eukaryota; kingdom Metazoa; phylum Chordata; class Lepidosauria; order Squamata; family Lacertidae; genus Podarcis; species Podarcis gaigeae. The sequence continues at coordinate 74,841,301 of NC_139683.1, read as the reverse complement.
CTATAGTAGTCCTGGAGGTGTGAAGATGGTTCACTTAAAAATGCAGACAACAAAATTCTTCCCCATCCCTGTGTGTTAAGACACACACAGCTCTGCTCTGTCACACCATGTACTTCCAATTATTGTGTGCCTCTCTGATTGTGGTCAGTACACACTTTTAAACACTGAAATGCAATTGTGCTATTGATTTTTAGACTGAAATTTAGAATTCCTTTCCACTTTTAAAAAGTGAATTATAGTGGCCTCTTTTGCTAATGGACATTTGTGCCTTTTGCCTCAAAAGTACACTGGTACCTCGGTTTAAGTACTTAATTCGTTCCAGAGGTCCGTTCTTAACCTGAAACTGTTCTTAACCTGAAGCAACACTTTAGCTAATGGGCCCTCCTCCTGCTGCTGCGCCACCGGAGCATGATTTCTGTTCTCATCCTGAAGCAAAGTTCTTAACCTGAAGCACTATTTCTGGGTTAGCGGAGTCTGTAACCTGAAGCGCATGTAACCTGAGGTACCGCTGTAGTGAAGTTCACATGCGGTGACTGTGAAATCCTAAGTTCACATGCGGTGACTGTGAAATCCAGACATTTTGGACCTAGAAGGGTATGACAATAACTTTGGTTGGCACGCTTATCTATGGTATGACAAGGTAAAGGTGCATAAGGGCTTTAAAAACCACATTGTTAGGAAAGCATTGTATAATGTTTGGATTCGATATAAAGATTTGTTGGAAAGTAAAACCCCCAGGTGGTTGTCACCAATGGAAGCTAAGGCAGTGAAAAAACTTAACATGGACACCAATTGGTCAAAATATTGTGAAATTTTAGAACAAGATGGTGAAAAGCTTAAACTTAAGAGTTATGATAAGCTAAAGCATAAAGTTCGAGATTGGTTACATTATCATCAGATAAATGAGGTATTTAAGCAAGACAGGAAAGTAGGATTCCAGAAGGAGAGGTCGAAGTTAGAAATAGAACTGTTAGAACCCAATACTAAGAATCTGTCTAGAATGTATAACTTGCTGCTGAAATGGAATACACAGGAAGAAACAGTTAAATCAGCTATGATTAAATGGGCACAGGATATCGGTTATGACATCATGTTTGCTGACTGGGAGCAGTTATGGACCACTGGTATAAAATTTACGGCATGTAGTGCCTTAAAAGAGAATATAATGAAAATGATCTATAGGTGGTACATGACACCAGTCAAGCTTGCAAAGATCTATCATTTGCCCAATAACAAATGCTGGAAATGTAATGAGGCTGAAGGAACCTTTTACCACCTTTGGTGGACCTGCCCAAGGATTAAGGCCTACTGGGAAATGATCTATAATGAACTTAAGAAAGTCCTTAAGTGGACCTTTTCAAAGAAGCCGGAGGCTTTTCTCCTGGGTATGGTTGGCCAACTGGTACCAAAAAAGGATAGGACATTTTTTATGTATGCAACTACAGCGGCAAGAATTCTTTTGGCAAAGTATTGGAAGACGCAAGAACTACCCACTCTGGAAGAATGGCAGATGAAGGTGACTGAATTTATGGGACTGGCGGAGATGACCGGCAGAATCCGTGACCAGAGGAAAGAGACAGTGGAGGAGGATTGGAAAAAATTTAAATTATATCTTAAAAAATGTTGTAAGATTGTGGACTGTTAAGATGTCAGGGGGTAAGAAACAGAGAATTACAGCTGTAAATAATAATGTTAAGAAATTTGAGAGAGATACAAATAGAAAAAAGGACTAAAGGGTTGCTGAAAAATTGCAAAACAAGGATGCAGTGTAAGGGAGGTATGGGGAAGTCACACTTTTTGTGTTTTGTATATGTCTATTTCTTTTCTCTTTTTGTGTGTGTTGTTGTTTTCTTTTTTGTTTTTTGTTGGCTGTGAAAATTAATAAAAATTATTTTTTTAAAAAAAGAAATCCTAATTTTCACTTGTAGGCCATGAGACCAGGCTCATTGCTGTGGACAACTTCTCTAGGTACTAACAAAGCAATCTAAATGTAGACAGGCCTAAGTTACCCTTATTCCAGACTCTGTTTAGTAGCCTCTGGGAGGGGCCACTGCTGACTAAGGCAGCAGGTATGTGGGCCTGAGTGTTGTGGTTTGGGTCCCAGGTCATATGCCTGAGCTGAAAAGGGTTTGCAACAGGCATAAGTCTCTCTTTGCTCCATCCTGCTCCCAGACTGCCCAGAATGTCCCTTTTGGGGGGCTTATGGTGACATAAATTCTGGAAACACAAGTTCCGCTGACTGAATTGTGGGAATGTTCTGGAGTGCAGGAGAGGATATATTGACTAATTATATCCCTGTCCAACTTGTACTAACAAATTCCCAAAATATCAGCAGAGTTTATAGACATTCCCCTTTAAGTACGCAACAGTAACGCTTGCACAGGTTCGCTAGAACCTCTATAATAATTACTCTGGTAATTTCCCCTTTGTTCCCTCTTAAAATACAAGACACGACACAGTCTTTATAAAAGTATAGAAGAGTTTACTCATGTTCTGTTCACAATATGATCCCAGAAGGTAGGCAGGCTTAAAAAGGTTACATACACTTAGAAACTATCTTATAGGAAGATAGTACTGTCCTCTCTTGGCTGAGAGCCAAGAGGGCATGTTGCTCCTTCAGAAGATGAAGATGGCAGAGAGGCAAGAGGCAAGAGAGAGATGGCTGGTCTGCCCTGTGCTTTTATCATTACCTGCACAGGTGAGGCCACACCCACCTCTGGTCACATGCGGAGGAGGTCCGTCCCCAGGAAGTTTACCTGCTTGCTGGACAGACATCCCTCCCCATGTTCTAACATGTACACTCTAGGAATGTTGTCATTGATTGCTCCTGTGTTTACATCCCACATGAATTAGGGTGCAGGACTTACAATGACATATCTCCTTCTTATTCAGTGTATGGGTCATAGCCAGGAAAGCCTCAAATCTGCCAAATCCAATTCTTCCACCCCAGTAGAACTAGGGTTTGGATTTTTTTTGTAGGATAACAGTTATCAGCAAAATTTCATGCCTCTCTTCCCCAAGGAAGGAATATACCTAAAACTGAATTCTGTACCTAGTCTGTGTAAAGCAAAATTTGTATAACATGTATGGAATAAATCTTGCTTTTCTTTCTTTCTTTCTTTCTTTCTTTCTTTCTTTCTTTCTTTCTTTCTTTCTTTCTTTCTTTTTGCAGGTGGGGGAATAGTTCCTGAAGTCCCCAGGTTTAGTCTTTCAACTGCATACTACATCCCAACATTTTCAGAAACCATGCAACAATCAGACAATGCATTAATTGGGGTATATCTGCAAGGGCAAAACCTACCCATTAACCCATTTTCCACAAGTAGCAATGCTCACAGTGTTTTATTGCTCGCAGTGCGCTCCATTTTCACTCCATGCCAAGCAGCTGGAGAAGCAGAGACCTTTTGGAATGATTGCTTTAAGAATAATCACAACTGCACATTCTTTTGCAGAAAGCAAATCATCATATTTTTCCTTACTTGGCAGCTTTAAAGAAAACAGAGCTAATGAAAACCAAATTAACATGTGCTAATAGAGATTTGGTGTGCCGAGAAAAGGGATATGGAGAGGAAATGCTGCTGTCAGAGGAGATAATTACAGTGTGCAGATGGCCAAAGAGGTGTCATAAGGTGATACTGTCAGCAAGAGACATAAACATACTTTCTCCAAGAGAAGCAGCATCCATCTTCTCCCACCCTGCTCCATTGGTCTATCGTTGCAAGCTAGAATCGTGTCTGATTAGACTGATTATTCTGTCAAGAGAAGAAAGAACAAGGAGGGCATGTGATATAGTCCTTCATGTGATCGGATCACCTCAGAATGCCAACTCCTAGGGGCCAAGGTCCTTTTTGCCCTATCAGTAATAAAACTTGCATATGCTAGCTCCAAACCCATACATTCTCTTTGGAGATCCTGTTCTGGGTGACCTCACTAAGTGAAGCAGCTACTAAGCAGACAACCTTTTTAGTAGTGCTACATTATCTATGACAGGCTTCCTCAAACTCGGCCTTCCAGATGTTTTTGGCCTACAACTCCCATGATCCCTAGCTGGCAGGACCAGTGGTCAGGGATGATGGGAATTGCAGTCTCAAAACATCTGGAGGGCCAAGTTTGAGGAAGCCTATCTATGAAATGGCTAGCACCAACTGAAGATGTTTTTATTCACCTAGTCTTTGAAACTTTTTTTAATAATAAAAAAATCCAGGATGTAAATTATTTGATGCTACCTATATGCAAGGAAGTGTTTTGCTGACTATTGGTAGTTTTTTATTGTGATTGTATATTGCTTTTTCAATATTTTGTTGTAAGCTGTCCAGGGAATGCCTATATCAATCAAATGAATGCTGATTGAATGAATGAATTTATCTCCTGCCTTTCTATTAGCACACTAACAAATTATGTATTAGTAAGCAGGTATACATCAGGCAGCTAACGAGATCAAATAAATGAATTGCATGACAGTACAAAGTAGATTGATAGCTAGAAACCTTTTTTTGGTGCTGGGAATTGATTGTTTTGAGCAAGGCTGGCCCACAACATTTTGGCACCTGAAGTAGACCACAAAATGGTCTCCCTCCCTCCCATGGAAGAAGGGGTGAAAGAAGATCTACATCAGGAGCAAGGGGAGGGGGGAGAAAGATTGGCACCAGGACTTGCTGCCCTGGTATATCTTGCTGCCTGAGGCAGTTGCCTCACCTTGCCTAATGGTTTGGCCAACCCTGGCTTTCATTGGAAACCAAGCCTTATGAAGAACAGTCAAGGGAGTTGGGTGTGTTTAGCCTGGAGGAGACTGAGAGGAAGTATGATAGCCATTTTCAAATATCTAAAGGGCTTCTTCTTCTTCTCCTTCTTCTTCTTCTTGACTGATCACCATCTTACAGAACAGAGACATTATTTCTTTTTAAACCTGAGAACAGCCTTTGAAATCTAAGCATATTCATGAACATGCCTTCAATATTATTTATTTCTGCATGTCTGTGTTTTGCAAAGTAATTATAGCTTTAAACATTGACCGTGCTAATGTGGCATATCCTGGTAACATAGTGCATCTTCCCCACAGTAAATCCCTATTTTAAGGTTTTATATCACAATCATTTGGAAATGTAATAGGGCTGAAACCTGGGATTCATTTTGAAGAGGGGGTGGTGGAGCAAAAACTGTTACATTAAGTAAAAGAAATAAGAGACCAGTTTCAGCTTTCTGCCATTCATAGGGGTATAAAACACATTTGCTTGCATTAGCTCATTTTGGTTTTGTGGTGCTGCTGTCCAGTGTTTTGAAAAACAAGAATATACCTTACATTTTAATTTGGAAGGAAATTAGCTCTCCACAAGGATGCCTATGTTGTGCTTTTTCGGTGAATGAAACCTGTGGACTGATGCACCCTGCAGCTGCTTTCCCTTTCTAATTACTGTTCTGGTTCTGATTGACATGTCAGGTCTCCTGAAACAAGCAGGCAGCAAGGTATGGAGAGCATTTAATTAGAAGTAGGCTCAAGCTACGGCTTGTGTTGCTTATCTCCTAAATACACAAAGGGAAATGTCCAGGATGCATTCTGAATCTGCATCTGTTTTCACATTCCCCACAAACAGGGAGGTAATTATCAAATGATACTGTAGGTCATGGAGAATAGAGAGGGGACCAAAATGTAAGGTGGGCACAGCATAGATGGTGATAAGTTGGGAATTTTTACGTGGAAAGCCCTCTGTTGACATGTAAAGGCGAGCTAGAATTATTACCCTAGGGGGCAAGCAGAGGATGAGTTGTAGTTGGTTGCTAAACCATTGTGTAAAGGGCCTCTGCCCCCTCTGTTAAATCTCACAGCACTCATATTTTAATATAGGAAGATGGGCACTTTGCACACAGTCCAGATTCGGATTTATTTGGTCCTCTGAAAACTCAATGTTTTGATGCTGATCTTCCTTGATTGGCAACTCTTGCTTCCACTGACTTCTAGGGCTCATTGAAGCCATTGTGGACCTTGAATGTCTGGCTTCAGGGAATTGACTTCCTCCCCCCATGGCAGTAGATAAGCAGAACAAAGGAAACAGAGCCTTCTTACCAGTTAGAAACTTTAATAATTACCAGTTAGAAACTTTAATAATCACAGCGAGAGAAGAAAGAACCCATCTCCTAGATTGGCGGTGCTCCCAGTAAAGGATAATACCTTTATTGTCATTGTACAACCTGTGTCAAAGAAATTAAACAAGCCTCCCCCCAAAAAAAACCCCCACACACTCAATCTCTTATCAAACAACACACCACCTTGCAAGTCAATTTCGCTATGTTATTTTTCGTTCAACAGCCTAACAGCCCACGGATAGAAGCTATTTTTTATCCTGTTGGTACGTCCCTATTAATCTACATCACTTCTGCATCTTGTACTCTCTGTGCTTTGTGTGCTATCTGTTCTCTCACTTTCTGATTTTGTCACGGTCTGGGTCACAGGCGATCAGAATCCCGGCTGGGGACATCGGGACCGGGGGCAAGATGGGGGGGTAGGAGCAGGAACGGGAATCCAGAAGCCAGGAGTCAGAAAGCCAAGAGTCCAAGGGTCAGAGCGTCGGGAGTCAAGAAGCCGAGGGTCTGAGGGTCAGGAAGCAAGGAGTCACGAAGTCAGGGGTCCGAGGATCAAGAAGCAAGGAGTCACAAAGTCAGGGGTCTGAGGATCAAGAAGCAAGGAGTCACAAAGTCAGGGGTCCAAGGATCAAGAAGCAAGGAGTCACAAAGTCAAATGCAGCAAGGCAGGGAACATGTTGCTGTGGCAAAGAGCCGAAGGGAAAATGCTGACCTTATATCCCTTTCCGGCTCTTGCCACCAGGTGCTGTGAGTTACCAATCGGCCTCACCTGTGTGGCTGTGCCTTGCCTCTTCAGAACAAACTTAGGAAGGCCCCAGTCCTGCAGAGTCCTATTGGTCCCAAGGCCTGGCTCCTGTACACACACCTGACAGAGCTCTTCTTGACCTTGGAGAGAGTGAATCTGTTAACCCTCTCTCTCCCAGTGTTTCTTCTAGCTGATCCTATCCAATACTTCCCAGCTTCTGCCTTTTGAACTATGTCCCTCTGCAAACCACTGGTCCAAATCTATACTGTCCTCCTGCTCCTGGGAAGATTCAGGATCCGGATCAGAAGCAGGGGAAGAGGGAGGTTCCCACCATTACTCTTCAGTGCAGCCCTCCTCAGCACGGTCCCTGACACTGAACGAACAACAAAAGACACTGAGCAGCACAGACAGAATAAAGCATGTACAACCTTTTTATATTCACCAGTTACAAATGTTTCCTTTGTAAAATAGGATAGTTTTTTTAATGAACTGTGTTTATTTTGAAAGGTAAGAATCTGGCTCACATCGAGTCAGACCATTGGTCTATCAGTATTGTCAGTATGGTCTACACTGACTGCCAGCAGCTGCCCAGGGTTCGGCTGGGGGTGAGATGCTAGAGATTGAACCAAAGACTTTCCGCATGCAAAGCACATGCTCAACAACTCTTCCCCTTTTGTTCTTGCCTGCTATCAGGTGTAGAACCTGATCCAGCATATGCTGATTAAAAGTGACTGAGAGATGACTCCATTTGCTGCCATTCTGCCACAAAAAGGTTGTAATAGATAACACATCTGACCTCTCCACTGACATCTCTGACTGAGTTACAACAGATGATCATTACCGAAAATCGATAAAAGTAGAACATGGGGGCACTAAGTGCAATATTATTGCAGGCTTGACTCTCATTTTCTTTGGTGCTTTCCATTAATTTATTATTGCATAATGACTCTCTATATTCTCTGCAGCTCCTCTGAATGATTTGCCCAAATCTCATCAATCAAACTACCAACATAATCTTGAAATGATAAGGTGGTTTTCCTCCCATACCTTCTTCCTGAGCCTGCCCTTAACAATACGATGGATTTAATGTTCATCAAAAATCTATTATGACTAAAATCTAAGTCATTAAAATCACTTCCTAAGACTTTCAAGATATTTTCCTAGAGATAATAATAATGGATATGAAAGGTCAGGAGATAGTCAACTCATATTGTTAATAATAAAAAAGTCAGAACTGTGGACAGAATGAAGATAGAGTTAGGCATTCAGAAGAATGGTTGTAGTGAGAACAATTCATTTTGCTAGCCTTTTAAGGAAAGTCTATGATGACAAAACACATTGCATTTTCTGGATGAGAGAGGATGTGCTTTGATTAAAATGAGGATGGTATCCCATGCTAGTGCAACACACTTCTAGGTGTGCAATTGAATTTCCTCTTCTCCTGAGCTCCCTGTGCACCCTCAAAATTAGCTCGGGGGCAGGGAACATCCCAGAGCAGATTAGGGTATGCACAGGGAGAGAAGAAGAAACCAAGGTCCCATTGCACTAGTGGAACTGCACACGAGGCTTTGTAGCATATCAGCTTTCTACTGAATATAGTGCCTGACTCACAGTAACTCCTCAAACAGTTATTTAGACAGGCAAAAGAATATAGATGTCTACTATTAGTAGTATGAGGATGAAGAGGAGTAAGATACTGAAACAGGTTTATAAAACCCTTGAGGTGTAATTGCCAGGGAAAAGAAGAATAATGGATATATTAATTTGTATAAAAGTCCTTGTATACAATGTGTATGGTTGCAAAACTGGAGCATTTAAAGCTTTCTGCACTCAAGGGTGGGATTTTAGGAGTGTGACATGATTTATTAGCAAAACATTTGGATTTGTACCAGCTCCATTTGAAATACTTTATTACAGAACTGCTGCTCAAGGGGCCATTGTTGAAAACTACTTAAATGGAGTATATTTTTTTGTATTCCTCTATGCTACTCTGGATTACAGGTGAACAGAATATCAGGCACATGTCAGCTAGGGGCAATTTTGCCCTTGATTTGCATATTGCAACAGGAAGGTGCATTAATCTTATAGCCATGTTGCAGATGCGTAATTGATGCTTCACCCACCCCACAACAGTAGGCTATTGTACTAATGAGAGCAGAACAATTCAATTGGGGACCCTGCGTGACAGCCTGAGTTATTATTCGACAATCTCCTTATGTTGCAGTTTTGGATATCGGTGGGGCTTCTGAATAGAAATGAAAAACACACAACAAAACTTCTTTCAGATTGTACTGGAAATAGTAATGAGAAACCCAGCAATTCTGAAGCTCCAAAGGGCTGCCTTCAAATTACATAAAAGGGTTAGCAGTGCATTCTTATAAACGTGTCTGTTCAGAAGGATGCTCTATTGAGTTCAATGGGAATGACCTTCGAGAAAGTGTGCCTAGGACTGCAGCCTAGGCTGATTTCCCTCATCAAAGCCATCAGTGATGATAATCATTGTTATAAGATATATTAATAGATCCTCTGCAAGTGCCAGTGTGGTATAGTGGTTAAGAGCAGTGGACTCGTAATCTGGTGAACCGGGTTTGATTCCCCGCTCCTCCACATGCAGCTGCTGGGTGACCTTGGGCTAGTCACACTTCTCTGAAGTCTCTCAGCCTCACTCACCTCACAGAATGTTTGTTGTGGGGGAGGAAGGGAAAGGAGATTGTTAGCTGCTTTGAGACTCCTTAGGGTATAAAGCGGGATATCAAATCTAAACCCTTCTTCTTCTTCAGTTTCATTCTGACAATGAAACATTTTGAAAGAAGAATGGATAATAAAATGCCCAAGTATGGTTGCCAATTGGCCAGTAAACAGTGGGGAGCAGGAGATTGCGGGGTTGGCAGCTTGTTCTCGAGTACTCTGCCAGGATTTATTTTTATTTATTTTTTTAAAGTGAGCTGTTGCATTCATTGAGTGAGCAAGCATATTAATTTAGCATGCATATTTGAACTGGCTCAGTGGAGCCAGTCATTGGGTGTCATATCCTACTGAGTGTGAGATTGCAGTGTTTGTGGTTGCAGTTCATCCACAGCCTCCCTCCACAGGCTCTGTTTTGCTCAAGGTGGAAGGCCACAAGGGAAAGGAGGAGGTAGCATCAGAACAATCTGTATGTATGGCGACAGGTTGCTCCGTTCCTTGTGCAACTTGCTTCCAGCAACCAATGCTAGAGACCAAGTATAGATAGACTTTGCCCACCATGGCTATCAGCACGAGTCCCAGGTATATGCAAAAAAGTCTCCTATTTTTGTACTTCCTGACTTGCACACCAGGATATTCAGGGTCCATTTAATTTTATTATTTATTGCCCAGGATGTCTTCATTTTATCCTCTTGGCAAACCTGCGAGGTAGGCTAGGTTGTGAAATATTGATTGGCCATCAAAGTTTTCATACTCTAGCCCACAGCTAGATTCTGTGGCCCTTCAGGTGTTGTTGGACTCCAACTTATTTTAACCCTATCCAGCATGACCAATGATAGGGATGGCAGGAGTTCCTCTGGAGAGCCACAGGTTCCTCTAGCCCTGCTCCAGCCCCTCCATCACATTGGTTCTGCTCCTGGACCCATACGGTGTGTCAGGATGTTTGAAATCAAATGTTGGCAAGCCTGTGCTTTACTACTGTATGTGTCTGCCCATTCACTTCAATTTGCATCCTGCCCTGTCCTAATTATTGCCAGGTCCTGGTGGAGGCCACTATACCGCTGAGGCCACTTATGCTGCCAGGGACAGCAGTGGTTCCATAAGTGCCTCCAAGGTGCGCACGCCACCGAACCAGTCTGTGATGGTCTGGGATTTGGACTCGGAGGCTGAACCTGAGGAATCCCAGCCTTCACAGGAGTCCCTGCCTCCAGAACCAGCTGAGCCGGGGCTGGGGCTTGAGCCTGAAGGATCCTCACCTGTGCTGGATCCTCAGGTGCAGACACCAGCTGACTCTCCTCTGGCTCCTGAGGTGATGGAGGACCCATTGCCTGCAGATGCTCCACTCCCAGCCCCGTCAGGGGAAGCCGAGGTTGCATCTGAGTCCGGTAACCCTCCAGCCTCTCCTGAGATGCAGAGGCTCAGGGCAGAGATGCAGAGGGAACTAAGTTCCTGCAGGAGGAGTGCTTGCCTCCAGGCCAGGAGACGTGATTCACCTGTGGACCGGGGCCACCCTATGCCTCAGGGCAGATAAAAGCCAACCAGCCCCAGTCCCAAGTTGCGGGAGCAACATTGTTGGTAGCCAGTTCCTGCCTACACCCTGTCCTGCTTTTCTGTCAGAACTCCTGACCTCACCCAACCCCCTGCCTTGGACCCAGCTTCAGCTTTGACAGACTGCCTCCATACTGCAGCCTTGACCTCGGACTGGACTCGGACCTCGCCTCACGGTTATCCCACGGGACCAGCACACAGCCTAGGGAATGGCCTGCTAATAGTGCCTCCATGTGTCAGGGACTGGGCAGAGGAGGAATGGTGGAGACTGCCTTCCCAGACTGACCCTTCCAGAGAAGAAGAACAGTTCGGAATCACAACAGGGGTTTGAGGGAGATCACAGCTCAGAGGCAGATGAGGGGAAAAGCTGGGAAATAATGGGAGAGGAGGAAGAAGCAGCACCAGAAGGGTGACAGCTGAGAGACACAGTGTCTTTAGAAAGGATTCCAGATCTCCGTCGTCCCAGAACCCGGCGAGCATTGAAAGTAGGAAAGCAAAGAGTGCAAAGGCAGAGGGCACTTCTCAGCACAAGTAGTGAAGATGCATGGAGAGGGAGGGGTTCTGGCTTCTAGGATAGCCATGCGAAACGTCCTCAGGGGAGCGGGATGAAGGCTCCCAGTGCCCTGAAGAGGCTTTGCACGGCTAAGCCAGAAGCTAGAACAGTAAGAGGGAGCTCTGTGCAGCACTCCATCTAGCTGTTCTGGGATAGCATTCGCTCCATAAGACGCACACACATTTCCCCTTACTTTTTAGGAGGAGAAAATTGTGTCTTATAGAGTGAAAAATACACTTACATTCCTCTCCCACTTGTAAGCTCTAGTAACCATAAAGCCAAACACCAAACCACCTTCCATAGTGTGCATCGTTGTTGTTGTTGTTTTCTTTTCTTTTTTTGTTATTACTGATTTGCAAAGAACAGAATACTTGCAACCTCATGAAGTCTGCTTTTAACAGGTGCCAAGTTTGTGCTTAATAGCAAACCTGAAATATTCTTCAGGGAACATTTGTTCTACTTCAAAGTCTGTTCTATGCAAGTTGAAGGAAATGTTTCTGTACAAAGCTTGTGGGTGACAATTCCTTCCTGGCTGAGACAATGCTTTGTAGCTCATTTTACTGTTAGATTAGAGGGGGGGGGGGGGGAGATCATGAAATCAAAGACAGCAAACGTAGCTGACAAAATACATAGGGACAAATGAGTACCAAGAAACTGCTTTAGATACAACTGTATTTTGTTTTCTATTTATTTTTCAATCAAAGTGAAATGTGGAATTCCCAGATCATCAGAAGAAGGCAAAATACATCAGCCTGAAGCCAAACAGCCAACTTCAACAGGGGATTTCTCCACAAAAGAAACAAATGATATTGTCTATGAATGCATATAGCTTGAGAAACCATTTTCACGATAATATTTATATTCCTCCTTGCCCTTCTGTAGCTTACCAAAATACGCATGAATGAACCCATTGCTGGCAATACATACCATTTTTTGCCTGAAAGAAATTTCAGATGTATTGATTCTGTAAGTTTTTATAAAATGATAACTTGATAAAGTTGCTAAACCCAGATCTGGAGGCACATGGCCTTCAACTCAGAAGTGGGGAGAAATTCGATTCTGACTGCATTTCAGGGCAAATCTAAATAATATGCACTCTCTAAAACAATATAGGGATGCGGGTGGCACTGTGGGTTAAACCACAGAGCCTAGCGCTGGCCGATCAGAAGGTCGGCGGTTCGGATCCCCGTGACGGGGTGAGCTCCCATTGTTCAGTCCCTGCTCCTGCCAACCTAGCAGTTCAAAACCACATCAAAGTGCAAGTAGATAAATAGGTACCGCTCCGGCGGGAAGGTAAACGGCGTTTCCGTGCGCTGCTCTGGTTTGCCAGAAGCAGCTTAGTCATGCTGGCCACATGACCCGGAAGCTGTACGCCGGCTCCCTTGGCCAGTAAAGTGAGATGAGCGCCGCAACCCCAGAGTCGGTCACGACTGGACCTAATGGTCAGGGGTCCCTTTACCTAAAACAATATGCCCACCGTAACACACCCATACTTTGAAATTTGTGCTAATTTTCCACTAATGCATATATCAAAGCAAACAACATATAAAAACATTATACAGTGGTACCTCAGGTTAAGTACTTAATTCGTTCGTGGGGTCTGAAACTGTTCTTAACCTGAAGCACCACTTTAGCTAATGGGGGCTCCTGTTGCCGCCGGACCGCCGGAGCACATTTTTTGTTCTCATCCTGAAGCAAAATTCTTAACCTAAAGCACTATTTCTGGGTTAGCGGAGTCTGTAACCTGAAGCGTATGTTACCTGAAGCGTATGTAACCTGAGGTACCACTGTATTAGGGGAAACTGGTTTCCAAAAATATGCCATATTAGCCAAAAATGTGTCTATTAGCAGAAAATTGCACTAAAATGCTGGTGAACTTTTGTGAGGACTTTTTTTAAAAAAAAACCATACTTGCGTGGAAGTATGGAGAACTTAATTCAACTGAGTTTAAAATAAGGAACATGAGAAACTGAGAGAAATCGCAGTTCACTGATCCCTAAATCAGCTCTAAAAGTTATTTGGGGTCAGAGGTGTGAGACACAATATACAGCAATAGCACTTCAACCTACAGTGGTTAAATAATACATCTACCATCTGCTTACTCTCTCTCTCTCTTTTTATTTTTTTACAATAAATTCCAACAACAGCTCAGCTGATTTGAATTGTTTGAGCATGCTTTGGGCTGCTGTGCATCTGGGAATCGGGCTGGAAAATGGCGCCCAGAATGAAGATAATACAAAGGAACCAAGAGAAGGAGTAGAGGGAAGTTGGGGGATTCCTGTAATCCCATAATGTGGATTTGGAATGTGTATACAGTTGCTATAAATGTTTTATTTATTTATTTATTTATTTCCTTTAACGTAATGATTTTCTTTTTCTTCTCTGTGGAAATTAATAAAAATATTCTACCCCCCCCCCCAAAAAAAAAAAAAAAAAATGTTGTCCAAGTGGATTTTTGCTGAATTGGCAAAATGTTCAGGAAAATGCGGATATGCTTTTCCCAGAAAATTAAATCAAATCCCCGCCAAAAAATGGGGGGGGGGGAGTGGGCGAGAGAGGTGATCCTGACTTTTACACACACACACACACACACACACACACACACACACACACACCAACTTTGTCCAGAGGACATCAAATCTTATATCTTTCAAGATAATTCATCCCCTTTTCTGCATGGTTCTGAAACACAACAGGCTTTAATGTCCACACACTTCTTCTGGTGGCGGGATGATGTTGCTGTTCATGGTACTTCCTTGGAGTTTTTTAGTAAGTGGAAAAAGATTCCAGGATAGTTTCTGGTGAAACAGCAGAAAATTCACTGAATATCCAGGTTACAAATCTGGGTTTGGCAACATTTTTTTAAGGTACAGAACTGCATGGTTGTCATTACATAAAAAGAAGAGCAGCCTCAGTGTGGTGACTTGATCTACCTGAAGGAGCATCTCCACCCCCATCGTTCTACCCAGACACTGAGGTCCAGCGCCGAGGGCCTTCTGGCGTTTCCCTCGCTATGAGAAGCCAAGTTACAGGGAACCAGGCAGAGGGCCTTCTCGGTAGTGGCGCCCGCCCTGTGGAACGCCCTCCCATCAGATGTCAAAGAGAAAAACAACTCCCAGACATCTGAAGGCAGCCATGTTTAGGGAAGCTTTTAATGTTTAATAGATTATTGTATTTAGTGTTCTGTTGGAAGCCGCCCAGAGTGGCTGGGGAAACCCAGCCAGATGGGCGGAATATAAATATTATTATTATTATTATTATTATTATTATTATTATTATTATTATTATTATTTCTCTTTTGGGACTGGGAAAGGATATTTTTGTTCCTCCAGTCATTTGAACAGTAGTTTTATTCCCACTTAGTAGTTTTTATGCTGCTCTGCCATCTGCTGTTCTGGATTTTATTGCTGGGGTGTGTTTTTTTTTTCTATTTTAGTGTATAAAAATGTGGCACACCCTGTTGTATTGTTGTATTTTTGCTTTCATTGTAAAGCCAACATGGATTTTTTTTTTGAAGGACAGGATATATAAATATCTAAAACAAATACAGAAATAAATAAATGTGTTCCTGCCCTCCAATTTAAAATCTACAAAGAGGGCGAAGGTTGTTGCAGGATGCCTTTTCCTTTAGTTACCTTTCAAGCGCTTATAGAAATATGCTTATTTACTTACTTGTTTGTTCAATTAAGCTCAATTTCCCCATATGGCTAATGGAAAATGGCACTGCCTTTGAACATTTTCAGGAATGATGGGCACAAAATAGGCTTGTCTTGGAAGACAGTTATGCATGATAGCAGCTTCAATGGTTCCACCATTGTGTAACTGAGAAACAGAATCCTGAGTGGGACTATGCAGTTAAAAGGGGGTGGTTATGCAAATTAGGATTCAACTTGATTCTTGAGACCTAGGATTGCTCATTTTCCAAGGAGCATGACGCAGATCTACCCCAACTTTCCATGCTACCCCAGTTGCACCTCTTCATAGTCAGCCACATAAATGAAAGACGGGTATCCACTCTGGGGAAAATTAAAGCACTGTGATTTGAAAAACTGCTGCAATGAAGCATGCTGCGTCCCTGTGGCATACATAAGATCCTTTTCTACACATGCCCGCCACAAAGATGGACATTTTGGCTATTTGTTCTAATTCTGTTTTAACTGTCTGATTTTACGTTAAATTCTTCCTCCTTCTCTTTCTGCTTCCATTTCAGGGGCTGTCAAATTGCAGATTTCCAAACTGAAAGGAAAACAACACACCCTGTACTCTGAGGTGCCATTACAGAAGTGAGTTGTGTGTTGTGTTAAACAAATGACCAAGGCACCTGACTAAGTGCTAGGAGGTGAGCCATTAAAGTGGATCTGGCATTTTCCTTGAGCATCGAAACCTAACAGGAAAATCTAGGTCCTCCAAACATTTCTGTAGGTGTATTTAGAAGCGTATAAATAGATGTGCTTTTAAAATTAAAGACTCTGGGAGGTCCCTGAAGCTTGAGAGGCAGAGAATCCCAGGGATGATCAGGGAGATAAGACTGTCATTGTAGTCAAGGCTCATTCATTTTAAAAAGGAAAAGGAAGAGGGTACATCCTGTTTTCTTATATCCGTCACCCAAATGCACCTTCTTGCTTTCTGCGCTTTTGCAGGCAGAGCTTTGATGCGGATGGAGGAGTTGCAATGGGTCCTTGAAGGGCTTTCAAAGCCAAAATCAGAGGTTCGGCTGAACACATTAAGGTGTGAAGTGCCTTCAAATATCAAGGGGGCATGATGGCATTCCTGCAGCCTTCCCCCTGCCCCCTGCTGCTGACCTTCAGTGTGAAGGTCAGAAGGGGGATTCAAAGTCCATTGAGCTGAATGCACTTTGAAGCCTAACCACAATTAGGAACCCTGATGCTCATCAAGGCTTCGGCCTAGGACCCTCATACCTACAGGACCGCCTCTCCTGGTATGTTCCACAGAGGAACTTAAGGTCTTCAAACAAAAAAATCTTGAAGGTCCCAGGCCACAGAGACGTTAGGCTGGCCTCAACCAGAGCCAGGGCTTTTTCGGCTGTAGCTCCGATCTGGTGAAACGTTCTGTCACAAGATACTAGGGCCCTGCGGGACTTGACATCTTTCCACAGGGCCTGCAAAACAGAGCTGTTCCACCAGGCCTTTGGCCAGGGCACAGCCTGACTCCCTCCTTTGGCAATCCTCACAGAACTTCTAGCCCAATGGTTGCCATTAATTTGATTGGAATTGATTTTTAATGAAATGATTTTAGAATGTTTTATTGTTTTACTGTTGTTAGCCGCTCTGAGCCCGGCTTTGGCTGGGGAGGGCGGGATATAAATAAAATTTATTATTATTATTATTATTATTATTATTATTATTATTATTCAGTGAGAAGGCTTCTAAGCACATCCAGCTGAATGCCTTCAGAATCTGCCTTCAGTTCCTCATGCTGAATGCATGAAAATTGGGAGTGGAAGAGGTCAGGGTGGTCACATGGCGACCCTGCAGGTGGGGACAGCATACACAACCCCACACCACTGACACATTTGTGCCCCCAGTCCTCCAACCAAATGCATGAACAGAGTGCAGTTCTTCTGCCATTTATTTTTTATATATTATTTCTCCTTATTTATAATCCACCCTTCATCATATTGTAATCCCAGGGCAGTTTCAATCCAACCAGTTAAAGTAGATTACAGTAAGTACATCAAAGGTAGAGAAAGGGTAAAGGACCCCTGGACAGTTAAGTCCAGTCAAAGGTGACTATGGGGTTGTGGCCCTCATCTTGCTTTCAGGCCGAGGGAGCCAACGTTTGTCCACAGACAGCTTTCTGGGTCGTGTGGTCAGCATGACTCAACCACTTCTGGCACAACGGAACACAGAGACGGAAACCAGAGTGCCGTTTACCTTCCCGCCGCAGTGATACCTATTTATCTACTTGCACTGGCATGCTTTTGAACTGCTAGGTTGGCAGGAGCTGGGACAGAGCAATGGGAGCTCACCCCCTTGTGGGGATTCAAACCGCCGACCTTCTGATCGGCAAGCGCAAGAGGCTCAGGGGTTTAGACCACAGCACCACCCGTGTCCCTCAAGTACATCAAAACACAATGAAGATAATGTTAAATAATGAAAAGCAATATCAAACACCAAATAAGTTCAGATCATCATCCAATTGAAGCTTGACACCAGTAAAAACAAAGAAATATAGGAAACTGCCTTGTGTCATTGGTCTATCAAGTCCTGCATTGTCTACAATTACTGACGGGAGTCCCCCACGATTTTGGGCCAGGGTTTCTGCCTGTAGATGCTGAGGAATGAAGCTGGGCTCTTCCTCCAACTCCATCCAAGAACTAATTTCATGCAAAACCTTGAGAAAAGAGAAATGTTTTAAGCAGGTGGTGGAAGCTGATCATGTTAATGAACCGTGTCGTTTCAGTAGAGTTTGAGATCTCCTTCAAATTAAACTATTCATTTAATATTGAACCACTTTGAGCCCCCAGTACATAACTACTTAAAAAGGGGGGGGGCACTTCTGGATTTCCTGCTCTATTCACTTTTTGGCAGCTTCACTTTTTGGGGGGGAACTGCAATTCTTAAAAGAAAAGAAAGAAAATAACTGCAATTCTTGTTGAAACCAGGCAACCCATTGATTTGCTACCTGGTACGTTTGACTGGATTAGAAGAATAATGGATCTGAAAGGTCGGTGCATACGTTTTTGAAGTACCCATTTTCTGTATATATGTACTACCTGAGATAAAAAGATACAATAACTATGCTATTTGAATAAAGGAGGTCTTTATAAAGATGCCTTTGATATTCTGGAAGATGAGTTATTGGGAGAATATTTGAAATAATAATGACATATCCAAGTTCATTTTCAGTACACATTCTATGACAGTAAACAGCTAGATGGATTAATTAATGGCCCAATAAATGCAGATAATTACTTGCTGGGAATTTTTCTATACTGAAATTCTCCTTTCCATTGTGCAATCTTTTCTCACATTTGGGTAAGGAAGACAGCAAGTTATTAATAGCAAATAGGAAAGTGGAGTTTACTGCTACAAAATATGACTACTGTCAAGGACACACACAGTCCCGATGCTAAAAACATCCAGTGGCCTCTAAGAATTGTTTCTCTGTGTTATTTTTCAGTTCTGTGGGTCATTATTATAGATTCTTACTTGTCTTTTTAAAACCAATATGGATCTTACTTGAGAAATAAATTGTGACAGGCTTACCCTCTAAATAGGGCTAAGTTATGGTTATTGCAGAATCTGCAGTTCCTCTTGGAGTTGAAGATCATAGCATTAGAATACATTTTATTTTTGCCAACTCTGTTAAATTTATGGTGGGCTTGATTATGGAATGTATCTTCATGGCTATCATAAATATTTTATCGACTTTGATTATTGCAACAAGCATGATGTGATAATGTGCAGGTTTTAGAATAATTTGAATTCACATATTTGTAAGCAACTAATTAGAAGCAGCCAATTGCCAGGAAGTGTGTGTGTGTGTGTGTGTGTGTGTGTGTGTGTGTGAAATCCACAATTAATCTGTCCTGAGAAAGTGCTTAAATCTGTGTAAACTTGCAGTGAAAGCTGCAAAAATTAAGTAAAATAAATACAAAGCTTATGAAAAACTGTCAGTTGTGAACCCTAAACCTTACAAACTGTTCTGTGAATTTCTCTGTCCATACATACAAATGGAGAATTTGGGAGATCATCTAATCTGCGGCTAGAGATGGAAATGTGATTATTGGAAATTTATTATTATTAATAATAAAATGTGTGTACCGCGCTTCATCCATAGATCTCAGGGTGCTTCACAACATATTTAGCAATTCATACGACCACATTTTATTTAAAGGCAACTCTCTCAGTTCCTCCAAAGGGAAAGTAGGAACTGTGACCGAGCTGGAAACTTTTTCTTTCTTTCTTAAAATGGTCCCTGGTATAGATAATTGAAGCATGAGGCCATTGTCACTACATTACTGCATTACATACTAGTCAGCTCTGCCCCGGGAAAGGAAAAATGGGCTTGGACCTTATTCTACAAAGGGTATCAGTAGAAGTTGCAGATTAAGATATGATTCAGTGAAGATTACTTGGATCTGATGTATGATCACTCTAGTATCCACAAGGAATTGCAAGGTAATCCACAAACTCTGAGTGATAAGAGTAGCAAGATAAGCAGCCCTATTGCTCGCAAAACCCCATGCACATAAAAATAAGAAAATCAATACTTAAACATCTCCTCAATTTCCCGTCATCTCTGCATTCAAAGCTACAATAATAATGAATCAATATTTCATCAGACAGGGGAAAAAATCCTATTTGTGGAAGGACAGTATAACTTTCTCAAAGTTTACCCTAAAATGGAACATGACGTCAGTTTTTGCTTGCCGTCCATTTCAATTATGCTTTACAGGGACCTAGGAAGTTGCCTTACACCAACTCAGTCTGATGGAGAAAATAATAATTTCACAAAAACTGTATTGTTTTGATGATTCCATTTTCTTTTGAGCCTATGGCCTAGTGAAATTGGAAAGGCCTGTAACCTACCTTTTACAATATAGAACTGGTTCAACCAATCAAATCTTTCTTACGGTCATAGACCAGCATAAGTAGGGTGGGGTACAATCATTTGGAATCTGCAAAATGTTTTGGAAAGCTAAAAATATTAAAACAGAAGGTATATCTAAAAGACTATAAGAATCTAAAAGAAACTAAAATAATCTAAAAGAAGGGTTAGGCACATTAAACAGATATGGAAGAGCATAAAAGATTAGTATATAAAAGACTATAATTATCAATGTAGAGAACACTCTGATGTGAGTGTTCATTAAATCTAGTTTGTGACACAGGTCATCATCCGACAAATTTTGAATGCTGCTGTGCAGAATCTGGCTACATTGTATGTTGTAGCAGGGTTGGTATATAGAACTGGTTGTTTTCAGGTACTGTTTGCAATGGATGTTCATTCCATTCCATTCCAAGAATGGAACTCTGTATGCATGAAAAAAATAATAATTGGCTAGGCACAACAATTGTGATTAATCTTGAATTGTTTTGTATAGAGAAGAAAGAGGATATTGGGATTCATTTAATGAATTGGAAAATTCGTCAAAGTCTTGATAAAGAAAGGCGCTGAAAAATGATTATATGTGATCACATGATCTGATGAGAGCTGATCTAAATAGCTTTTATTGGCTCAGGATGATGACACTGGATTGCGGCTGCTAAGACTGCTGTGATCCTTTGGGAAGTAGAAATCATGCCTGCAGTCTGGAAGTGTATAAGAAACATTGCTTTGGGTGTGGTTCTTTGTAGCCTCCTTATTTTTGAGTCTGTCCAAATGCACATTTGTCTTTCAATAAAAGTCTATGCTTTCACTGGGAGCCTACATCCTTTCATTCTGGGCTTCTTTGAGGTGTATCTTCAGTCTAGAAACCTCTTTCAAATTTCTCCACCACATCCGTTTGTTCATCTGTCTCCCTGTTATGTCTGGCAGTAGCTCTCCACGGAATTAGGTAGGGGATATTCCCACCCTTAACTCAAGTTGCTGGGGAATGAATCTGGAACTTTCTGCTGGCAACAGGTGCTCTGCCACTGAGCCGTAGCCCTTCAGAGGAGCTACACTGGAGTAAGTGACCTGTGAACTGGAGCAAAGGACACATGCTCAGGTAGGCAAGAAACAATAAACTTACCATTCTGTGGACCACTGCCAGCTGTATTAGTGCAAATGTCAAGAACTTTGTTGTATGCTTTACTGTCCTGGGCAACAATTGGAAACATGGTTCAAACTGTCCTTAAAGCAGTTCTGATTCAGATAGCATGGTGTCGGGCGGCAGAGGACCCAACCCCCGCGGCAGGTTGCCAGGAACAAATAAGACCAGGAAAAGTTCTTACCAACAGCTTTTTATTCAATATTCACAGAGAGAGGCTTGGAAATGCAGTCTCTTGGAATAGCAGTGTTGCCCCAAGTAAGTCTACTTCTGAATTTTGGCTCTTCTAGTAGTTAATTGTTAATATGAACTGTGCTAGCTGTTTCAGTTTATTTTTATACCTAGAGGATATGTTATCTAATGGTTACTGTGGTGCTCTAAAATGTGGAGAATTTTTTTTTAAAATTGTATATATCTGTAAACCGCAGATATATTTTCCTGGAAATATGAAGCAATATATAAATTACCCAAGTAAATAAAATTAAGAGAGAAATGGATTGCATGTGGTGGCAGTGATGCATTGGGAAGTGATTGGATGGGCAGCTGACCTGGAGTTACAGAGGGACCAGAAAGGCATAAGGGCCAAATGAAGGAATAACCAAGGGTTAAAGAAGGGTAATAAATCAATGTGCTATTGCTTGACTACAGAAGGAAAACAGGCTCTGCATGTGTAAAGGTAAAGGACCCCTGGACGGTTACACCCAAAGTCAACTGTGAGGTTGTAGCGCTCATTTCACTTTCAGGCCGAGGGAGCTGGCGTTTGTCCACAGACAGCTTTCCGGGTCATGTGGCCAGCATGACTAAACTGCTTCTGGTGCAACGGGACACCATGACGGAAACCAGAACTCACAGAAATGCTATTTACCTTCCACTCACAGTGGTCCCTATTTATCCACTTGCACATGTGTGCTTTCGAACTGCTAGGTTCACAGGAGCTGGGACAGAGCAACAAGAGCTCACCCCGTTGCAGGGATTTGAACCTCCAACCTTCCGACTGGCAATTCCAAGAAGCTCAGTGTTTAGACCACAGTGCCACCCGTTGTGTACAACTCAATGTGGCTCAGGAATATGCAAAATTCAGAATCGTAGCTTCCTCAATGCAAGCACAGGGTCTGCATAGGAAGCAATGCCAGATTTACGTATAAGCTAAACAAGCTATAGCTTAGGGCCCCAATCTCTTGCCCCCCCAAAAAAATTTAAATATATCTTGGAAATATACATTTCCAAGATATAAGATAAAAAACAAATAAAATAAAACCTACATACAGCAACAGTAGCAAATGGCTTTAGATACCTATTAGGTCTATAAATTACCATATAGCATAGATTCAACACAAAGAACAGCAACAATTTGTTGTTGACAAAGAACAGTTGAACATATAAAGGGCCCCATCACCTTCAGTAGCTTAGGGCCTCTTCAAACCTAAATCCAGCCCTGATAGGAAGCACAAGAAAATACCAAAGCCAGAGGTTCATCTATCAGAGCGCTACCTCTCTTTCAAATCAGAACCAGTGAAGGCGGTGAAGGTCCTGTGTGAGTATCTGGAGGCGGTTGGAGGATAGATGGCAGCTAACAGATTGAGGATGAATCCTGACAAGACAGAAGTACTGTTTTGGGGGGACTGGAGGCAGACAGGTATGGAGGACTCCCTGGTCCTGAGTGGGGTAACTGTGCTCCTGAAGGACCAGGTGTGCAGCCTGGGAGTCATTTTGGACTAACAGCTGTCCATGAAGGCACAGGTCAATTCTGTGTCCAGGGCAGCTGTTTATCAGCTCCATCTGGTCCGCAGGCTGAGACCCTACCTGCCCACAGACTGTCTCACCAGAGTGGTGCATGCTCTAGTTATCTCTCGCTTGGATTACTGCAATGTGCTCTATGCGGGGCTACCTTTGAAGGTGACCCAGAAACTACAACTAATCCAGAATGTGGCAGCTTGACTGGTGACTGGGAGCAGCCACCGAGACCACATAACACCGGTCTTGAAAGACCTACATTGGCTCCCAGTACGTTTCCGAGCACAATTCAAAGTGTTTGTGCTGACCTTTAAAGCCCTAAATGGCCTCGGTCCAGTATATCTGAAGGAGTGTCTCCTCCCCCATTATTCTGCCCGGACACTGAGGTCCAGCTCCAAGGGCCTTCTGGCGGTTCCCTCACTTCAAAAGGCCATGTTACAGGGAACCAGGCAGAGGGCCTTCTCGGTAGTGGCGCCCGCCCTGTGGAACGCCCTCCCACCAGATGTCAAAGAGAAAAACAACTGCCAGACTTTTAAAAGGCATCTGAAGGTAGCCCTGTTTAGGGAAGCTTTTAATGTTTAACAGACCATTGTATTTTAATATTTTGTTGGAAGCCGCCCATAGTGGCTGGGGAAACCCAGTCAGATGGGTGCGGTATAAATAATAAATTATCATCATCATCATCATCATCATCATCATCATCACAGTGACTGGCAGCACCTCTCCAGGGTTTCAGACAGGCCCCTACTTGGAGATGTTGGAGACTAAGGCCTGTGTTTTGCTGCTGGGCTGTATAGCAGGGGTCCTGTAGTTCCACTGAATGCATAGTCAGCAATGAGACCAGCAGGTGAAATTTCCCATCTCCATGTGTTCACTGAATGTGTGAACACAGCATGAGAAGTGGGCTAACTGAATAATGAACAGACTTTTAGAGGTTGGAGAAAGTCCTACTAAAACAGGTGGACCTGAGCCAAGGTGATTCTGGGAGAACTGGCGAAAGGGAGGAAGTACCTGACAGAATTGCACCTGGACACTTCCCTTTAACAGAAACTGCACAAATCAGCAAGTGGAGTTTTACAAGGCATGGAGGTAAGGACTATAAAACTGCTAATCTGCACTTTGTGAAGTTTCATATTTCAGCTGATGGAGCTACTGTTCGAGTCGCAGGACACGGGGGCCGTAAAAAAGACGTCGATGCTATTTTTCTCAATGAAAATCCCATTGAAATGAACGGAGGCATGTGGAAGAGCGCAAGTGTTGCCCAGAGTGATAGCATCATTAAGCAGTGGCTAGCTAAAACGCTTTTCATTTCAAAGAGGCTTATGCATGAGGAATGAACGGTGGACAGAGACTTGCACATTTAGATTAAATGAGCTTGCATGTTTTTTAAACACTCTGCATGGGCCTTACTGTCCCCTGTGTGCATAAGCACTGCAGGACTCTGAGGATCATGCTTCTCAGTAAACACAACAGAAAACACTCAGCCAAAGCTCTGTCAGATTCACTGATAGATGTAGAGCTATTTAAATTGAAATATGACATGATTGAAATGTGGCATGCCCTGTATTTTATACTGACAACTTCATCATTTCTTGCTTGCAGGAAATCTGGCTTTCTATATTAGCATATGTGACATGACTGAATTTGCATAAATATTTGATTCAGAAAATGCCTTACAGGCATAAAAGTAATGGGTAAGACATGGAAAAAGAACATAGTGCTACACCTTTTTTCAAAGAGTAATCTTTTGGAAAATTAACTCATTCTCCTGTAATATCTTTGTAAAACTGAACTGAGAGGCTTGGCGTTCAGGATTTTAGCTTCTCAGGTATTGCGGGGTACAAATATATTGCTTGCTTATTGGTAGGCATTTTTGCAGTACTATACCTAATTCCAGCATTGTGACTATCAGATAGTATACATATGTAGATGGACATAAAGAACTCTGTTTTAGCATACGTGGTTGGATGCAATGATGTGTTCTTCCAGAATCTCTGATCAATGAATGGGCACTAAAACACTGGAATTTATCACCAACTTGCACTAGCGACCATAGAGCCAATGTGTTATGAAATCCACTGCAGCTCATTGACTAAAGTTTAGTACTCCTCTATCTTAATAACTGACACTACCCTTGTGAAATTATTTGTGAATGTGCGCTGCAGATAACTTAACAGAGCTTGGATTGCTGCTGCAAGTTTATTTAAAGGTGAACTGTAGGTGTATTTTAACCTTCAAATGCCAGACAGCCCAGAGAAAGGTTTCAGAAGACAACCTTAATGTACAGGAAAGTTTGCCCATTATAATATTCTGCTGGGCTATTCCACTAATTTCTAGCAGCTGAAATTCATAATTAAATAATATATTTATCAGTATTGTACAAATGTGTCCTCAACCATCACCAAACCTTTGTTTCCAACCAAGGTGAGGGTCGAGATGGAATTGGCAGCATTATGTATGGTGAGATCGACCAAATGGAAGACAGGTTTACTTTTAATGAGAAATGGCTTGAGACATTTTATTGAAAGAAATTTTAAGCCACCTTACCGGTCCATGTCCTCTGGAGGTTCCTTACGAACAGATATAATCCATTTTTCTATAATAGAATATTAACCGCAGTTTACAAATTACGAACTAGAAAATGTCAAATAGCTAGCAACACTTAGCAAGAATTAACTGACCCTTTGAAACATTGTTCAGCCCAGCTTGAGGAGCAGGGGGAGAGGAACAAACCACAAGATGCAAAACCAGCATTTAAAAACCATTGCTCTAAAAACCAGCAGCAATAAAATCATCTTAATTAAAAGCCAATCAGAATAGATAGATTTTCAAAGTCCTTTTAAAGGCCTCTATATGGGTGGGCCCTCAGACATTCCATCTCTTGAGAGGGGTTTATATAAGGAGGAGGGGTTATTTTTTATTTTTGGAAATGATTTTGCTCTGTTGGGACTCAGAGCTCTTTGATGGGAAGATAATACCCATCAATATAACAGAATCCTGCCACTTGTAAAAACAATAACAAGAGTACTTCATGGAGGGGTAGATATTATAGTAAACAAAAGATGAAGTCCATGTGAGATCCAACAAATAGATATTTGAATAATGAAGAAGAAGAAGAAGAAGAAGAAGAAGAAGAAGAAGAAGAAGAAGAAGAAGAGGAAGAGTTTGGATTTGATATCCCGCCTTTCACTCCCTTTAAGGAGTCTCAAAGTGGCTAACATTCTCCTTTCCCTTCCTCCCCCACAACAAACACTCTGTGAGGTGAGTGGGGCTGAGAGACTTCAAAGAAGTGTGACTGGCCCAAGGTCACCCAGCAGCTGCATGTGGAGGAGCGGAGATGCGAACCCGGTTCCCCAGATTACAAGACTACCGCTCTTAACCACTACACCACACTACATAACAATTGGTTATGTACCCTGCATATTATATTGGCATATTATTTAAACGTGAAGTGTGAGTCTAACTGCTAATGATCTTTTCAAAAATAATTACTAGACCAATTTGTTTCAGGCTGCTCAGACATGTAGGTCACTGTTGTGTTTGCCGAAATGATGTGCCGAAATTATAGCTCTTAAATGGCTGAAGTGATTTTGTTCTGAAAATTGTGCTACTGTAATTGATCAGCCAGTTAGTTGAAGGGGGGGGGGGAAATGGTGGGAAGGGGAAGAAGAGACTCTCCAGCTCCACCAAGCAGGAAAATAACTACATCTCCACTTCTTCTTCCCCCTCTTCATTATCCCAGCTCCCTGGGTCTTCCACATGTGGCAGGCAACAGTGTGTTGGGATGATGTCACTCGCCCTACCCTCAACATCATCACTGGGGGAGGAAGAGAAAGAGGAAAGTCCCATTGTGCAAGCAAGTGGAAATCCTTGCACTGATGGGAAACATTAGCTGGATACTGCCCCATATCAAGAGGGAAAGAAGCTAAGATTTCTGCAAGCAAAACCTGTGTTCTACCACTGAAGCTACGGACCTTCCACATTTATTATGTCTTTTTCACTTACAGTGGTACCTTGGGTTACATACGCTTCAGGTTACATACGCTTCAGGTTACAGACTCCGCTAACCCAGAAATAGTACCTCGGGTTAAGAACTTTGCTTCAGGGTGAGAACAGAAATCGTGCTCTGGCGGCGTGGCAGCAGCAGGACGCCCCATTAGCTATAAGTGGTGCTTCAGGTTAAGAACGGACCTCTGGAACGAATTAAGTACTTAACCCAAGGTACCACTGTATTTCCTTTCAGGAAATTTGGAAGCCTTGTATCCGAGGTGCATTTTCCCCCATACTTCCTCCTAACCTAACCCCTATTTCACTTGGGAAGATTATGAGTTACCTAGCCCCGGTGTGCCCTTGAATTCTAAACACTCCCTTTGCTTGGCCTTGATGAACACTATGAATTTAATTAGTGCTTTGAAAGGATCAATACACTTTTCCAGCTCCGTATATGTGAATAGGTGGTTGCTCTGGGTTTTGTTTGACGAAAAATATTTTCGCATGGCATGAAATACCTGCTGTATTATTGATTCCCATTTCACTATTCCATTTGCGGGTTCAGTGATGACATTAAGCTGGAATCAGGCTCGTCAAAAACCATTTTTAAAATCACATAACTGGAAGAACCAGTATTTCAGGGCACTTTAATTGTTAGGAAATATTTGTGGCAAAATAGGACTGTATCATTGGTTGTTATAGTTGGAAATTTTAGAAGAAAACATTTGTGCATGAATGTGTGCCGAAAATACAAATGGCTCTTGCTATGACACAATACGCAACACTGAAAATTGTTTCTGCAATCCAGCACCAAGTTAAGTGTGTTTTGCAGCCCAACAGTGATACAGGGAGTGCTTTTTCCTGGGGGTACTCAGGGGTACACATACCCCTAAACATTTTGTGAATCTTTGTACTTTTTTCCATTTACTGTATTTATTTTTCCTGATTTAAACTATAAAATGGTGATTTTCTTGAGTCAAAATGAGAGTGCCCCTAAACATTATTTTTTCAGGGGGGGGGGGGAAGCACTGGATACACGTAACTTGCATCTTATGTGGGGGTTATGCTCCTTTAGGCAAAATTGCATAAAGACAGAACAACCCTTAGAAAAACATGTATTAATTTATTTTTAATCACTGCACTTACTGGTGAGGGACAAATGCATCTCTTAGTCTTCCACCTCCTCTCTCTCACTGAATGCTGCTGCAGATGATACGAGGACTAATAATAATAATAATAATAATAATAATAAACTTTTATTTATATCCTGCCCTCCCCAGCCGAAGCCGGGCTCAGGGCGGCTAACAACAATAAAATAATACAACATTCTAAAATCATTTCAGTATAAAATTAATTCAAATCAAATTAATGGCAACCATTGGGCTAGAATTCTTTGAAGATTGCCAAAGCAGGGAGTCAGGCTGTGCCCTGGCCAAAGGCCTGGTGGAACAGCTCTGTTTTGCAGGCCCTGCGGAAAGATGTCAAGTGGGGTTGACCTGCAGCCAGAAGAAGTGCTTGGCTGTAGGTCAGTTCCA
This sequence comes from Podarcis gaigeae, assembly GCF_964106915.1. NCBI lineage: Eukaryota > Metazoa > Chordata > Lepidosauria > Squamata > Lacertidae > Podarcis > Podarcis gaigeae. The sequence continues at coordinate 74,812,715 of NC_139683.1, read as the reverse complement.
GAGGTGGTTTGTCTAGGCACATCTGCTACCGCCAATAGTTCCTTTGTAAAGAACATGGTGATTGGCAGCAGCTGCTGCTGTCTTTCGAGCTCATCAAACATTTCCTTGTATAGTCTCAGATTCTCTGTAATCTCATGGTTGAGCCCAGCAGTACCATGAGTCTGCATTCCATGCAGGGGCCAAAGTCTGCAGTTAGATCATTCCTGGCCTCTTCCATTGAATGCAAAGTGAACTGAGATCTGCAAAGAAAGTATAGTGCAGGAGATTGTAAGGAAAAAACCACACACCTGGGTTTCACATGAGCCAGCTCTAAGAACTTCTATGTCACTGCTAGAGAAATGCATAGATATGATTGCGTAGACCAAATGTGCAGAGTATCTATGCTGTCTGATTGATCTATATGAAGGGAAAGGGTTTTTACAATATGACAGACGTTTTAGCAAAGGAACAGTCTCCCTGCTAGGAAAAGAGGGCTGTGTTGTTGGCTGTGTTGTTATCACCATTTTTCATGAATTGCTGCAGAGCTGGATGCTGACAAGCTGTCTCGTACACACATCAGCACTGCCTACTGCTCTTGCTATGACTCTTTTGCTGCATAGCTATGACAAAGTCACTTCACGCCAACTGTGCTCTAGATTTCTATTCAATCCACAAATGACTACATCACTGCTTCCTCTTGATGGTGGAAGTTGCAGAGGGGCAAAGCAATCAATTTCAGGTCTGCATTAATTTTGCATATGCACATCCATAAAAGTCCATTCCATCTCTCACATACACAAATCTGCATTTAAAAAAGGGGGGGGGGGAATCACTACAAAATGTGCATAGAAATTTCTAAGTATGTATTTTTAAAGAATATTTAGTCTCCAATATGCATCCTTAAATATATTTTCTCCCAGAATACACATTGATATGCTTTTTGAGAATTGCATCAAAACATTTGGAAAGTGCAAAAGTGGGTGGAAAACTCTATTTCCTCCCTCTATTTTGGGATGTGACAATCGGAATTAGATCAGATCAGATTGTGTGAAAAGATCAAATTTCTCAAGCATCTCTAGCAGAAATGACAGACAAACTGGTGTGACTGCTAGAGATGGGCAACTGTTGATTTCAGGTTTTTTTTGTTCAGTTTCCCATTTTCCAATTTTAAGTTCACTTCTCTACAGTTCCACATTAGTTTGTCATTTAATTATTTATTTTGCACGCCCTCCTGAAAATTCACCAGCATTTTAGTGCAAATTTCTCACACACTATACACATTTTTGTAAAGTGACACCTCCCCATGTAATGCAATTTCTACATTATTTTCACTAATATGTGCCTTTATATGTGCATAACACTCTAGAATATACAGATATTACAACCGTTTTAGCAGTTAACCATAAAAGCAATTACGATGTAAAAATTACATGGGGGAACCTTCTCTCTAAACTAGAGATGGTGAGCCCATCATGCTCCAGATGTTGCATGGCTGATAATATTAAGAAGGTGACAGGTTCACCATTACTGATCTAGGAATAGACTGTCTTCAATCTATAGGAAGCTGAGGTAGATCATTGGTCTATCTAGTTCACTATTGTCTGCAATGACTTGCAGTGGCTCTTCAGGATTTCAGGCAAGGTTTCTCCTAACCCTACTTGGAGATGCTTATGATCTGAAACTCAACATCAAAAAAAGAAGATCATGGCCACTGGTCCCATCACCTCCTGGCAAATAGAAGGAGAAGAAATGGAGGTAGTGAGAGATTTTACTTTCTTGGGCTCCATGATCACTGCAGATGGTGACATCAGCCACGGAATTAAAAGACGCCTGCTTCTTGGAAGAAAAGCAATGACAAACCTAGACAGCATCTTAAAAAGTAGAGACATCACCTTGCCAACAAAGGTCCGTATAGTAAAAGCTATGGTTTTCCCAGTAGCGATGTATGGAAGTGAGAGCTGGACCATAAAGAAGGCTGATCGCCGAAGAATTGATGCTTTTGAATTATGGTGCTGGAGGAGACTCTTGAGAGTCCCATGGACTGCAAGAAGATCCAACCTATCCATTCTTAAGGAAATCAGCCCTGAGTGCTCACTGGAAGGACAGATCCTGAAGCTGAGGCTCCAATACTTTGGCCGCCTCATGAGAAGAGAAGACTCCCTGGAAAAGACCCTGATGTTGGGAAAGATGGAGAGCACAAGGAGAAGCTGACGACAGAGGATGAGATGATTGGAAAGTGTTCTCGAAGCTACCAGCATGAGTTTGACCAAACTGCGGGAGGCAGTGGAAGACAGGAGTGCCTGGCATGCTCTGAACCTGGGGCCTTCTGCAGGCACATCAGATGCTCTGCCACTGAACTACAGCTCTTCCTCCAATTTAGACTTTCTTACCTAAGCAAAAACCGAGCAGTAAAACTATTGGAACTACGCACACAGAAAGTGCACAGCTGGACTATGGAATTTGCTCCCACAAGGTGGTCACCAACCTGGATGGCTTTAAAAGAGGACTAGACAAGTTCATGGAGAAGGTAATCAATGGCAACTATCATGAATGAGCCAGCCCCCAGGAGAAGTTTGCAGCCAGCTCCCAGTGAAGGATGTAGCCAGGAAGAGAGAGGGTTAGTGGCAAGACAGGATGATGATAGCTGAGAGCCAACTCCCCCACCGTTAGGAATGTCAACTGATAACAGAGTTGTGGAGAGTTAGCCGGCAGCTTGCCAGCGTGCTAGTGAAGGACAAAATGCAGGGGCTAGAAACGAAAGGAGCTCAGAGAGCGGGAAGGACCACAGAAGTACTGTTTCGGAGAATGAGGTGGGAGCTGAGCCACTTAGTCCAAGGTCTAGGCGTATGGGGGGGGGTCTTCAAGACAAAATACGTCACAAGAGGAAGTTCAGCAGTTTCTGGTCTCCCCGGAAACACCCTCCTTAAAAGGGACATCTTTGATTTATAGATGGACGGCTGTGATCACCACTCCGGTGAACTCTGTTTCTGCAATAAATCTTCTTTTTAATTAACTATGCTCGTTTGTTATCAACACTCCCTGACAGCAATCAACCTTGATGGTTATGCTCTGCCTCCACGGATGGAGACAGTATGCTTCTGAGAACCAGCTGTTGAAAACTGAAAGAGAGGAGAGTACAGTGGTACCTCGGGTTACATACGCTTCAGGTTACATACACTTCAGGTTACAGACTCCGCTAACCCAGAAATAGTGCTTCAGATTAAGAACTTTGCTTCAGGATAAGAACAGAAATCGAGCTCGGTGGCACGGCGGCAACAGGAGGCCCCATTAGCTAAAGTGGTGCTTCAGGTTAAGAACAGTTTCAGGTTAAGAACAGACCTCCGGAACGAATTAAGTACTTAACCCGAGGTACCACTGTAATCCAGCATCCTCTTCACACAGTGGCCAGCCAGAGGCCCATGAGAAGGCCTCAAGCAGGAGATCTCCTCTACAGTACAGTGGTACCTCAGGTTAAGTACTTAATTCGTTCTGGAGGTCCATTCTTAACCTGAAACTGTTCTTAACCTGAAGCACCACTTTAGCTAATGGGGCCCCCCTCTGCCGCCACACTACTGGAGCACGATTTCTGTTCTCATCCTGAAGCAACGTTCTTAACCAGAGGTACTATTTCTGGGTTAGCGGAGTCTTTAACCTGAAGCGCCTGTAACCTGAAGCGTATGTAACCCAAGGTACCACTGTATATGGGTTTTTATTTGGATACTTTGATTACTTGTTTTGCAGATCTTCTAAGTTGTTATATTTCTAAAAATATGACCCTTTTCCACCACAGTTTTGTCTTCTGAATCTTCTTTATGGGTGTGCTGGCAAACCGTTAACCCAGGCTTCCTCAACCTCAGCCCTCCAGATGTTTTGAGACTGCAATTCCCATCACCTGGCCACTGGCCCTGTTAGCTAGGGATCATGGGAGTTGTAGGCCAAAAACATCTGGAGGGCCAAGGTTGAGGAAGCCTGTATTAACCAGAAACTGCATCATGGCAAGCAATTCTGCCTCCCTCTCCTCTTCTTCAATCTTGTAACAAATGTGACATTTCTTGTCTTGACATTTTGTTTCATAGTGTCAATTGGTGATTCCTTTGTTATTTTGTGCAGAGGTGGGAATGAAAAGAATTTTTTCCCTTGCAGATTAAAATACATTTTTAAATAAAATAAAATATGGAAGAATTGTTTAATTTATCTATCCACCCAGTCAACCATTTTTATTTCCAAGACTTCTAAAAAGAAGACTTGCTTCTTTTTTAGCTCAATAATGCAGAGTTCAGAAGTCTGCAAACCGCTCTGTGGTGGGATTGCTGCAACTGTTTGCCACAGCAAGCTGTAAACCAGTGAAAATCTCCCATTCTTGACATTTCCAAGCACCCCATCAAAACTATTTATAGTCTGATTCTCCTAGCTTTGCAGCAGCTCCCCTATTTTGACACTAAGATAAATGTGGTTGTCAAAAGTATCTTTTAACTTACCCAGAAAATAACGTCTCTGCTAGGAAAGCATAAAGCTAAATCTTAATAACCAAAATCAGCTTCGGTTTTATCTGCATGACAGAATGGAAGTTACTTTATTTCATGAAGATCCCACTAAATATTTCTGCAAACATCTAATTCCCTTAGAAACAACAACCACCCTACTCATTAGGAAATCTATAAATAAATAGACATATAATTACATTTGTTAAGTATGCTGCTAATGTAGAACCAGCATGGCAATTTTTCCCTACTTATACCCTCTTTGAAAGGGATGCTGAAAGAATCTAATTCCTGTGAAACCCAATGGAAACTGACCAGGTCTACACCTGTTGGGCTAATGGACAGATTGGAATGTACTTCTCTGTCAAATTTTGCACTTCTTTGAAATTTGTGGTACAATTCTAGGTCTGCCCCCCCCCTTTCTTACAAGATGCATATTTTGGAATAAAATGCATTTAGAAATGCATACACTGAAATACGTAATTTCAAGAGCATAATTTGCAATAAAATGTGCTTTTACATATGCATTTTTGTGCAGTTTTTTTTAAGAGAAAGGATGAAATGGACTTAAATTAAGATATATGATACTGACAAATCTTGTAAACAAATTAATCAAACCATCTCTTGCTCTTTGCATAATTACATAGGTAAAGGGCCCCTGGATGGTTAAGTCCAGTGAAAGGTGACTATGTGGTTGCAGCGCTCATCTCGCTTTCAGGCTGAGGAAGCTGGCATTTGTCCACAGACAGCTTTCTGGGTCATGTGGCCAGCATGACTAAACCACTTTTGGCACAACAGAACACTGACGGAAGCCAGAGCACATGGAAACACTGTTTACCTTCCTGCCAGAGCGGTACCTGTTTATCTACTTGTGTTGATATGCTTTCAAACTGCTAGGTTGGCAGGAGCTGGGACAGAGCAACCAGAGCTTACCCCATCATGGGGATTCGAACCACCAGCAAGCCCAAAAGGCTCAGTGGTTTAGACCACAGCACCACCCACATCCTCATAATTACATCATGGATGGTTGGATGCAAACATGAGACATAGATTGGGCCTATTTTATCACTACGGGAGTGAATGTGGATTTTGAATGTGGTTATATGAGGCTGGTTATCCCACACCATGCTGGAGAGGGGGCCTTGGCCCAGGCACTCCCTCCCCCATGTAGAGAGCTAAAGCAAATGCCTATCTCTATGTCTGTATGGCCCATTCTCACTTGGCTGGTGCGGTGGGCACCAAATGTGGTCAGGGTGGAACCAGATGGTGCATCCCCATATCTGTTTCAGACCCTAAGTGAACATGTAAGATGTGGTAGTCACATGCGTCAGAGCCTAGCTGGTAGTTGAGATAAACAAATAGAAAGGAAAGAAACAGGAACCAGACAGACAGTGAATAAGATTTTTGGGGGACTCTATCCCATTTGATTGACTCTTTCAGATTGGATGGGATTTGTGAATGCTGTAAAAATCAGAACTCTGTAAACTGAACTCTGTAAGCTTGTTTCTGAGCATACATTTCAGCCTAAGCATTAAATCTGTGGTAAGCTACCAGGGCAGTTAGATTCACATGGTTCTTCTTTTCTAAAGCAAGTTAATATTGTGCAGTCATCTCATGCATTTCAGATCACATGTGAGTATTCCTGAGAAGCACTTATATCTCTGCTTCTGTAATTCAACGTAGAAGGTAGCCAAAACAAACGCTCGTAACATAAATTGCTTTTTGAAGTTTACATGGATGAAAGATCAAGCTTTTGAAGTTTGTGGTGAATCTTCTCCTCTTCAGCTATAAGGGTGCATCTGCTGGACTCAGTGGGGTCTAGATGGAAGCCAAAGCAAGTCCTGAAAATTTGAGTTTGTACATGATCTAAAGGGCATTTCCAGTTGTGGCGCCACATCTGCAGAATGCTCTCCCCAGTGAGGTCCCCCTGGTGCCTTTGTTTTCAACATTTTTTATTTTTCAGTTTCAAATAATGCATATAATCAACAACCCCCATGTATCTGCAAGAAACATTTCATGCATATATAAAGTAAATGATAGAGTCTGACATTAAGCAGGTTTGTACTATAATTTAGAGTTGATTATAGCAGATAAATGTCTTATACTCTCCTTCTTAGCAGATTGCCTTTGTTGACCTATTTCTAGTGCCTGGTAAATACTTTCCTTCTTCCACCTCTTGATTTACTAAATTAATGTTGTTTTGTTACTAATGCATTTCCAAACCTTCCTGTGGCTGTTGTGGGGGTTGTTCGGTTCTATTACTGTGGTATGATAGATTTATATTTCTGTTTTAAATGTGTTGTACGTCACTTGGGGACCTTCAGGTAACAACAACAAAAGTCCAGTTTGCAAGAAGTTGCCTTCAAAAAGCCTATTCGTCCTGTATGTTCAGAGGAGCAGCCAAATGAAGCTTAAAATGCTACCACCCAGCCGCATGGCTGCTGTACCATTAACAATTTCTTGAACCAGTCATATAACTGTTGCAACTAGATGAATTAAGGATGCTTTTCTTACATGATTTTATTCACTCTCTTTGTATTTTTAATTTTCTCCTCCTGCCTGCCCTCCTTTTCAGGCTTTTGTCTTATTTGATATCCTTACCCCACTCTCTCTTGTGCTGCTCTTTGTTTATTCTTGCAGTATTCTTTTTGTTGTAGCTTCCCTGCTGTTGTGATAGCTTGGTATCCTCGCTCACACTGTGATGTTCCTGCCACTGCCAAGAAGGAGCCCACAGAATGTTAACATAGCTATCTGATCAGTGAAGTTAACAGTTGATCAAAAGCAGTTTCCGCGTACCATTTGCGTGGGTGCTTTTTAGAGTGCATATGAAATTTCCCTAGCCGCTTTAGAAAGCTATCCTGCTTGCCTATGTAGACCCACTTATGCATTCAGTGAGCAGTGTGGGGTGAGAGCCAGTGTGGTGCAGTGGTTGGAGGGTCAGACTAGGACCTGGGAGACCAGGTTTCAAATCCCCAATCAGCCATGAAGTTGGCTTGGTGACCTTGGGCCAATCTCTGCTTCTTAGTTTAAGCTACTCCACAGGGTTGTTGTGAGATTTCAATGAAGAAGGGTGAAGCATGGACATCAAAACTGGCTCTATATCAATATATCATCCAAAACTGGTTTGAAGTCCATATCGTGATATTGGTTTCATAATTTTTTACCTGGCAATATATCATGAATCGTGTTGTTTTATAGGGCTGGGCGATACTGTCACGCCCTTCTGGGGAGGAAACTTAAACACGATGCAGAGTTCCCCAGAAATAGACCAGAGACAATTATACTTCATCCAGCAGAGCTTTACTGCTACTGAAGGCAAATGAGCATAATGGTCACAAATCCAATACAATCAGGATTGGCACAGTCCACAAAAAAACAGTTGCAGCAGACCTAACCTCAACTTAGCAAGAACTTATAGCAAGACTAAACCTTAACACTATAGCATACAAAACAGAACACCAGAACAAAGAGACAGAAAGAGAAAGTAAGTGAAACCCAGGCTCCTTCTGTCCTTACTTTAATAGTCAGCATGACCTTGACAGAAAGATAACAGAACCAGTTTAAACCAGCTGTACTCAGCTTCCCAGAAGGAATAACCCAAACAACAGAAACCTTCTGCCTGTTTCTTTCACATAGAAAGAAACCTTCCAGAACACTCTTTAATTAATCAGAACAGGAAAGATCTCTACATATCGGATCAATACTTTCTGTACTAAGAAATGCAAACTGGCAGATATATCATCCAAAACCAGATTGAAGTCCATATCATGATATCGGTTTCATAGCTTTTGACCTGGCAATGTAGTGCCAATCATGAGGGAGGGGTGTGTGTACGCGCTAGGCAAAAACCACAATGCGGGGGAAACTGTGAAGCCAAGCAATGCATCTACAAAGCTCCATCCTTATTTCAGACATCACAGTAGATCAGTACATTGTGCTGTTTAGCTGGTAATATGTTGTGGTGTTGAAAACCGGATATCACTCATCCGTAATGCACACTACCTTGAGTGCCTTTTTAAAAAGGTGGGATATAAATTCAATACATACATACATACATACATACATACATACATAAAACAATAAACATGTGATGAGTGAGCAGGATTGTACCCACTCTCCAGGTCACACATTTGTTGTTCTCCATGTTCCCAGCAGCCATGGAGGAAGAATGAATATGAAAGGGCTCCTGGGTGTATATTGTATGAGCCTAGGGCCAATGGCACCCCAGGGGTGTGGGCAGAGGACCCACCAGCATGAGGGGAAGGCATAACTAGCAGGTATGATACTTTGTAAAATGGTAAAGGTAAAGGACCCCTGATGGTTAAGTCTAGTCAAAGGCAACTATGAGGTTGCGGCACTCATCTCGCTTTCAGGCCAAGGGAGTCGGCGTTTGTCCACAGACAGGTGGACAGCATGACTGAACCACTTCTGGTGCAACGGAACACCATGAAGGAAACCAGAGCGTACGGAAACTCCATTTACCTTCCCACTGCAATGGTACCTATTTATCTACTTGCACTGGTGTGCTTTCGAACTGCTAGGTTGGCAGGAGCAGGGGCAGAGCAACAGGAGCTCACTCCATCGCGGGGACTCGAACCATCGACCTTCTGATCTGCAACCCATTTACTGAACATGTGAAGGAGGGAAAATGTATGAACAGCTCTTCTGATGTTACATAGCTATGGGAACATCCATGCCCCTCACCTGCTTGCATGTGTTGGTTTGAAATGCAGTTAAAACAGCACCTGAATAGAGCTTTAAAAAATAAACAGAGCATTCTAGATCAGGGCCCACCTGAATTTGCTAACCCCCTGAAAGCCAGCCAGAATTGCAGCTCTCCATCTTAGACCTGTTCTAGCCCTTGCCTCAAGCCTGCACAACTGCTAGAATATTTAACTTTCAAGCGTTTGCAACCCTAGGCATTGGCCTGCTTTTAAGCTATAAGAGAGAGAACCATAGGAATGAAGATGGCCTTAGCATTCTGTGGGAAGAAGGATATGCTTGTGAGCTGGAAGAGGATGGCACAGAGACCTAAGAAGGGAATGGTGGGGAGATTTAAGATGGGAAATGTGAGTAGCTAGCTGAAGAGACTCATTTAGGTTTCTTGTGTATGAGATGAGGTACCTTGAGGTTATAGGGTGGTCGTGAGCCCTATTTTACAATCCTCTGTTTGGTGGAGTCAATTGTCCGAAGGGTTGCCTGGTGCAAATCTTGGAAGTGAAGTTGCTCATCAGAAATTAGGGCCTGGAATGTACACTTGGTACCCATGCAGGACACCTGGCCACAGTCTTTGCTGTGCTTGTCAGACGTTTTGTATTTCTTTTTAAATTACAGTAATTAGCATATGCAAATTGTATGCTTATCACAATCCTCTTTTCTCCTCTCTTTTTCCTTGACATGCATAATGGCCAAGTTAGTTTGTGCATTTGAAAGTGGTAATTTTAGAATTTGGTGCAATTAAATTTGGTGCAAGCTGGAATATGCAACGTAACAGATGGTGCATGAATATCATTTTGGGGAAAAGCTGGTGGATCGAGGGCAGAAAATAGCAGAACTGATCCTTGGCCCAAAACAATTGAAAGGCTGGCCTTGTTTCATCCATTCTGGTTTCGTCTCTTTAATGAGGCCTTCTTTTGTGACCAAGTTGTCCTTTTTAGAAGGAAATGTCCTGAGAATGTATCTGAAAACAGCTGAAAAATTAAAGAGCATCACAAAACCAAATTCACTTCATGCTTCTTTGCCAAATTTATCAGATGCTAAACATTTGGAGAAAAGTTCTCACAGAATATGTGTCTCCACTTCTGGTGGCTGGAATAAATGTTATGTACTTTCCCCCCCTCAAGCCATCATTTCTGTTTATTTCATGATATTTTTTTCTGTTTTTAAGGGGGTTTTTATATTAGGACATTAAGATAGAACATAAAATGGCTCTTTCCCCCCTGCCCTGGATGAAGAAGAACTATGTCAGTCTGCTAAACTAACACCAATGCATATAGCTCTCTGCTGAGTAACTTACAGTGTCAAACAAGCAACCAGTTCAAAAAGTCCAGACAACATAAATTAGTAGCATTGCATTGTAAGAGTAGCTCAGAATACAAGCAACTAGCCCAAGACCAGTGCATAGCTATAAATTAGCAACTGTGGTTTTTTGACCACTCCCCACCAATGAACGAGAAAAGAAATTGCATTCAGAAACTACCAAAGGGGAAATTTCCAAATGTTAATGAAATTCCCATGAGCCGAATTATTGTTCCGCTTACCGTGCTTTTCAGGTGGCCAATGGGCATTTCAGACAAAGTGGCTGAGGCAACCCAGTCAGATGGGAGACATATAAATAAAATTATTATTATTATTATTATTATTATTATTATTATTATTATTATTAATTGGACTGCACTCTGCAGCCTCTCTAGATTTCCACACTTCCTGAAAAACCTATATGTTTCAGGTCAGGTGTTGTTTTAGAAAATGTGAATTAGGTTTGCATTTAAAAGAAAATTTATCCCCATCTTGTAAAAATCTCACTGCAATGCTTTCCTTTTTTCTTTTTGCCACCACACTGATTCATATGGCTGGGGCATTATAGTTCAGTAAGCACTAAATAATCACTTTACTGTGACAATGTAGAGAGACAGGAAGCCTGTAAACAAACAATTTAGTCACTGCTGAAGTAACCACTGAATGATTAATAGGTTTTCTCCCCAGAGTTGTGTCATCTCTAGCATAATGCTTGCAAACCTTCTAATTAGGATTGTGCATAAATGAAATGTATTTTCATGTTTTATCCACTATGCGAGTTTCTTTGTGTTTGCTTATTTCGTTACTCTAACAAAACTCAAAAGCTGCACATCCGACCGCACTCTGTTCAATAAACAACCTGCACAAAAGTCTGATATTTGTCGAATGCAAGTGCTGAGATTTGATTCCCACAATCCATTTTAGTGATTAAGCTTCCACATGATAAAGCTTGCAGCCGGCTATCAAACAACTGCACATTTGGGTGTCACTGTGCATCTTCTATCAAGGTTCACTTTTCTCTTCATTTCTCCACTTGCCTCTAGAGCTAACGGGATATGGCAAAATGATGATTGGGATAGTTTGTATAATGCCTCATGAAAAATCCCAATCATTTGATAGCCAAAGCTTCTGCTAAAAGGCACTGTGGGTTCCATTGATATAGATAAAGGTAAAGGGACCCCTGACCGTTAGGTCCACTTGCGGACAACTCTGGGGTTGCATCGCTCATCTCGCTTTACTGGCTAAGGAAGCCGGCGTACAGCTTCTGGGTCATGTGGCCAGCATGACTAAGCTGCTTCTGGTGAAACAGAGCAGCACACGGAAACGCTGTTTACCTTCCTGCCGGAGTGGTACCTATTTATCTACTTGCACTTTGACGTGCTTTCAAACCGCTAGGTTGGCAGGAGCAGGGACCGAGCAACGGGAGCTCACCCTGTCATGGGGATTTGAACCGCCGACCTTCTGATCGGCAAGCCCTAGGCTCTGTGGTTTAACCCACGGCGCCACCCGCTGTGGGTGATATATCCATTGATATACTGTGGGTGATATATCCATTGATATTGTCAGGGGCTCAGGAGCAGAGGCACAGGGGAGAGAGGAAATGGAGAGCGAAGGGGAAGAATCTGAGGGCAGCGTAGGGGAGTATGACAGTGGCACGAGAGATTCCATGAGCTTCTCCAGCGAATCAGAAGATTCCCAGAGGGAGGCGCCGAGGGCCAGGGCAAGGGGGGTCCCAGGGGGGATGCACCAGAAGCAAGGGGCCAGCGGGGACTCCCAAAGCAGCAGCGGGAGATCAGGACCAGTTCCCCCACCAGAGCGTAGTGGGGGGGAAGAGTCCCATGTATCAGGGCCAGCGTCTCCTCCAGCAGGGAGAGAAGATGAGTCAGGGCTGACCACGCCTCTGTCGGAGAGTGAGGGAACGGAGGGGAAGTCAGGTCCAGCTAGCCTCCCCGAAGGGGGAAGCAGTGACAGGAGCAGTGTAACGGTCAGGAGAAAGGTTGCCGGCTGGGCGCGCGCGCCAAGTTCGAATGTACAGGCGCGCGGGACAGCAGAAAACCCGGATTGGGAACCAGGTCCTAAAGCCCGCCGGAGGCGGGGGGAAGACTCAGGGGACTCAGCGTCAGAAGAGTCTAGAAAGGGCAAGGCCCCAGCGGACAGGCGATTCCAGAGGAGGAAAGAGCAAAGGAAGAGGTGGAGCAAGGCTAGAGTCTTAAACTGGTGTCTGGGGGGAGGAGATTCAGACGGAGCTTCAGCGGTCTAGAGTTTGAGACGTAGAGCTGCGCACCGTGGCTTTGAAATCGAAACTGAACTTCAATAAAGACTTTTGTATATAACAACGAACTGGCGTTGGTCCTTTGTGAGCTGGGACCTCGGGCAACTCTGACAGATATACTTGATAATAATCAGCTGATGATCTGTTTAGGCATTTGGTGGTGTTTTTTATTGTGTTGTAATTGTTGTAATTTGCTTTGAAATTGTGGTGTACAAATCTTTTTATGAATGAATAAATAAAACACACAGAGAGAAAATCAGTAGGGTGCTGGATGAGGGGCGGGTCACAAAGATTGTCTGGGGTATGTTGTGCATGTTGATGCATATATTAGTGAAGATAGCATACAAAATTCATTAATTCTTGGCTTTTTGCCCTGCCAGATATACCTTGAGATCGTTCTTTGCCACTCTTTAAAAATCGTTACCCCCTTTATTATGGGGATAGTCTGAAATAAAAATAACATATTTGGAAGGACACTCATCTTTATCGTAGAAATTCTACCCCAAAAAGATAGTTTCATTCTACCCCACACCTCCAGATCTTTCCTTATTCCGTTCCAAACCGGTATGTAGTTGTTCTGAAACAAATCAATGTTTTTAGGAGTAAACCAAATTCCTAAGTATTTTACCTTTTTCACCACCTCTATCTCTGTTTGTTGTTGCATTATTTCTATCATACTTTGTTCCATATTTTTTTGCAATTATTTTAGTTTTCTTTTTATTTAATTTGAACCCTGCCACTTTCCCAAATTGTTCAATCTCCTCTAATACTTCTTTTACACTTTCTATTGGTGCTTCAATCATTATTACCAGATCGTCTGCAAAGGCTTTAACTTTATATTCATTCTGGCCAACTGTTACCCTTTTATTAATTTATTTTGTCTAATCGCATTAAGAAATACCTCCAGGACCATTATAAACAACAGTGGCGAAAGCGGACATCCCTGCCTAGTTCCTTTAGATATTTTGATATCTTCCGTAGTCACATTATTTACAATCAACTTAGCTTTCTGTTCTTTATATATTGCCTTTATCCCATTAAAAAACTCTTTCCCCGCTTCCATACACTCCAGATCTTTCAACATAAAGTCCCATGTCATGTTATCAAAAGCCTTTTCTGCATCCACAAACATATGTATAGCTTGTTTCTCATTCCTGGCAGTCAGAAATTCCAAAATATTAATTATATTCCTTACATTATCCTTCATCCCATCTCTCCATTCTCAGTCTAGGCAAGCAAGAGGCATCATCACAATGACATTTCAAGGACCCATGTGTGATGGCCTGGGAATCTGATTCAGAGGCTGAACCGGAGGAATCCCAGCCTGCACAGGAGTCCCCGCCTCCAGGGCCAGCTGAGCCGGGCAGGGCCTTGAATCTGAAGCGCCTGCACCTGTGCCGGATCCTCAGGAGCAGACACCAGATGAATCCACTCTGGCTCCAGAGGTGATTGAGGACCCATTGCCTACAGGTGCGCCTCTCCCAGCCCTGTGAGAGGAAGGTGAGCCTCCCCCTGGGTCCAGTAACCCTCCAGCCTCTCCTGAGCTGCAGAGGCTCAGGGCAGAGAGGCGGAGGGAACTGGGTTCTCTCAGGAGGAGTGCTCGCCTTAAGGCCAGGAGAGGCGGGTCACCTGTGGGCAGGGACTGCCCCTGGCCTCAGAGAAGATAAAGGCCAGTCAGCCCGGTCCCAGGTTGCGGGAGCAACATCATTGGAAACCTGTTTCTGCCAGCACCCAGACCTCTTCTTCCAGAGTTCCCGACCTTGCCTGGCTCCTCGCTTTGGAACCCGCTTCGCCCCTGGTGGACAGCCTCCAGACCCTCCAGACCCTCGACCCAGGACCGGACTCTGACCATGCCTCACACCTCCCCCCGGGACCAGCACACATGATATCCAAGCAAAAGCACTTGAGGGGGGCACAGAGAAGGGCTACTGAGGGGTGTGTCCTGGAGGGGATAGGATGAGCCTGAATGGCTGGAAAGAGAGGTCTGGGGGTCCTTATTTGGCTCCTGGACCTGAGGTTCCCCACCCCTGACATCATACATTAATGGCCATTGCTCCAGGTCACAGTGCCAATCTTCACTGCATATTAGCATCCTTTCCAAAACCAGAAAACACCATCTGAGATTGATAGATGATATATGATAAAGATATAGAAACACACAAACACACACACTATGGGAAAAGGTAAACGTGGGTGGCATTGTGGTCTAAACAACTGAGCCTCTTGGGCTTGCCGAATGGAAGGTTAGCAGTTAGAATCCGTGCAATGCAGTGAGCTCCCGTTGCTCTGTCCCAGCTCGTGCCAACCTAGCAGTTTGAAAGCACACCAGTGCAAGTAGATAAAGAGGCACCACTGTGGCAGGAAGGTAAATGGTGTTTCATGCACACTGGTTTCTTTCACAGTGTTCCATTGCGCCAGAAGCAGTTTAGTCATGCTGGCCACATGACCTGGAAAGCTGTCTGTAGACAAACGTCAGCTCCCTTGGCCTGAAGTAAAATGAGCGCTGCAACCCCATAGTCGCCTTTGACTGGACTTAACTTTCCAGGGGTCCTTACCTTACTATGGGAAAATTTCTTTGGTTTTCAATAGTAAATTGATCTCTCATCTATGCGAGTAGGCTGGCTTGCTATGCTTTTTGCTTCAGAGTGCACAGGAAAAGACAAGCACATTATTAATCATGCCATTTACAATTTAGTTGGTGGCACAGGAAATGCTACGCACAGTGTGTGTTCTGGTGTCTATAAGAAGCAATTACTTTGAGTAGAAGGTTACACGGCAGTCTTTCAAGCCTAACACTGGCAACATATTTCCCCACCTCCCCAAGGATAATTAACATCAGGAAGTGACACCTCAGATGGTGTCAAGGGGAAGATAGATTGTTTGATATATATTTTTTTAAAAAAAATAGAAAATTCAAGCTGCATTAAGAGGATTTGAATACTTCCATTCAAAAAGTGTTCTCTTCTCAAAAATAGCATGCTCCTACTGTGCTGCTTTGTTCTCTTGCTTTAGGAGGCCCTCGCCAATCTTTCTACCACCTGCTCATGTATTTATCTCATGCCAGAATTCCTAGTTCAAGACTTAGGAAGGATTCCAATGAGTGAGATGTAACTTAGCAGTGCCCTTTTCAAAAAGGAAGGAAGAACAGTGGGATTTGCGCTGGAGAAAAATGATACAGAAGGCTTCCAGATATCAGTGTCTGTGGTAGCATTCTGTACTGCCAGGGAATGGATTACAGCAGTTTACAGCCATCCGAATTCCCTAGCATCTGACAAACAACTGGTAAGGAGGAAGGAATGTAATTACAGATGTTGAATATGGAGAATGGTTTTGGTGGTGCCTGGATGCATTGTCCTCAGAATATTCTGCAAGCTTTGGAGAAACAACTAGATGCCTACACCTATTCCAAGGAGACGGAAGACAGTCATGTGTTGAGATGGAAGAGAGATTCAGTTTACTTTGCATTTCAATGCCAACCTGCCTATTTTACACTTCCCAAAACAATGCGTGGACCAAAATGCAGTGATCCTTTTGAATTTGCACTCCTCCGAATTTTGCAACAGTTTCTCTGACAAAATCACCTGTACCAAAATGTATCCATTAGGGGCAAGTGGACATAAAAATGCATTCATTCCTGAAAATAACACGCCGAAATGCATTCTGTTAGGGAAAATTGCTTGCAGTAATGTGGATATTTGGGAAATGTGTGTTAAAATGCTTGGAAATTTTCACAAGGATTTTTTTATTATTATTAAAAGCCATCTGGAAATGTGGAGAACTGAATTTGAACACAGGAAAAGGGAGAAACTGAAGGTGATATATTTGCTCATGCCTAATCATGAGTTGTGAACTCTACACATGAGAAAGTGAAATGCTGTTCCACAAAAACTGCATGATATATTCTTTACAAAGATCGTGTGAATGCTTGGATTTATTGAACTTTTTTGAGGAACCCGCAACGCTCCTTCACTGGACATAGAAGCAACATACCAGGCTCCTATTCAGTGTAGGGCTAAGGAAAACGTTCTCTCAGTGCAAAGCTTTTTCCTTGCACAATGGAATGTGCTCCCCCTCACTTCCATCCACATGCCCCCTAAATTTGTTTTGGGCTTTCCCTCCACCCTCTAGAGCAAATTTGCAGACTGTGCAGGAGAGAAAGAGGGGGAATCCTATCACACCTGCATTAATTCTTGCACTTGTACAAATATTTCTTAGAAAGTTGCCCCTGATATTGAAAGAGAAAATGTTTCTTTTTGATTTGATGGAAAACCTAGGGATCTTGTCCACACATGACTTAAGTCAATATGCTGTTCATGGTGTGATAATGAGGCGGTCGAATGAGCAATCCAATTCCAGCAATGGGTGGTGGCATGCCCCCAGTATATTTATTTTCCCCAAAAAATTAAGTTCAGACTCATACATTCTGTGACAGCACATCAAGCTGGGTTTATTTCATTTCCAACGCTGCCAGTGTCTGAAGTCTTATTACTGCGTCAGCCAACCTGATTGACATCTAGAGTTTTCTTAACAATAACTAGAAGGGGAAAGTTCTAATCTTCAAACAACAGCAGATTTAGGGTGTGTGGGAAGTGCTGAAGTATTTCATTGCTTGTTCTTTTCCCCTGTCCAGCAGCTGAGAAATTCCACCCTGGTATTAAAAATTCCACACTCTTACATAACATTCTAGTTATTGGGTCTGCCTTTCTAAAAACCCTGTTAATGAGTGTAAGCATTTTTCTCCAAGAAACATATCAGTTTATTTGGCTGAATATGTTTGGCCCTTGATACTAAGGCAATAATAGGTGGTACTATTATTACTACACCAGTGTGGTGTAGTGGTTAAGAGTGGTGGACTCGTAATCTGGTGAACCAGGTTCGATTCCCTGCTCCTCCACATGCAGCTGCTGGGTGACCTTGGGCTAATCACACTTCTCTGAAGTCTCTCAGCCCCACTCATCTCACAGAGTGTTTGTTGTGGGGGAGGAAGGGAAAGGAGAATGTTAGCCGCTTAGAAACTCCTTCGGGTAGTGATAAAGCGGGATATTATTCCCAACTAAAGAAATTCATTATTTGCATGCTAAGAAGGTCCATATGCAGCCCTGAAGACTCACTGTTTTCCTCTGCAGCCATTCCCCTGGAATTCTTCCAGCTTGGTTTTTCTTCTCTGGCCCCAGAGGAACTAAGCTCAGCTTTGTGGATGCAAAATAGACTCAAGTTCAGTGGGGGACCACCACCAACATTGGCACTTAGAAACCACACAAAAGGCCAGGAATGAAACCCCTTCGGAGGTAAGAAGGCAATTATGTAGAGGCTCTTCAAGACCTTAAACTAACACGGGGAATGTCAAGGGCATGCAAAACCCTTTCCATACAGTCAGGGGCAATGACACAAGTGTATAAAGGGGTCATAACTTGGCCCAAAAATAATGTTTACTGGTGACACCCCAAAAACACCTTTTGCGGGGTGTGGAATCCTAAAACAATCCGAAAAGGAGCACTTTTCTGGTGAAAAAGTGGTTGTCACTTTTTAGTATTCTTGTCAAGTCATTAAGAGGTAAAGGGACTCCTGACCATTAAGGTCCAGTCGTGACCAACTCTGGGGTTGCGGCGCTCATCTCGCTTTATTGGCTGAGGGAGCCAGCGTACAGCTTCTGGGTCATGTGGCCAACATGACTAAGCTGCTTCTGGTGAAACCAGAGCAGCGCATGGAAACGCCATTTGCCTTCCCACTGGAGCGGTACCTATTTATCTACTTGCACTTTGATGTGCTTTCAAACTGCTAGGTTGGCAGGAGCAGGGACCAAGCAACGGGAGCTCACCCCATTGCGGGGATTAGAACCGCCGACCTTCTGATCGGCAAGCCCTAGGCTCTGTGGTTTAACCCACAGCACCACCCGTGTCCCTGTCAAGTCATTACCTGTCATCTATTAACATGGACTAGTAAGGCATGGGATCATGAGAATGTCTATCTCTTATAATCAAGCCTTCTACTACAGCCATTAGCAGTGGCGCTGTGGTCTAAACCGCTGAGCCTCTTGGGCAAGTTGATCCGGAGGTCGGCAGTTCAAATCCCTGTGACGGGGTGAGCTCCCGTTGCTCTGTACCAGCTACTGCCGACCTAGCAGTTTGAAAACTTACCAATGTGAGTAGATAAGTAGGTACCGCTACAACAAAAAGGTGTGTGCTCTGGCACTCGTCACAGTGTCCCGTTGCACCAGAAGGGTTTAGTCATGCTGGCCACATGACCTGGAAAGCTGTCTGCAGACAAACACCAGCTCCCTTGGCTTGAAGCGAGATGGGCACCGCACCCCATAGTAAAGTTTGACTGGACTTAATTGTACAGGGGTCCTTTACCTTTACCTTAGTACAGCCATTGTTTGACTATTCAGGAACTTTAATGTCAGGAATGAGCCAGCTTCTAGTGGAACTTTACAGCCAGCTGCAGAACAGAGAGGTTTAGATTTGACGCAGGCTGAACAGAGGCCAGTGCCGACTCCCTTGGACACTGCAATGCCGGTTGCCAAGGGAACAACTGAGAGCAGGCTGGAACACAGCCAAAGCTCTCAGGAAGCTCAAACAGATGCGAACAGACATGGAGACAGTATTTCGGAACAGGAAGAGGTTGGAGCTGATCCAATAAGTCCAATAAGTTTGAAGAGTCGGCAAATGGGAGGGTTGTTAGACAGGAAGCAAAACAAGATGCGTAAGGTGCGAAAGTTCAATAAGTTCCGTAAGACCCAGAAGGAGTTTTCAGAAGGGTTATCTTGCGTGATAATGTCAGCAGCTTTGTTAGAGCCGTCTGGAGCTATCTGTTTGTTTTTGCAATAAATCCTCCTTTTTAATTATCTATGCTTACTGTGTTATCAAGCTGGACTCCTGACATTTAACAAGCATAAAACAATGCACAAATCCCACTGGAGAAAACCCAAGAATTCTAGTATACTAAGGATGTGTGTGTGTGTGTGTGTGTGTGTGTGTGTGTGTGTTTGTGTGTTTGTGTGTGAGTGTCTCTGTGTGTGTGCCAACCTTTCTATTCCATGGTCCTCAATACTGAAGCGTATAAATGCCCTCACACACTATAGCTCTCCTGACTGGCACTCCTTTTCTCCTCTAGTGCCTTCTTTCCTTTTCTCTTTCCCGAGCTTGTGAGCTCCCTGTTGGTTTCTGCCTTGCATCTTGGCATCACCACCCTGTCTCCTGTGTCCAGACATGGTCAAAGTGAATAGACAGCGAATAACGTGGCCTGTGCAACGACTGCAATATTGAATTCGGACCCTGATTTGGTGCTTCGGAAACCTGCCCGCTTCAATCCAAAGTGCTTTGGAGTCCGTCTGACTGAGCTCGGCACTGGGAGTTCAATCCACTTTAGAAAAATGAAGCTTGGTGCTTTGGCACAGTTCTGGACTGACTGCAGTTTCCAGGAAGTGTTCAAAGACAACTTTGCCTTCACTGCTTCACTATAGGTCTATTGGGAGGTTCCCATGGCATATATAACTGTAACCAGGCTATCTCTGCTCACAGTGATAGCAGTTGTCACTTCACTGGTTCAGTTCATCATTGCTTTGGCTTCCCAACATGCGTTTATATAAAAGATAGCAAAATGGGTATTTGCACTGGTGTCCTAAAAAATGCAAATATGTGGGGGTTTTTCTTTGACCCCATCTAGAGTTAAATTACAGCCCAATCCTATACATGTTTAAGCATTAGTTCTCTTGTATTCAGAGGGGTTTACTCCCAGGTAAATGTGTGCACTGCATCACAGCTTTACCATGCTGATTAATGAGCTAAAGACTGAGTTGGCGCAATATTATTTGGAGGGATAGACTGAAGGGTCACATTTTTGCAAGCCATTTCAGTTTTGTTGTTTTACTGCAAGAGAAAATGAAAATATCTAAACAAGTCTTTCCTTTCAAACCAGGGGTAGCATCTTTCATATTTATTCAGTCACAAAATTATTTCCTTCAATGCCGTGAAAAGGGCACCTATATTGAGTTTTTGGTAATGTGAAGATTTAAATATATGTAAATACTAACAATTGAATGAGTAGACCCGAGATGGCTGACTAAAAAGTTTTAATTGATGTGCCACCATTTCCTCCCTATATATAGAAAGTATGGATGAAATTATAAGACAAATATCATGTCTGATATCATGGAAACTGATTTTCAAAAGTATGTATGAAAGAAGTAACTTTGATTAATGAAATCTTGTTTAAAAAAGACAACATCTATGCACTTTGAATTGGTTCCTGAAGACACCTATAGGGATAATCATGTGCATCACTGACAATGAAATAACATTTAATCATCTTTCTTACAGGTGCAAATTAAAGACTGGGGCAAAACCAGATGACAGAAAACAATTTTCTGCTTTAGTTGTTGCATAAATCTTTTGTGTGTGTTTTTTTTAAAAGTGCTAGGATATGCGTGTATCTTTTCCTTTGGAATCCATTATGGAGTTGTTGCTTCGCTTTGTTGAAGCTCAGATTTCTGTATTAAATAATGTGTTCTGGAAGGAAGAAAAGAAGGAATCGCCTAAGGCACTCTTTCCCAACCTTGATTCCCCAGGTGTTGATAGACTGCACTCTTGCCAGCTCCAGCCCACATGGCCAACCAACAGGAATTATGGGAATTGTAGTTCAACAAGTCCTTAGAGACCCCAGGTTGGGAAAGCCTGCTCTGAGGCAAGGGTTGGGAACCTGTGACCCTCTCTAGATGATGCTAAACTCCAACTGGAAAGATCTTTGCAGAAGCTTACGAAAAGCCTGGCCTATCACTCAACATCCAAAAAACCAATGTGCTGCACCAACAAGTACAAAATAACCCCTCTGCAGCGCCACTAATCCAACTCAATGGTGTAACATTGGAAAATGTTGATCACTTCTCCTACTTAGGCAGTTATCTTTCTACAAGGGCCAACATTGATGCCGAAATCCAGCATCGCCTGAGCTGTGCGGGTGTGACTTTCTCCCGATTGAAGGGCAGAGTGTTTGAGGACTGGGACATTCGCAGGGAAACCAAAATGCTTGTTTACAAAGCTATTCTACTGTATGCTTGTGAAACATGGACCACTTATAAACGCCATCTCCAACTCCTTGAAAGATTCTATCAATGGTGTCTCCCAAAAATTTTACACATCACTTGGGAAGACAGGCGAACGAATATCAGTGTACTGGAAAAAACAAAGATTACCAGTGTTGAAGCAATGATTCTTCAACATCAACTTCGTTGGACTGGTCATGTTGTGCAAATGCCTGATGATCGTCTTCCAAAGCAACTACTCTATTCCAAACTTTAAAATGGAAGGCGTAATGCTGGCTGTCAACAAAATAAGTTGAAAGACTGTCTCAAGGCAAATCTTAAAAAATGTAGTATAAACCCTGGGAAACACTGGCCTGCAAGCACTCCAGTTGGAGAACAGCCTTTCCCAAAGGTGTCATGGGCTTCAAACTCAGGACGCAAGGGAGAAACATGCTAAGAGGAAGGCACATTTGCCAAATCCACACCGTGATCAACTCCTGCTCGAAAACCAATGTCCCCACTGTGGAAGGACGTGTGGATCCAGAATTGGCCTCCACAGTCACTTATGGACTCATTGTTAAAACCGTGTTTATGGAAGATAATCTTACTTGGCTATGAGTGATCGCCAGCCAGTATAACCAATAGCCAGGGATGATGGGGGCTGCAGTCCCACAACTTCCAGAAGGCCACAGATTAGCCATTCCTGCTCTAAGGGCTGATCTGCACATTGAGTAGACTGACATGGTACATTTCTGAGATGAACCACTTGGTGGTAGACTGCACAACTAATTGTTCCCATGTGGCAAAAGCTCCATGTCCATAGGAAACTAGCTTTTCCAACAGAAGAGTTCAACCTGAGATGTGCCATTTCAGTATAAATTGTTAACTGGAAATTTGTTTCAAAAATTAAATTATTGCAATAAAGAATCAAGGCATTGCAATAAGCAATCGCAGGGGGGGCTCTTAAAATAGTCTTGAGGATATCAGATATAAGAACTCAAATCTCTATTGGTACATTTCCTCCTCACAAATAGTATCCAAGCAGCAATCTTTGGATTTTATATCTCCAACCAGTTCATATTCTGATCCATTACTTTCATCTTGCGTTCTCCATGGAACTCTGAAAAACAGCAATGGAACTTGAAAGCTGCATATAGCCTCCTATTCAGTCTAAGAAGAGAATTCTGCTTGGATTAATATTGCTTTAGTGTCAGTTCTGGCAAAAGAGAACGTGCCTTTTTGTCTTTCAGCATAATGGGAACCATGAGTTTTTTTGTGAGTTAAAATTAAACCTTTTCTTTGAGTAAAAATCAGCGTTCTTGCACCACTTGGGTAGAACATCCTTTATTTTGAAAGAGGATGTAAGGTGGAGGTCAGCTTTGGAATATGGAAGAAAGAGAAAAGTGAAAAATAAATAAATAAATAAAAAGATTAAAATAAAATTGAACTCTTCAAAATAAGCTGGCATGCATTCCTCTCCTATGTGTTCCTGGATTTTATCTTTCCTTGCTGCAATTGTTGTCTTCAGGGAGAATTTCAAGCTGTACTGCATAACATTGTGGTACTACCCTGTACCAGGTAGTTCATAGGAATAGTTGTTCAAGATCAACACTGTTGGGAACTGACTGTGGTGCAAGGGCCATTTATCTTCTTGCCATGTACAGCACAATACTGCAACACAGTAAGAATTTTGCTGATGATACATAAGTGGGAATGGGTGAAGACCCAACAATTAGAATCTAAACATCCTGTCATCCACTTATCAGTAAAGGAAGTGTGAAGAGCAATCTTGTATGGCCTTATGTCAAGCTGTAGAATGCTCTTTAGCTGGTACAACAGTAGGGGGTTTAGATATTCCTGAATAAATTGACTTGAAAGCTTTGGTCCTATGCTCACCTACATGACAGTAACTCTCACTGAGCACAGTGTGTCTTGAACCCCAACTAGATATGATAGCCCATGTGTCTCACATTTGATGTGCACATAGCACATGGGTAGGCAAACTAAGGCCCAGGGGCCAGATCCAGCCCAATTGCCTTCTAAATCTGGCCCATGGACAGTCCGGGAATGAGTGTGTTTCTACATGAGTAGAATGTGTCCTTTTATTTAAAATGCATCTCTGGGTTATTTGTGGGGCATAGGAATTAGTTCATTCCTCCCCTCAAAATATAGTCCAGCCCCCCACAAGGTCTGAGGGACAGTGAACTGGCCCCCTGCTGAAAATGTTTGCTGACCCCTGACATAGCAGCTTCTGCAGGCGCTGGTAATTTCTAGGATTTCACGTATTGAGGAAGAGGCAAAATTAACCCTTTCCTCCCTTGCTGTGTATGCCTTGTGTTTTCAGGCAAGCGTTATTTCCAAGCGTTATTTCTAGGTTTGGGTATTTCTTTAATGATTCATCCTCAACCCACCCACTCCTGACGCAATTGTTCTGTGCAAAAAGTACTGGCTCCATTGAACTCGAATCCCCGTGACTGGGTGAGCTCCCGTTGGTCGGTCCCTGGTCCTGCCAACCTAGCAGTTCGAAAGCATGAAGTACAAGTAGATAAATAGGTACCACTCCAGCAGGAAGGTAAACGGCATTTCCGTGCGCTGCACATTATGGGGTATGCATGTTTTAAATACATACATACACATACTTTCCAAACAGTGTTGTGACAGTTGGATGTGCATCATTCTGCCCACATCAATCCCTCAAAAGCATAAGGTTTCTCCATTATGGAACACAAATGAGGGTCTGAGATAGGAATACATACTGTATTTACCTATTGCATACATGTAATGCAGAAATCAGTGTGTGTGTTGACATGAGCCAACAGTGTGACATGGCAGAAGCCAATGCAATTCTGGGCTGCATCAATAGGAGTATAGCATCTAGATCAAGGGAAGTAATAGTGCCACTGTATTCTGCTCTGGTCAGACCTCACCTGGAGTACTGTGTCCAGTTCTGGGCACCACAGTTCAAGAAAGACACTGACAAACTGGAACGTGTCCAGAGGAGGGCAACCAAAATGGTCAAAGGCCTGGAAACGATGCCATATGAGGAATGGCTAAGGGAGCTGGGCATGTTTAGCCTGGAGAAGAGGAGGTTAAGAGGTGATATGATAGCCATGTTCAAATATATAAAAGGATGTCACATAGAGGAGGGAGAAAGGTTGTTTTCTGCTGCTCCAGAGAAGCCGACACAGAGCAATGGATCCAAACTACAAGAAAGAAGATTCCACCTAAACATTAGGAAGAACTTCCTGACAGTAAGAGCTGTTCGACAGTGAAATTTGCTGCCAAGGAGTGTGGTGGAGTCTCCTTCTTTGGAGGTCTTTAAGCAGAGGCTTGACAACCATATGTCAGGAGTGCTCTGATGGTGTTTCCTGCTTGGCAGGGGGTTGGACTCGATGGCCCTTGTGGTCTCTTCCAACTCTATGATTCTATGATTCTATTCTATGATTCTGTGTGAGAAGAATGAAATACAGGACTTCTCTGTTTCTTATAAGTTGCAAACAGAAGCAATACCTTGATTAAATTTTGTTGATATTCCTGGGGGATATTATTATTATTATTATTATTATTATTATTATTATTACTATTACAGTTTTACTCAACACCTTCCTCCAAAGGCACCCAGGGCTTTGGTGGTCTAGATCAGGGGTCAGCAGCAACCTTTTTCATCTGTGAGACTATATTTTTTTTGGGGGGAAATGAATGAATTCCTATGCCCCACAAATAACTCAGAGGCGCATTTTAAATAAAAGCACACATTCTGCTCATGTAAAAAACACCAGGCAGGCCCCACAAATAACCCAGAGATGCATTTTTAATAAAAGGACACATTCTACTCTTGTAAAAACATGCTGATTCCTGGACCATCCGTGGGCCGGATTGGGAAGGCGATTGGGCTGCATCTGCTCCCGGGCCTTAGGTTGCCTACCCCTGGTCTAGATCCACCCAAGGGCTGTCAGTTGTCTAGATTACATTTTTTCCCAAATTCCCAATATTAATGGATGGAATTTTTCAACCTCAATATATTTTTCATCCATTCGTTATCATTCCCCCACTGTAATTTTAACGAGATGCCACATATCATGTGCATTATGTATGTAAAAGGAGATGATTTGCATAATGTCTATGTATACATATATAACTTCTTCCATGAAAGTTACCCTTCCCCAGCCCAATTTCATATATTTACAATGTAACCCCTAAATGTAAAGTCCTTGCTCCCTAGCTACTTAATATCTATAAATGCATTACTTTCTTATTTACAGTCCACACAGTCAATAAACATTCTTTTCTATGAGAACATGCATACGGGACCTTATTGTGTAATCCCATCTAGGAATTAAGTTAATATTGACCAGCTGGATGGAAACTCATTTTTCTTGTTGTCACTGTATGAACCACTGAAGAAATGCATTATTAAAAGGCTGAAGGGGGGGCGGGGTTGCTGCAGTGCAGTAATTTTCAGCAATGTGTATGCTAAGCTGCCAGCTGTTTGGGAGATTTGAAATGTTCATCTTTCATTATATATGTTCCTCTTGCTATCCCGCCCCCCTGCCCCTGTAAATGCACAGGCTAGATGCACGGTCAATACAAACCTGGATGACATCCCTCTCTGCCCTTCTTGTCGTATGGCATTCCATTCTTCAGCATGTTTTGATTATAATGTTAATAGATTTCCTTTATTAAAAACAACAACAACACATTTCTGGGCTTTAAAAACCCTCTCACACTTCCTCTTTCTTTCCTGAAGCAAAATTTCCCTCTAGACTTATGCAAAGGTTATCTGAACAAGTTTTATGTACAAAATGGAGTTGAAAATGGCCAGTGCAATACTCTCCGTTGACTAACAACTAAACAGACTGCTTCTTCTGAGTCCGGGAATGCTGGTAACAGCATTGTTACCATGTAACTACTATGTGGCAGAGTGGAACAGCTGCATCAGAAAGTTGATTTGGGGTTTCACAAAAGGGCAGCAAACGTCTACATATGCAATCCATAATTGTTGTATTTTACTGACCTCACCTCCTGGCAAATAGAAGGGGAAGAAATGGAGGCAGTGAGAGATTTTACTTTCTTAGGATCCATGATCACTGCAGATGGTGACAGCAGCCATGAAATTAAAAGACGCCTGCTTCTTGGGAGAAAAGCAATGACAAACCTAGACAGCATCTTAAAAAGTAGAGACATCACCTTGCCAACAAAGGTCTGTATAGTAAAAGCTATGGTTTTCCCAGAGTGATGTATGGAAGTGAAAGCTGGACCATAAAGAAGGCTGATCGCCAAAGAATTGATGCTTTTGAATTATGGTCCTGGAGGAGATTCTTGAGAGTCCCATGGACTGCAAGAAGATCAAACCTATCCATTCTGAAGGAAATCAGCCCTGAGTGCTCACTGGAAGGACAGATTGAAGCTGAGGCTCCAATACTTTGGCCACCTCATGAGAAGAGAAGACTCCCTGGAAAAGACCCTGATGTTGGGAAAGATGGAGGGCACAAGGAGAAGGGGACGACAGAGGACGAGATGGTTGGATAGTGTTCTCGAAGCTACCAGCATGAGTTTGACCAAACTGCGGGAGGCAGTGGAAGACAGATGTGCCTGGCGTGCTCTGGTCCATGGGGTCATGAAGAGTCAGACATGACTAAACGACTAAACAACAAGAACAACAACTGTCAGAAAGGAGAGGCCGCTGAGAGATTCTCTGCCAAACTAAACCTGACTCTTCATTTAACCTGGAGTATTTCCTTGTCTGCCTAAGGCAGTAAAATGTAGGATGCATGAGTGGAGAGCCAGTATGGTGTAGTGGTTAAGAGCGGTAGTCTTGTTATCTGGGGAACCGGGTTCGCGTCTCCGCTCCTCCACATGCAGCTGCTGGGTGACCTTGGGCCAGTCACACTTCTCTGAAGTCTCTCAGCCCCACTCACCTCACTGAGTGTTTGTTGTGGGGGAGGAAGGGAAAGCAGAATGTTAGCCACTTTGAGATTCCTTAAAGGGAGTGAAAGGTGGGATATCAAATCCAAACTCTTCTTCTTCTTCTTCTGGAATCACCTTGAAGCCCAGCAAAACATCATAGTCCATGGATTCCTCAGATTTCTCAAGCCAGTAGCACAGAGATCTGAGGGTCACAAACAAATCCATTCAAAGATGGTTAGTGTACACAAGGCATGCAGAGCCTGTGGCCCTTGAGATGTTGTTGGGATCCGACTCCCATCCCATCAGCCTCAGTAAGAATGGGTAATGCTCAAGGAAATACAATTATGAGCACCTTGGACTTGTAACCAGTGCAACTGCTTCAGGTCATCTAACTGATGTCTAAGACCCAGAAGAGTTGCACTATGCTCAGCTTAGTGGATCACAGATTGTGTTGACCATTTTTTTTGACAAAGTAATAATCATAAATAAATAAGAATAAAAATGGGCACCCCACCACCGAGACTATTCCATTTGAACTATCCAACCTCCGAAAAATTCAGCACCTCTTGCGATGGTTTGACCCCTTTCTGTTTTAACGGTACAAATTCTACAAACACCCTCCATATCTCCTCAGAATCATTTCTCCTGCATATTCCCCATCTTACCTTAATGGCACATGTTAATTTATCATTAACAGCTATATCCCACACCTCTTTATAGCATTCTTACATTTTATATTCTGCTTCCCCCTTCCACTTCCTAGCTATCATAATTTGTGCAGCTGTCAATAAATTTGTGAGCAAGTCCTTCATAGTTTGTGAACCTTCCACCCCGTCTAAATTGATAATAGTGCTACCTCTGGACTTTTGGTCAGCTTTAACCCAGTGATTTCTATTATCTCCTTAAATACCCTTTCCCCCAAAAATTGTACATATTTACACCCCTACCACGTGTGAACATAATTCCTTGATTCCTGGCATCCCCTCCAACATAACACAAAATATTTCTTGTTTATTTGATTTAATTTGACTGGTGTTAAGTACCACCTCCAAACAAATTTATAATAAAGGCCTCTTTTTTTAATGAAAGGAATGACTTCCTGGAACACTCCTATATTTTGACAGGTCCAGATATGGAAATAATGGTTGTGCCTATAATAATTGCATTGTAGGGCAATTCTGGAAATGATGCAGTTTGTGGAGTGAAACTTTCCCTTTTTTACAGTGTTTGGGTGGGAAACGGGTAATTTGACAAAAATTTAATGTTCTAGGCAACTCTTAAAGATACAGTCGTACCTTTGTTTATGTAACCCTTTCGTTACGTGAACTTTGGGATGCGCACACGGCAAACCCAGAAGTATTTTACCAGGTTTCACCATGCATGCATGCGCAGAAGCGGTCCTCAGGTTGTGGAAACCTCAGGATCTGACGGGACCTCTGGATCCTGCAACCTGCCTGCAACCAGAGGTACCACTGTGTAAGACAGCTCACAAAATCTGTAACTGGCCACAATAGCAGGGGGAAGTGCTTTGAAGTATACACTAACAAAAATGTCACCTAATGCTTGGCCTTCATACCACAGGAGTAAATAAAACCACTACAGACAGAACCAGTTGGTCAAAAATCATTTAAACCACAACCACATTTATTTATGACTTCAGCAAAATTGGCATACAGGATTTATTTTGCTGAGAAAAGGGAGAATGAGGGAAGTATTCCATGAAGCAGACCATTTGTCATCATCATCCAACCAGCAAATACATCACAAGCAATTTGGCACGAATACACATATTCAGTGCATCACTTGATAACTATTTGGTAAAGAAGAGCAAAGGTGAATTAAGAAATCTGGCAACAAGCAGGAATTAAAAGTTGCATTCATGGGAAACTTTTCTTTTCTTTACGAAAATGGAGCAAATGAGCTGTTGACAGTCAGTAGCACCCCATCCCAGTATTCGCACTATGAAAGAAAGTTATGGTTAGGAGGTTTCTATAGCAACAATAAAGAGAAATGAGAATGACATGGCTTGGGTGGAATGGAGACAGTAAATGTTCTGTCTGAAATGACTCAAGAGACAGGTAATAATCCCTGTTCAAGTCTCCCACTGCAGAGTGGAGAAGAAGATTTTGCAGATGTACTGGCAGAGAAACAAAATGGTGATGAGCACTGCGTCTAAGCTAAACTGAAACAAATCCATGGGGTGGGGAAAAAATAGGGCTCCATCCCACATTAAACCTTTTACTATATCCATATCCTCAGCTGTGCTCTAGGCGATGGGGGTGGGAAAGGAGACAACCCCCAAAAAACCATGTGATCAAACTCCTTCTTCGATTGTACCTTCTCAGACTGTAGATGGTGGATCACGTGACTGAATGCTCTCTCACAAAGTACAGCTCTCCCTGCTCATAGAAAAGTAGGCATTTATACTTTTAACCCCCCCTCCAGCTTGGTAGTTTTCTATGTGTGCAATTTTTCTTTAGCTTTCTTTTGTGCATTCCTCATGTGAAGGGGCAAAACATTAAAAAGCTATGAGTCCAGAGGCACCATCTTCTTCTGGGGATTGAGGTGGCCCATGCATGATGCTGTGTGACATCCTGACGTCACTCGTGCAGGGGGCCCTCTGAACATTGAGGAGGCCCAGCCCCTTAAAAATATTCAGGGGGCCTACAGTGCCTCAGTCTCCAGGAGCCAGTGCCCTTGTATGGGGCTATGACTGTCCCATCTTGAAACAATATGTGGCTCCCTACATTGTGTAGGGATTTCCATGCAAAGACCTCAGTGCCTCCATACCCCCATTAGCTCCTGGACAGCAGGAACAGTGTGAACAGAAGCTCTGAACCACTGGAACAAAGGCAATGGCATGTACCAACAGCCCCTTTCTGCACTCTTTAACTCTTCATTCATACAATATGTTTATTGTGCTAACTCTGATTTTCCCTTCATGCAAGTAACACGAGAAGGGGGCTTAAGTGTCAGAGTCTAGAGATGTGTAGGAGTGTAGGCGTCTAGAGATGTCTAGAGTGATACAGTTCAGGAGCAGTTTTACCATGTGATGAGCAGGCCTCAATGATCCCCTGAACTAAGCTTAAGAATATACTTGCGCTTTCTTTTCTCTTCCCAAATTAGTGCCTCCCTCAGTGCCGTGGGTTTGTTGACTGGAAAAGCAAGGGTAGCTTTCAACCAGATGTTGTCTAACCTCCAGTGAACATGACCAAGCCTTGTGAGGAACAGTTGAAGGAGCTGGATATGTTCAGCCTGGAAGAGAGAAGATATGGTAGCCATCTTCAAGTATCTCAAGGGTTGTCACATAGAAGAGGGAATGGCTTCAAGTTACAAGAAAGGAGATTCTGACTAATCATACAGAAAAACATTCTGACAGTAAGAGCTGTTTGACAGTGGAACAGTCTCCCTTGGGAGGTTGTGGACTCTCCTTTCTTGGAGGTTTTTGAGCAGAGGTTGGATGGCCATCTGTCATGGATGCCTTAGCTGAGATTCCTACATTGCAGGGGGTTGGACTAGATGACCCTTGGGTCTCTTCCAACTCTATAATTCTGTGATTCTATGACCTTCAGTCAGGATGGCCAGTGGTAGTTGTGGTTCACCAGCTGCTGGAAGGCACCACAATGGTTACTACAACACTAAATCCTAAAAATCAAACTACATTATACGGGATGAGGTTATCTAATATACACTGCTTTCTAGTGACTCCTTGAACACCAAGCCATTCTATCATTTTGAATATGAACTCAACTTTCGGCTAATTTGAGGAAGTATCTTTATCCTTTCAAGCAAAAAAAAAAGAAAAAAGAAAAAAGAAAAAAGACAAAGAAAAAGAAAAAGAAACAGCTGCCACCAAATTGGAAACAGACACATACTAGGGTAAACTATGTGTTTAGCTCAGTGTTGTCTATTCTGAGTAGCAGTGACTCTCCTGGAGAAAGCTATCTGAACTGTGAGGGACCCAGCCTGGAATACAATGCACAAAAAGCACATGCTTTGCCATTTACTTTCATGACTATGCTGGAGGTTAACAATAGTCTAAGCCAGGAATGAGGAACCTAGGTAATAATCATAATCATAATCATAATCATAATCATAATAATCATAATAATTTTTACTTATACCCCACCCTCCCTGGCCAGAGCTGGGCTCAGGGTGGCTAACATCAATAAAATCACTGTAAAAACATAATAGAGGGTTGGGGAACCAAGAAACTCGACACAATTTAAAATGCAGCCTCATTTTAAAAGTAGCTGATAAATCAAGACCACAAGGGGAGGGAAACATGAGGGTCAGACTGAGTCCAAACCAAAGGCCAGGTGGAACAGCTCTGTCTTGCAGGCCCTGCGGAAAGATGTCTGGTCCCACAGGGCCCTAGTCTCTTGTGACAGAGCGTTCCACCAAGTCGGGGCCAGTACTGAAAAGGCCCTGGCCCTAGTTGAGACCAATCTAACCACCTTGCAACCTGGGACCTCCAAAATGTTGTCATCTGTGGACCTCAAGGTCCTCTGCAGGGCATACCAGGAGAGGCAGTCTCATAAACCATCATCTGCACTTCAAGGCATGCATAATTATTCATTTTCTTGCTTTTATACCCTGCCTTTCCTGCCACATGGCACCCAAGGTGATGCTGACCAAACTTAGACCTTCAGCGAGCTGTTAGCTTCATGCACCTCTTCAAGCCAATGGGGCATCTGCGAGCTATGTCTTAGATTGCAACCTGTGGGTTTTGCATATTCAGAATGCAATCAGTTTTCTGCTATGCAACCTAATCTGTTATACCCACCAACTACTTATGCGCCACACCTGCTTTTAAGCACTTCAAAAACAGGTGTCAAGAAGCCGGAAATAGGCCCAATGTGTGATCTTGCAGACCAGCAGGTGTCCTTGTAAGAGCTTCTTAATGCTTGTTATAATAAGTGACTCAAAGTTCACATTAACACAGTATATGGAATGCAATTCATCAGGTTGAAATTAAATTGCATTCAGTGGTTGAGGTTTGAAGTGCTGTCGAACTGGCAATCGTAAAACTATGGCTGTGAGAGTATGTGTTTGTTTTCAGATGTTGCTATTTTAGGTTTAATTGTCTTGTTTTCACGGTGATGTGTTTGCTGCTCTGGGCTCTTTGGGAGGAAGGGTGGGATAGATATCCAATAATAATAAATAAAATAAATATGGATCATCCAGCTCATTGATTCTAGTTTAGGACACATATTGTAGGCTTTGCTGAGATCCACTCCGATCTGGGTTTTGTTCTGGCCATTGGACTGGGTTGCTCCTGCTTGCCCTTTGTAGAGAGAAGGACCAGAGCAGTGTTATCTTGCTCTTCCTTCTTGATCTCTCATCAGGGGCACTGTACTAAAGTGGTTCTGGCCTTACATCCAGGAACAAGCCCAGAGAGTTGTTCCTGGATGAGAGTTGTTCCTGGGAGAGGGCCTTCTCGGTAGTGGCACCCACCCTGTGGAATGCTCTCCCATCAGATGTCAAGGAAATGAGTACAGTCATACCTTAGTCAAAACAAAAAAATTCCTTCCAGTAGCACCTTAAAGACCAACTAAGTCAGTTCTTGGTATGAGCTTTCGTGTGCATGCACACTTCTTCAGATAAGTGTGCATGCACACGAAAGCTCATACCAAGAACTGACTTAGTTGGTCTTTAAGGTGCTACTGGAAGGAATTTTTTTGTTTTGACTATGGCAGACCAACACGGCTACCTATCTGTAACTAGTCATACCTTAGGTTACAGACGCTTCAGGTTGTGCGATTTTGTGTTGCGCACCGCGCCAAACCCGCAAGTACCGGAATGGGTTATTTCCGGGTTTTGGTGCTTGTTCATGTGCAGAAGCACCGGATCGCAACCCCTGCTTGCACAGACGCAACGCTGCAGGTTGCGGACACTGCAGATTGCGAACGTGCTTCCTGCACAGATCACGTTCACAAGCTGAGCATCCACTGTAACTATATAGCCTTTAGAAAACATCTGAAGGCAGCCCTGTTTAGGGAAGCTTTTCACCCCCTGCTAGTTACTTTATCTCCAATGGTATTTAATATCTATATGAAGCTGTTGGGACCAGTCATTATGAGTTTGGGGGCAAGCTGCCACCAGTGCTGTGATGACACTCAGCTCTATTTCTGCATAGCATCTGAATCAGGACAGGCTGTGAAGACCTGTAGTGGTGCAGTGGTGTGACAGATAAGCAAAAATAAGATGAGTTTGAATCATGGTCAGATGGCGGCACTGTGGGTGAATGGTTCCTGTGTCCAAGAAATTGGTCAAATGCCTGACCTGAATAGGCTTGCATTCATCTTGAAGGAGCACCTGAGCAGTCTAGGATTGCTTCTGAATCCAGCTTTGTCACTGGAGGTAGCTATGTAGCATAGGAGCCAACTCCTAGGGGGCCAACTCCTGATGGGCATTCCTATTCAAATAGTGTATGTGCACTGTGTTATAAGATCAGTTATGTGGGGCAGGGCTTACCTGGGCCCCCACAATATTTTATTCAAGTTGGCACCCCTGCTAGGTAACCTCAGTGGCTAGAAGCTCCTTTTATCAGCTTCACCTGGTATTATAGATACAACTGTTTCTGGACAAGGACAGCTTAAACACAGTAGTCAAGGCACTGATGATTACAGACGATCAGCAATTTATGTGCATTTAACTTGTTTAACTTGTGAGAATTCAGTTTTATCGCTTGGCTGAAAAACAAGCAATAAAGCAATAAAAAGGGTTGGAGCAGGGCAGAAAAAGTTGACAATCCCACCTGCCATTGCACGCACCTTGGGAGAGTGTTAAGAGGTGCAGCAAAAGCGTGTTTTGACTATACATGATTATGGCTTTATCTGCTGTCCCCAGAGGATAACCCTTCACAAGTTGAGATTCTACCACACTGCATTGAATTCTATGTGCTGGTTCCCTTGCACTGGACCTGGAAGCTATAGTTAGTGTGGGATGCTGTAGCATGGTTGCTGACAAAATATAACACCTGGTATTGAACATTGTCTGTCATTTTATACTGCAGGTATAAATCAAGCCTTGGTGATAGTGGGCAATGATACACTTCTTTTTAAAACAATGCTAAATATATTATTCACCAATTATCATTCACTTTGTGGAACCATCCAAAAACTGTCCTTGATTGGTGAATATGAAGACACAGAGAGTGTCACTGTGGGACACCTGCCGAGGTCCATATTTCACCTGGTGGCCCAGTGCTGACCACCAGAACTTGCACCATTGCCACCCACTCTTTCCATCTGGTCCAGAAGGAGATGGTGACTAATGGGAATGAGGAGGAGCTATATCCTCACAGCCAACTAAATGGTTGCATCTGGACCAGCTACGTGGAGAACCACATTGCAATCAAATCCCTCACACAGGTTCCACATACCTCTCTGTGAAATATAAGGGCATACTCAAAGCTATGCAGCAGCCAAAACAATCTTTCCTTTTCTTTTAAAAAATGTGGAGATGAAAAGCTCAGACCACGTCTTATGTATGGCCTACATGAGAAGTGAATTCCTGGGGAAGAAGAAATCATCAAAGAATTCACTCCCATCCCCCAAAAAACCTTGCCCACTATGTTACCCAAGTGAGCAACAATTACTTTATTTAAGTTACTGAATCAATTAAGACAGAGAAGAGTGTTCTGAAAGCTTTTACACAACTATCCTGGAACAGCTACTTCAATGAAAATTGATACTTTTGTGGATAAAAGTAAGTCTGATTGAGTTCAATGGGATTTGCTTTCAGCTACCTGTGGACAGGGACGTGGGTGGTGCTGTGGGTTAAACCACAGAGCCTAGGACTTGCCGATCAGAAGGTCGGCAGTTTGAATCCCCACAACGGGGTGAGCTCCCATTGCTCGGTCCCTGCTCCTGCCAACCTAGCTGTTCAAAAACACATCAAAGTGCAAGTAGATAAATAGGTACCACTCCGGCAGGAAAGTAAACGGCGTTTCCGTGCGCTGCTCTGGTTGGCCGGAAGCAGCTTAGTCATGATGGCCACATGACCCGGAAGCTGTACACCGGCTCCTTCGGCCAATAAAGCGAGATGAGTGCCACAATCCCAGAGTCACGACTGGACCTAATGGTCAAGGGGCCCCTTTACCTTTACCTGTGGACAGAACTACAGCCCTAGATTGTTTCAGATGACTTGGGCTGCCTAAGCAAGGCATATGGATGCAAAGGAGGTGCTAGAGTGTTGAATGTTGTGTGCATGGGGAAATTTTCTTATACACCAAGGATCACATTTAAATTGTGCCCCAGGAACAGGCACTCCAACTAATCCATGTGGGAATGCAATTCCATACATTGCAACAGCTAAGGAGAGTCCCTGCCACCCTGTGGCTATTTTCAGCAGTAATCACACTATTGCAGGAATATTTGAATTGGCCCGTTGTGAGAAAAGGAGCTAAATCATGGTAGGGGTTCACTAAACTGAAAAAAAACAAAACAAAAAACTCTATGTTTTACAAAGTGTGTATTCTAGGCTTGTATAAGATAAAAAGATGCAGTATCCTGCTAATTGCCCTTGAATTTATGAGTTAATCATCAGCCTTGAATGGTTGATGTGTTACAACAGATAACATGGAATCATGTTCCTTTCATATTTGATTAAAGTGTGATATAATTAGTTTCTTTTTTAAAAAAGTGACTGAGAGGAGAGGTAAATGGAGTCCACCCATTATTAAAATTGTGATAGCATTTGCTTGATGGCTTAATCAAGCACATCAAAAAAACAACATCAAAAAAAATTATAAGCATTTGTTAAAGGACCTTATCATGAAAGTTATTTTCTTGTCCTTGTGACAAATATGAAAGGTGGGATTCCCAGAGAGCACACTCCCTTCTTTCAAGCAGATGACCTCCCTTGAAAGAAGACCAAGAAAATCACAGATTGATCTCAGCAATAAACTCTCTTACCATCTGCCCCAAATCTCCTTGTGTCTAATGAGTTGTCTCAATGTCCTTTTCATAGCTTTGATTTGCTGTGTGGGCTTAGCTTTGTTACAACGTGCAACTCAGCTTGCTGATCATCAAAATCCTGAGCATATTTTTTGCACTGTTCATAACCTCGGATGCCTTTGTTGTCTGAAGACATGAAGGAAGTCATCAAGAAGAGCATTAATTCAGGACCCTTTGTGGTTCTATTCCAAACAAATTTGGAAACTACTATAGCCATATTAATTCTGCAATACAGTTTTTACATCTGCTTTCTATCAGCCATAGCTTTTTTTCAAAAGAATCATGGGAACCTTAGCTTGCTAAGCATTCAATACATTTTATTTTAGCAGACTCCATACCCTTCCTCAAAGAATGTGATTCCGATTTTTGTTTCTTTGTTTGTTTGCATCCCACCACTGCTAAGCAAGGAGGCCTACCTACCTGCACCATTGTTAGCAATCAAATAAAGCCTTGGGGAACACAATGGCAAAAGCAAAGGTGAGATTCCCAAGCATAGCTGTGAAGCATCCCTAATTTGGAGGGACAGTCCCTTATCCCAGCGCCATGTCCCACTGCTGTCCCTTATTGATGATGTTCCTTAAATTTCCCGGGTTTCAAAGGAAGCAGCTCCTCTCCCACCCTCCCTGCAGGCCAGGGAGGAGGGAGGCTCCAACTGTGTTGCTTGGCTGCGTTGCTCACCAAATAAGGAGTCTAAGAACGACTGAGGGGGTGGAGCTTGCATGCCTTTGCTCAGTGCTTCCCAGCGGAGAGGTGACGGTGGTTTTCCTTGCTGCATCCCCTTTGCCGGGTTGCTGCACTGTGGGAACCACCGCTTGAGGCTTCGTTTGGCTGCTGGCTGGGTTTTCTGCCTTTGGCTCGGAGGGGCTCAGACGTTGAACATACCTGGGTTCAGAAAATCCCTTATTGTGGCTGCTGATCCCTTATTTTCGAGGCTGCTGGTCCCTTATTTTCAAATCTGTAAGTTGACAGCTATGTTCCCAAGCAACTAGTGGAGCAATAAAAGAAGACAGTTTTTCAAAAAAAAAAGATTATAAAGTAGCAATTGATTAGATTACTGATTGCTATCTGCACTTATCTGCAATGTTAAGTCATTTCCCCCATAGTCATGTTTCCCTATGGTGATGCCTCCTCTCAT
This sequence comes from Podarcis gaigeae, assembly GCF_964106915.1. Classification (NCBI taxonomy): domain Eukaryota; kingdom Metazoa; phylum Chordata; class Lepidosauria; order Squamata; family Lacertidae; genus Podarcis; species Podarcis gaigeae. The sequence goes on along the minus strand of NC_139683.1, from coordinate 74,774,941 downwards.
AAGCAATGACTTGCACTTATACACATTCTAAACGGATTTACGGTGGTGCCTCAGGTTACAGACGCTTCAGGTTACAGACTCCGCTAACCCAGAAATAGTACCTTGGGTTAAGAACTTTGCTTCAGGATAATAATAGAAATCATGCGGTGGCGGCAAGGCAGCAGCAGGAGACTCCATTAGCTAAAGTGGTGCTACAGGTTAAGAACAGTTTCAGGTTAAGAACGGACCTCTGAAACGAATTAAATTCTTAACCAGAGGTACCACAGAATATTTTGCCATAGTATAAAGCAACATTTTGCTGGTGAGTTCAGTGCAAGCTCTTCTGCAGTTAACTTCGGAGTTAAGTGAAATATATGAGTCACGCTGGGACACTTATTCTGAGTTGCCTATGCCTCGATCAGTCTGGTTATTCAAATGCCATTCAATGTCTGGATGATATTAAGAACTTGTCTTCTGCAAGCGAGGTCATCACTCCTATGCATTTTGAACAAACAAGAAAGAATTGAGTAGAATAAACAAGCACCAGAGATTTGCCTGGTGGAATGGAAAACCTACCACCAAGGAGCTTAGATTGTGGCAATTGTGGGGAGGGGGGTTCATTTAAGGCAAAATAATTAATTTAAGAGGTGTTTTATGGGCAAGTCAATTTCCTTTTAGCTCCATGGTAAGAAATGCATTCCACCTTGAGAACTGTGTGTCACATACACCTTAGTTAGTTAGTGTCTCATACACCTTAGTTAGTTTCAGAATAACCCTTTTTGGGCTGAACGACCAAATGCAACTTGATGATTTCTTGGCTATTTTTATAACTTGCCCATAGAAATTGAGAGAGTTCTAGCAGAGTTCCAGCACAATTCCAGTCTAAACAGCCTCCCAATAGCTTTGGCACTCCCCCGCCCCCAGTGTATATGGGAAGTATTTAGACATATCTATTTCTTTATCTCTCTATAAAACCTCTCCAAGGTTTTGATACTTTTGATCATGCTGTGTGAACTAAGACATTTGTTTGGCCCAAACTACCCAGTAATCTTCATGACTAAGCAGAGATTCAATTCTAATAATAATAATAATAATAATAATAATAATAATAATAATAATAATGTAAGACAGCACATAATCTCAAGGTGACATGTTACAAATTAATAATATGTGGTTGTTTCTACCTTGAACAGAACTGATGGACTAAAAACACCGTTCTCTAAATTTCTGAGAGTTACTTCTGACACTTCAGAATCTTATGGACTCTGATTTCTGCTTCCCAACTGGAGTCAATGGGAAGGCAGATGTTTTGAATGGTGTATGACCAGCACAGATGGAACCATCTGTTTCAAGTTGTGTTTAGAAGTAGCCATCAATCAGATGATAGCTTGCTGAGCCACTATTTAAAAAAATGGATTTAAAAGGTTCAGCTGGCCAGGATTTGCTGGAAAAGATCCTTGCCAATTATCTACTCCCCTATATGATCAGTTCCTCGAAAGGTTGTACTTAAGGAATGAATACAGAAGCCAAAAGCAAAGAAGAAGAAAACCCACCACAACCACCCTTTATATCAATTCAAGTTGTGTGTTAAAAACCAAAATCTTAGTTATGATATAGAAATATGCATGGGGTGGGGATCAAAATGCTTTTAGGGGGGGAAATTCCCATTTTGGAGTCAGTTAAAGTGAAGGAGACAGCCAAGTAGAAGCCTGGGACTATTGGGAGTCATTTTTTTCATTCAAAATGCAGTAAGCGATAACATAGGCTTGCGATATTCCCAAAAGTGAACATCTGGACAAAGTTGTTGAGCTCTCCCCCCCCCCCCTGCTTCCCTGACATTTTGCCAATTCAGCAAGAATCTGCCTGGACACCATTTTGCAGCCTGATTCCTGGATGTAGCCATAGATAAGATGTTCCAAATACCAGTCAAATTCCTGCTGAGATACAAAGTTGGAAAATCTGCATTGGTATCATAGGGATAAATAGATAAATAGACTGAAGTTTGTTGTTTTTGTTTTTTGCAGGGAGGAGACTTTCTCAAGCATACAGTGGTACCTCGGTTGAAGAACAGCCCTTTTTACGAACTATTTGGTTTACGAACGCTGCAAAACTGGAAGTAGTGTCCTGGTTTGCGAACTTTATCTCGGTCTAAGAACGGAATCCGAACAGTGGAAGCGCACTGGCGGAGGGAGGCCTCATTAGGGAAAGCGAGCCTCGGTTTAAGAATGGTTTTGGTTTAAGAACGGACTTCTGGAATGGATTAAGTTCGTAAACCTGTTGTAAATTAACTGGCTGAAAGGAAAATACCACGTTGCATGAGAAGAACAAAGGAACATTAATTTTCTTTGCAGGCCAGACAGACACGCTCAGTGGATTAACATCCCAAAGGACTGGGCACCCTCCCAAAGAAGGGGGCTTCCTAATATACTTTTCCCTTATCTGTTAAGAATATACATATGCATGGAGTACCTTCCAATCATTTGAGACAATGCCCTACTATGATTTCATATAAGGACTCTGGTTAATTGCATATTAATTAAGCAAGCATAAAGGGACACAGGTGCAAGTAGATAAATAGGTACCGCTCTAGTGGGAAGGTAAACGGTGTTTCCGTGCGCTGCTCTGGTTCGCCAGAAGTGGCTTATTCATGCTGGCCACATGACATGGAAGCTGTACGCCGGCTCCCTCGGCCAATAAAACGAGATGAGTGCTGCAACCCCAGAGTTGGTCACAACTGGACTTAATGGTGAGGGATCCCTTTACCTTTACCTTAACCTTAAGCAGGTGTTATGTACTGAGTTGAACAGGATCCAAACTGCAGCAGTCTGATTGGTCCTAGAACAATGCAGCAATATGATTGGTTGGCAGGAACCACCCAATCATGCTCCAGATATAAGTGAATCCACAACCTGATTGGCTTACAGTAGAATTCCAGAATTAGCCAATCATGTGCAGCCCATTGTGTAAATAATGTATATAAAGCAGATACTTGAGGGGACATACATTCATTCCTCCTCACCACTATGAGCTGAATAAAGAGCATGAAAGCACTTTGTGACTCTGAGTATATTTCAGCAAGTAAACAATGGACTCTCTAAGGACCTTCATGGAGCATGTGGGCCTCTTCTATATTATGCATACACTTTGGTATGTGGTAACAAGATAAGGCCGTTCTGGTACCTTAAGGACAGTCTTCTGATACAATGAGGCAACTCTTTGGTGCAAGATTAGTTGCAGGTCTCTAACTGCCACAAACCGAGGTACCACTGTATTGACTTTTTAACAAAATTTTAATGTTAGTTTTTTTGAATTGAATTTTGCCTGCCACCCCTTATTATAACTACGGGTACTGTTTGCATTGTAGGGACGCAGGTGGCGCTGTGGGTCAAAGCCTCAGCGCCTAGGACTTGCTGATCGAAAGGTCGGCGGTTCGAATCCCTGCGGCGGGGTGCGCTCCCGCTGCTCGGTCCCAGCGCCTGCCAACCTAGCAGTTCAAAAGCCCCTTGGGTGCAAGTAGATAAATAGGGACCGCTTACCAGCGGGAAGGTAAACGGCGTTTCCGTGTGCGGCTCTGGCTCGCCAGAGCAGCGATGTCACGCTGGCCACGTGACCCGGAAGTGTCTCCGGACAGCGCTGGCCCCTGGCCTCTTAAGTGAGATGGGCGCACAACCCCAGAGTCTGTCAAGACTGGCCCGTACGGGCAGGGGTACCTTTACCTTTACCTTTACTGTTTGCATTTAGAGATTTTAGGAAAAGGTCAAGGGTTTCACAGTCTTGTGGAAGTAATCAGTATAGGGCCCACAGCAGTGGAATACAGGATTATGCTTCCAAGCATTAATTTAGCTACTTCTGAATTTATCTGGTTGAATTAGCTGCTTTACAACTAGTCAAAATGACTTAAATTTGACCACAATTTTGCACAGCGCCTGCTAATTTCAATGAGGCTCGCACAAGAGAACTTCCTGGTAGATTGAGCCTTAGATGCACGTAAGAGCTGCATTCATTTCTCTGATCAGTGATCTGCAGCAAGCAAAAGTTGCTGAAGTGCCATTTGCTGACCCCATACAGGCAGCAAACGCTGCAAAATAAATGGTTAATTATATTCATATTAGTGTCTCCAACCTTGCAGGGCAATTTTCGTCATGTAATTAATATTTAACATGATAGCCTAGGGTTAGCTACATCAAATTCACAGGGAAACAAATGTGAACTGGCATTTATTAATCTGCCAGCTGATATCTAATGAATATCTTTTAAAGCATTTTGCCAAATAATGATTACATGCATAATCGCCTTGCATAGCTGTTCTGCATTAACCCGACTTCCTTAATAAGGAAACATAGAAAGATGCCCCCAATCCTTTGATCCTGCAGCGAGACTCCAAAGCATGAATGGAACGCATGCTCCCCTGTTCACTTATGTGCCAACTCTGCATGGAAAAGTGAGCCTAGAGTTTCTCCTTCCATTGAAGTTACTGGGAAACCCACATACACAGAAGTCAGCTGGGCTAACTTGCAGAGAATCGAGAAATGTGTTATTGCTTTTCTGTCACACCTAACCAGTGCTCCCCCCCCTTCTTCTAGAAAAAGAGGTGCCAGTCTTCACCATGAAATTGTTACAGTAAGGGCCACACTTTTTAACAACAACAACAAAAAGGTGCCAGCACTGTGTACCTGTGAGTACCCCCTGGGGGGAAAAAGCACTGCACTTAACAGAATTTGTTTAAATGAACTGAATGGATTTACCGCCCTTTCTTACAAGGTTGCTAGTAAGGAAAGCGTAATTGTGAAAGAGGCAGATGCACTGTCTGCTGTGGGGTGCACCTCCTTATATTCCCATCATCTGAGCATAATTTCAGCAACAAAGAGAGTGTAAATACCCCGTTACCTGCACCACCCTAATAAGCAACCCAGGAATGACACTGGTACAATTAATGAAGGCTCCCCAGCAAGAACAGCTACTTCCAACCATCTAAGAATTGCTCCAGCATCAAATGATTTATTTATTTTTATATGTTTATGGTAGCCAAGGACATAATTGGCTCTATTTATAGTAAAAGCAAGTTCATCATGTTCAAAAGACACATTTTTGGCTCTTCCCTCTATCAAGGCACTCCTTATGATAACTTCATTGAGCTGACTATCTATCATCTATCTATCATCTATCTATCTATCTATCTATCTATCTATCTATCATCTATCTATCTATCTATCTATCTATCTATCTATCTCTATCTATCTATCTATCTATCTATCTATCTATCTATCTATCATCTATCATCTATCATCTATCTATCTATCATCTATCTATCTATCTATCTATCTATCTATCTATCTATCTATCTATCTCTATCTAATCTATCATCATCATCTCTTATCATCAGCTCTTTTTCTGGAGAAAGGGGGAGAGGATTTGTGAAGATTTGAAACTTCTGCTTGAGAAAGTTGAGTAGAAAGTGGGGAGGAAGGATGAAAAGAAGGGAGGCACTCCAGAGGGATCCCTCGGACTATTTGTGAGGGTTTTTGTTTGTTTGTTTTTTTACCTGGCAAGGAAAATCAGAAAGGGGGAAATGGAGAGAAAGATGGGAGAGGGTCGGATAGTTTAGAACAGGCACCTCCAACTCCCAAGAGACTGCGATCTACTCCCAGTATTAAAAAAACTGGCAGTGATCTACACATTGTCATTGGAGGAATGTGTGGGGGTGGGGGTGGGTGGAAGGGGAAGATTGCCCAGAGTTGTTGAGCATTTTTAGGGAGGGAGAGGCCAGAGTTGTTGATCGATGCAGCGATAAAGCCAACTAACGTATCCACAATCCTCGGCAGCAGACTACAAACAATCGCCCATTTGACACTATGGAAGGACAGACTGACAGGGGCAGGGGGTGGATACATTCATTTTACTTCTTTTTTATAATTCCATGATTGACAGGGATCACCCAGGGATCTACCTGTTGATCACGGTTGACCGGTTGGACATTGCTGGTTTAGAAGAAGAGGAGAGGGAGAGGAAGAGAGCATCAGTCTTCTGTTGCACCAGTGCAGCTGGTTAGCCATTGTTGAGGGAGTGCCAAACTTTGGCTTCTCGTGGTGCACCATATTACTTGAGTCCACACCCATCTTGCCATAGATTTCTACTGAGAGGGTGGGTGAACCTATAAGCCTCCAGATGTTGTAGTACTCCAACACTCTCCCAAGGGAGAGATTGTCAACACACACACTGGAAACACTGGCATGGAACCTCCTGAAATTGATATCCAATCTTCCCTCATTCATTATTAAACAAAAGAACACTGTATCATCATCAGTTCCTGGAGGCAGTGATTGGTTGGATGTGGGCCAATGAACTAAAGCTGAATTCTGGGGAGATAAGAGTCTCCTATAATTATTGCCTTTTTCCTAGACTTTCTCAATAGAACTCATTTTCTGGAAGAGCCCTGATCATCTATCTATAGTTCCCTGGGTACCTTACTAGGGCATTCTGCTATCCAGACATTGACACAAAGCTACACCCACCTTGCTCCTTTGTATTAGAAAATAACAGCACCACCACATTTCTGCTGAACAATCAGCAGCCTGCCTTCCAGTAGATTAGAACCAGGGTATCTTTGGGAAACAGGGACGCAGGTGGCATTGTGGTGTAAACCACTGAGCCTAGGGCTTGCAGATAAGAAGGTCAGCGGTTCGAATCACCGCAACGGAGTGAGCTCCTGTTGTTCGGTCCCTGCTCCTGCCAACCTAGCAGTTCAAAAGCACATCAAGGGCAAGTAGATAAATAGGTACCGCTCCGGTGGGAAGGTAAACAGTGTTTCTGTGTGCTGCTCTGGTTTGCCAGAAGCGGCTTAGTCATGCTGGCCACATGACCTGGAAGCTGTCTGCGGACAAACGCCCACTCCCTCGGCCTATAGAGTGAGTTGAGCTCGCAACCCCAGAGTCATCTTGTTGTCCCCGAGAGGGGGCAATGACAATAAAGATATTATTATTATTATTATTATTATTATTATTATTATTATTATTATTATTATCTGCGATTGGACCTAATGGTCAGGGGTACCTTTACCTTTACCTTTTTATCTTTGGGAAATGGTTCCTTTACCTCAAATGAGCTAAATTCCCACCAGAAATTCTCTCTGCAGATTTGCAGAGAGGCACTTGGCCTCAGCAAGTGTGATAAGTTTATGCCAGATGGGCAAATGCATTGTGTCACTTCATCCACCCGATCTTGCAAACCTCTCTTCATCCCCCCACCTCCATTTCTTATTAGCTGCCCAATCTTTTTTTAACCATTTGCCTGAATAATGCAGAGTGCTGCCTTAAAATTATCCATGTCTGTGTCTATGGATAGACAGATATTTCTCCATATGGAATCCTCAGAGGGAGCCACACTCAAAAAGCACTCCTATCAAAGAAAAGATTGCATCTGCTCCAATCCTTAAATGTGAGCCACATCTAAACCAGCTGAGACAAATAAAAAAGAAGCACCTGAAAAGCAAAGCTTAAGTAACAAAGACCCAAAACCTGAATCCACAACCTGATGAGCTAAATCAATGTCATTCGGGTGAGCAAGGTTCATAAATTTGAAATGTCACCCATCTAGCATGGGTCCACATCCAACCCCGCCCCCCCCCGGCCTTATACAGGAAGGTGTTACAAAAAAAAATATTTTCCAGCAGGTCTCTTTAATGAGAAGCAATTGTTCTAAAGGAATTGTTTACTCATTAAAATGACTGACAGTACTCCCAAACGAAGCAAACCTCCCATTTCTTTGACACTTGAAGTTGTGTGGGAAGCTCCTAATTTAGCAGCAAGGTGAAATATGTGCCCCACATATTGCTTGAGTTTAAGTTTTGGTAGACAGTGCATGGCACGATTATCAGGCCAGCATAACATGCATCAGCAGGTTGCTCAAAGCAACCTAAATAAGTGTTTCCAATAATTGAAGGGGCTATTTTTACAGCAAGTGTTGTGTTATGTGGAATGTGTGCCCTTTGGGTGCACAATTACCTACGCATTCAGAACCATTAAGCACGAGGTGCACGCCTTTCCTGCAGAAAATAGGGATCCCAGCTGGATATTTTCCATGCATCTAGAAGTCCATTAACTGCAATTAGCACACACACACACCCCGCACACACATTATAGAGCACTCTACAAATAGTACGGCATACTAGCACATAAAGCTAGAACATGGTTTGTTATGTGTAGCTATAAAACTTTAATGAAACAACAACACCTTACTGGATCAAATCAGACTAGATCAGATCAAGTCTCAGACCATGGCTCTCCAGATGCCATTTGAAGCAAAGAGTGGCAGTGATTTCTATTGGCAAAACCTATTTGGTGTTTCGCAACTTTCTGACTAGTTGCAGGACCTTAGCCAGACCTAGCAGAGTACACGCAAAATCCACGGAAGCGACTTGGTGACTTGGCTGCAGACAGGATAGATGAAGCAGGAACCAGGAACTTGTAGTTAGGTGTTTATTATATACAGTGGACTATTTACAGGAACAGAACACAGATCTTTTGCTAGCTCTCTTTGACACGACTCACAACTCCTACACTCACTGACACACAGAACTCTGAACCTCTGAACTAATGCATTCCAGTTAGTAGGCCATTAATTATCACTCCCTTGAAAGAGCTTGAGCAATCAGGGAGTGGTCTCCATGTCTCTGTTATCACCAGGCAGACTTACTCCTTCAGATTGCCTTCTGGCTGTCTGCCAAACCTTAATTGATTCTGTGTGAGTAGCTGCACGTACACAGTTTCCCAACAATTTCTGGTGTGATAGTTGCTATATTGCCTCCTAGTTTCTGTGGTCAGAACTGCCTGAACTTTCCCTTTAACATCCCTAATGAAAGTGTGGATTGGATGTGAGTTTAGCTGGCTGAACAGACATACAGCCCAATGTGTGTTCAAACCTGCTTTTGGCCCTCGGCACTTGCTAATCAGAGATATCCCCCCTTTGAGGGTCACAGATGTTGACCAACCTGCCCATCATGAACTTGCCTGATTCTGTTTAAAACAACAACCAAAGCTAGGGGCCATGACAACATATATTGTGGTGTCCCATTCAAATACCTAAATAAATACTTCTATCTTTCCGTCAGTGCTGATGAATGTCACTGAACAACCTCCCAAGTACTTGCAGAGTTGTAAACAAAGTGATAACCACAGAATCTCAAGTGTTGTGTTTTTTTTTTTAAAAGCATCTAGTCAACTATTCCTCAAACTCTGATTATACACACACAGCTCTCTCTTCAGAGGCCACCTCCATTCATATAAGTTGAGCAAGTGAATCTGGATTGGCTTTCCGTGTTGAATTGAACGGAGAGTCCACATGAGCCAAAGCTCTATGTGTATATTAGAGCAGACATTGGATTTGGGGTTGGGGTGAAAGTATCTATCCAACATTGCAGAAGAATAGGGAAATGGAGAATGAAGGAAAGGAAAAGTCCAGAGTGTGCCCCCTAAGGAGAAATGGAAAAACACACTGTTTCCAAATATGAAAAGCTCTGTGCAAGTGTCCAAAGGTGGATTTTGGGGGCCCTGTGCAATGCCAAAATTTGGCGTCCCACCGCCTCTCATGCACTGTTCTACAGCTTTGTTGTGTCGCCCCCAGTGTGGTAACACTCGCCATGCTACCCTAAAGCCTCTGATGTGTCACGATACAACTCAGCCAGAAATGTGGGCAGTCACATTCTTGCTCAGGAGTGGTTGCCTGCTTCAGAATATTGATGGAAATAGTTAGTTGTTTCTAACCTGCTGTGGGGCCTTCTCTTACAATTTCTTACATGGAATTTTGGGGAATTCAACCATTGCCAGATTGGGGTCAATTTTTCCATGAGCCCCAAATTTGTGACTGGAAAAATACTTGACATAATTAGGTAAAAGAAACAGATTAGCAAATTCTTATACTGTATAAACAAATTCTGTGACTGTTTCCTTCCCTGAAGTTCCCTTTTCCTTCCCTTTTCTTGTTGCTATGGAAACCTTAGAGATTGTCTTTTCATAATAGGCGTCTTACATTTTGTGCCTGTATTTGTCACTCAGCAAACAATCTACATTTACCAATATCTGACAGGAGTGTGTAATAAAGATGCATGTGTTTTTTTTTTGGGGGGGGGGTGGAATCCAAAGAACTATATTATGTAGTTAAAATTGGGACAAATGTCAACATAAGTTTAACTTATAATTGACCTGAATACCAGGGTTGTAATTATTTGACCTGAATACCAAGGTTGTGATTATTCAACCAAAGACATATAGACACAAATATTGCTAATGGCTAACATCCCAATTAGGACATGGGTAGCACTGTGGTCTAAACCGCAGAGCCTAGGGCTTGCTGACCAGAAGGTTGGCAGTTTGAATCCCTGTGACGGTGTGAGGTCCCGTCGCTCGGTCCCTGCTCCTGCCAACCTAGCAGTTTGAAAGCACACCAGTGCAAGTAGATAAACAAGTACCGCTCTGGCGGGAAGGTAAATGACGTTTCCGTGTGCTGCTATACCTCTAGGACTGCCTCTCCTCATATAAACCAACCTCCATGTGCCTCCTGCACGAGAGTTCCAGAGGGTGGCAACACGAGAATTGACCTTTTCTGCAGCAGCTCCTTATTTGTGGAATTCTCTCCCCAGGGAGGCTAATCTGGAGTTAGCCTTCATTATACATCTTTAGATGCCAGGTGAAATCATTCCTCTTCAACCAAGCTTTGGGCTGATTAATATATACAGCCTTTGTCTTTGTGGGAAGTGTTGTTTTGTTTTCGTTTTAACTATATATTTTGGACTTTTATCCTGCATTTTTATCTTGTAAACTGCCCTGACATCTTTGGATGAAGGGCAGTCTATAAATGTAATTAACAATACATAATAATGCATCATGCTAAAATAGAGACTCAAAGGGCTGAAACAGCTGCCTCCGTGGTTACCAGTAAGTGTCATAAGCTTCCTGCACAATCTCTTATACAGTTGGCACACGCTTGCAATGGCAATATTTGCACCCAAATCCAAATACAAAAATGATTGCACAGGTAGCTAGTGATACTTCTCCACAACATCCAGAGTTGCTAAGGGGACATCATGCCATCCTCACTGAATTAATTCAGTCTTGAGTCTCCTCCAGCACCATAATTCAAAAGCATCAAAGCGATCAGCCTTCTTTATGGTCCAGCTCTCACTTCCATACATCACTACTGGGAAAACCATAGCTTTAACTATACGGACCTTTGTTGGCAAGGTGGTGTCTCTGCTTTTAAGATGCTCTCTAGGTTTATCATTGCTTTAATGAATTAAATGGGGGTTACTCCCAGGTAAGTAACTACAGTCGTACCTTAGTTTTTGAACAGCTTACTTCTCAAACATTTTGGCTCCCAAACACCGCAAACCCGGAATTGAGTGTTCCAGTTTGCAAACTATTTTTGGAAGCCGAACGTCTAACGGGGCTTCCGCAGCTTCCGATTGGCTGCAGGAGCTTCCTGCAGCCAATCAGAAGCCGCACTTTGGTTTCCGGACGTTTTGGAAGTCAAACGGACTTCTGGAATGGATTCCATTCCACTTCCGAGGTATGACTGTATAGTATTGTAGCCTTAGAGGTCCTGCTGCTAAGCACTGTGGGAAAATCAATAGATATCATATAGGTCTTGTTGCCCCTAACCTTATTTGTTAGGAAGGTTGAGTCAATTAGTGTTATATAAAGGCAAACTGCCAAATATGCCACTATCTTCAATATCTTTTGAGAGCTATGTTCCTACAAAAAAGGTACTATGGAGCAGCATGGCTTTTGTTGTAAACGTGAAACCGAGAAGAGCAACTCGATGGCTCCTAATCATTGGTTCCCATCAATAATGAAGCCCCCAAAGGATGAACTTCCAATAAGATGCCGATTGACACTGCTCTGCCTCTGGCCCACTCGCTTGTGATAAAAAGAAAACCTGGCATACGAGGCATAATCAGTCAGCTTAACAACTAAATAAAACGCACCAGTATATCATTTCAGGCCTGCTGCTCACAGTTGGTGTGTTTACTCTGGAGTGTCATCTGAGAGAAGTATTTTCACTGGCATATGCTGGACTGCCAACTGGAGAGAAGGGAGGGGGAAACCATAATGTGACGATTCCCATGCCCAGTAGGAAGGCTGCTATTAACTTTAATTGGCTAAAAGCAAACAACTTGAAGTCAAACCACAACCTTAAAAAAAGTTAAATAGCTGGGGTGGGAGGGGTTCCTTTTATTACGGCAATTATGCTTCCACTTTACCTACACATGCTATTTTATTGCCACCAGGCTAGTTGTTGGGTATAGCTTGGGAGGGGGGTGCTGAAATGGAGGTTTCAAGGAAGAAAGTCACTTGACGGCTATATAGAAAATGAAGATGGAGAAGCACAATTGCCTAGGAATGCAAAGCTGAAAGAAAGTGCTGAACTAAAGCACTGTACACACAAGGTAAGGTAGGGGAGCGGGTGGCTCTGTGGTCTAAACCACTGAGCCTCTTGGAGTTGCCGTTCAGAAGGTCAGCGGTTCAAATCTGCTGAACAGTGGTGAGTTCCTGTTCCTTGGTTCCTGCACCTGCCAACCTAGCAGTTCAAAAGCAAACCATTGCAAGTAGATCAATAGGTACCGCTGCAGTGGGAAGCTAAATGGCGTTTTTGTGCGCTCTGGCTTCTGTCAAAAGCGGTTTAGTCATGCTGACCACATGACCCAGAAAGCTGCCTGTGGATAAACGGCGGATCCCTCATCCTGAATGCAGAGATGAGCGCCACATCCCATAGTCACCTTTGACTAGACTTAACAGTCCAGGGGTCCATTACATTTTACTTTTTTTTTTTTACACACAATGTATTAAAGTGTTATATTTTACAGCTACTTGTTTGAAAGACTTTCCACAGGTCTTGAAGAGCATAGTTGTGAATGGAGGGGGATCCCTGTGGTTCAGGTAAGGTATTTTCTCCTCATAGTGTCAATGCAGCATCTCAGTTGTTGCCAATAATGCCAGACATACGGTAAGTGAGAGATTCACTGTTCTTCCTAGAATGCACTTGACTCCCACTATGAACCTGATTCTGGTGCACACTAAGGGTCTGGAGAAGAATCGGCCACTGAAGGAATGTAAGTGTAGCATAAAAGAGTGAGCTCTCATTAGGAACAGCGCTGGCGAAGTCCTTAACTGAATAGCTATATATGTTGATCAATACACAGGAGGGGAAAGATTTCATGTGGTGGAAGAATGGAGAATGTTGAACGTTTAAGCTGAAAACTTGTTTGATTGTCAGGTTGGGGTTGAAAACGAATTGGTCAAGCAACTCTGATCTTTCTTTCTCCCTCTCTCCCTTCTTCCCTCTCTTTCATTTTCTTGCAGGATTATCAGTTTATCATCTTGAGTCTTCTGGAGATATCATTTCTGCAAAGCATCTTGGTAAGGTGTATGCACCTTTTTGCCTCTCTGCCTCTTCCAAAATAACCATCTAATTGGGCTGATGCTTGGGCTCCATGATCACTGCAGATGGTAACAGCAGTCACAAAATTAAAAGACACCTGCTTCTTGGGAGAAAAGCAATGACAAACCTAGACAGCATCTTAAAAAGCAGAGACATCACCTTGCCGACCAAGGTTTGTATAGTTAAAGCTATGGTTTTCCCAGTGGTGATGTATGGAAGTGAGAGCTGGACCATAAAGAAGGCTGATCGCTGAAGAATTGATGCTTTTGAATTATGGTGCTGGAGGAGACTCTTGAGAGCCCCATGGACTGCAAGAAGAGCAAACCTATCCATTCTGAAGGAAATCAGCCCTGAGTGCTCACTGGAAAGACAGATCCTGAAGCTGAGGCTCCAATACTTTGGCCACCTCATGGGAAGAGAACACTCCCTGGAAAAGACCCTGATGTAGGGAAAGATGGAGGGCACAAGGAGAAGGGGACGACAGAGGACGAGATGGTTGGACAGTGTTCTCGAAGCTGCCAACATGAGTTTGACCAAAGTGCGGGAGGCAGTGGAAGACAGGAGAGCCTGGTGTACTCTGGTCCATGGGGTCACGAAGAGTCGGACATGACTAAATGACTAAACAACAACAAACTCATTGGGACTTGGTCTTCTGAGTGGGCATGTACAGGATTGTGCTGCAAACCAAGAAAGCCTAGAAAATGAGATGCAGTTTTTGTACCTTGAAGAGATTACAATCACCAAGAATCTAGTCAGCTCCAGAGAAACCATGAATCAAATCTTCTGTCAGCCATGGATTGTCCTCTTGAGTCAGCTTAGCTTCTCCAATAATACAGTGAGTTGGTGTGTTTTCCTCCCAGGAAAAATGCCTGCCTCACAGATTATTGTAAAGATCAATGAGGACTGACTACAGCAGAGTAGCAACGGGCTGCTTCCATACTAGGGCAGAAGTTGGCCATTAGCTAAAGAGAGCTCAGAGCATGTTCTTCAGATGTGCTTGGAGCCTACCTTCAAGCCTGAACTGTCAAACAATATTTAGCAGTCCATTCTGTGTTGTTGTTTTTCTACTAGACTCTGGACCACTGCCAACTAGTGCTATTTCAAAATCTGACTTTTCAAAAGTTTTCTTTTGCTGCAAAAGAGGGTTTGTGTTTTTTTCTGCTTCTTTTTGGATAGAAACAGTAGTACAGGAAGACATTTATCTAATGCTTTGCAGCCTCCCGACGTCATGGTCTGAAAAAAACCCAGTTTCTTAATCTTGTTAATATTTTCAAAATTCTTTTCTCTTGAACATTTGCACGGAAGCAGCAAATACCCAACTTACTTTCAGATTGAGCCTTTGATCAGAGTTGCCTCCAGAGTTATTTTAACACCTTAGGCAGAAAATCCCACAAACATCTTGCCCTATCCTTGACAATAATAATAAACAACAACTTATTCCCTTGGAATGTGGTAGACTCTCTCATTGGAGGTTTTTAAGCAGAGGTTCGATGGCCATCTGTCATGGATGCTTCAGCTGAGATTCCTGAATTGCAAGGATTAGATGACCCTCAATGTCCCTTCCAACTCTACAATTCTATGATATCTGATATCATTTTGCAGTAGGGCTGGTCCTGTCTGAGTTTTGATTAAATCTGCTGAAAAGACTGGAGAAAGATAATGCTGAAATTCCTCCACTGTTTTTACTGGTTAGGATCCCCCATATTTGGGGGGCATCATTATGAGTAAGAGAATGTTGGACCTGTTTTTAAAAGACTTCTTTCTATTATTAGATTTGACCTACAATCCTTCAAGCACTTATGAGGAACAAAGCCTCAATCAACACAGTACAGTGGTACCTCGGGTTACATACGCTTCAGGTTACAGACGCTTCAGGTTACAGACTCCGCTAACCCAGAAATATTAGCCTGCAGAGATTATCCTTGCTTAGAAGAAAATGGATAACTCCAGGGTCGGATCAAGACCTTTAGAGGCCTAAGCACTTAAAAGATTTTGGTGCCCCCATACATATCTAATTCAAAATATAAACAATAATAAACTGTAAAATAAAATTTTTCTTTTGAAATGAAACAAAACTTACATGAAGATGGAAAACAATGATGATTTTTTTGTATACTGTGGTACCTCGGATTACAAACACCTCGGGTTACAAACACTTCAGGTTACAGACTCTGCTAACCCGGAAGTAGTACCTCAGGTTAAGAACTTTACCTCAGGATTAGAACAGAAAGCGCACATCGGCGGCACGGCGGCAGCAGGAGGCCCCATTAGCCAAAGTGGTGCTTCAGGTTAAGAACAGTTTCAGGTTAAGAACGGACCTCCGGAACGAATTAAATACTTAACCTGAGGTACCACTGTATTTCTTACTTCTGAGTAAACAAGCACTGTTGGCTCTGTAACGAGTGGTGAACATTCAACAACAATAGGTCACACTGACATACTGTAGTTGACAAAGCCCAAGGAAGAAAGCCCCTGGGGCAACATCTCATGAAAAAAGAAAAAAACTGCCACCAGCTTGTGTGTAAAGCATAAAAAAAATTAAAAAGCCAAGTGATATTTCTTGTTCCAGGGAAGGATATATCACATCTTTACTGGGTATGGTTTTTTTGTTTTGTTTTTTAAAATTTCTTTCACAGTTTCTTTCCACAGAAACCTAACACTAAATGTCTTAATGCAAGTTGCAGAAACGTCAAACTCTGATAATAAGTAATTGTGTGCAATATGACTTTACCCTCAGGGGCTGGCAGTTGCTGAAAAATAAAAAAAAATAAAAATGAAGGGGAAATGAGAGGCTGTCATTAGCTTCTTGAAATTGCTTAATTCAGTCAATTTTTGGATGCCCACCTAATGATGCTGAATTCAAGCAGTGGTGCACTTAGGGCTGGACCTCAAGGATCAAGTCTGCCCTAGGTTGGGTGAAGGCAAATAACCACCTAGAGAGTTACTGGTGATAGTGTCAGGAGCAAACAGGTTCTGCATCAGTATCTGATTCAGCATGGGATTCTGTTTAATTTCAACTGAAATTTCTGTTTGAACAGGGACACAGATCCATCTCAGATTTGCTGTAGGGTAGATTGGATAGCAACTAAGAAAAATGGACCCACAAAAGCTGCCTCCAATTTTTTCGAGCTACTTCTAAAATACTAACCAATGGCAGACTCCTCAAGTGTCCCGATTTAATAGGGACACCCCAAATTTACAGAAGCTGCCCCAGCTTCTGATCCCAATCTGGGATGCCCATATTTTCTCAGAGACCACTCCAGGCCACATCACATCTCCCAGCACAGTGGGGCCTAGGGCAACCTCCCTGAGACCGCTCTAGGCATTAAGGGCTGTTCTGCAGGGCCTGGGACAACCTCCCCAAGGCCACTCTAGGCCACTATAGCAGGAGGCCGAAGACAGAGAAGGGAAGAGAGGGGAAGGAAGTAGGGCGTGATCAAGTGGACAAGGAAGGGGTCAACAGCAAGGAGGGGACAAGTAATGGAGAGGAAGGATGGTGGTGGAGTGCCCCAAATTTTTCTTACACAATGTTTGAGGGTATGCAATGGAGGCAAATGGAGCACTGCTCCACCAACCTTCAATCATTGGCTCCTGATCCTCCTACTGTTGACCATCTAGCCTTCTGCCCTACCAAATTCCAGCCAACACTGCTATTACTACATGGCTGGTGGGGTGTACTCAGCATGGTGAGTCACAAATTATTCAGCTTTGCCCTAAAAGGACTGCTTAACTTCCATTTCACATAGTGAGTTCTGCAGTTCCCCAATTAAAATAGGAAACAATGGCCCTGGAATTCAAGATGTAGTTATGTCTTCCACATCTAGGTCACCAAAAAGCAAAAAATAAACTGCATTCTGCAGCTATAAATATGCTGACACTCGTTAACAATTTGCTGCCAAAAGTCTGTTGTGGGTGATAAATGCTCTGAATGAATTATCTGTGTGCTGTAGACTCCCTGTATATTATCACAGTCGCTTTGGGTGCTAAATATTCCTGCTCTGTACAAAATGAAGTACAGACAAATAGAAGTTTGTGATCCTTTTCTTCCTACCATCAGAATCCCAGTGTAAGCAAAATTCATTTTGCAATAGGATGCCAGCATAAGGTCTGTGAAGCTCCTCATTCTTCACTGAGCTGACCTTAAACTTATGTAAATTATATGACTGGGAATTTTGCATTGGCCCTCTCTAGAATGATGGATTCTTGCTTTTCAGCCTTATTCCCAAAGGGCAATGCTTCTGTGAAACCCTTTGGTTGCAAAGCAGCTGGCTTTGGGATTGACCCAAATTGTGTGTGAATAATATTTTCACTCCGGTATTGATGCCCAGTGAACTCATGAGTCAGGGTCTCCAATCTCTGTCAATATGTCAATTGTTATATATTTTCCCTTTCAGTCTTTGAGTCCTAATCTATGACCAAGGTATGCTAGATGCATTGATGCAGCTCGAAAAATTTGGTTGCCAACTTTTGAGGGTCCATTTTTCTTAGTTGCTACCCAATCTACCCTACAGCAAATCTGAGATGGATCTGTGTCCCTGTTCAAACAGAAATTTCAGTGGAAGTTAAACAGAATCAGCATCATTTCTCCATGATTCTTTATATACTTTTGCACGAGCCACACAAAACCCTATTTAAAATACCATTAGACTGACGTGATATATATATCGGTGAAGGTCCTGTGTGAATGTCTGGAAGCGGTTGGAGGATGGATGGCAGCTAACGGATTGAGGTTGAATCCTGCCAAGACAGAAGTACTGTTCTTGGGGGAAAGGGGGCAGGCTGGTGTGGAAGACTCCCTGATCCTGAGTGGGGTAACTGTGCCCCTGAAGGACCAGGTGCATAGCCTGGGAGTCATTTTGGACTTGCAGCTGTCCATGGAGGCACAGGTCAATTCTGTGTCCAGGGCAGCTGTTTACCAGCTCCATCTGGTACGCAGGCTGAGTCCCTGTCTGCCCGTTGACTGTCTCGCCAGAGTGGTGCATTCTCTAGTTATCTCTCGCTTGGACTACTGTAATGTGCTCTACGTGGGGCTACCTTTGAAGGTGACTTGGAAACTGCAATTAATCCAGAACGCAGCAGCTAGACTGGTGACTGGGAGTGGCCACCGAGACCACATAGCACCAGTCCTGAAAGATCTTCATTAGTTCCCAGTACGTTTCCGAGCACAATTCAAAATGTTGGTGCTGACCTTTAAAGCCCGGTCCTGTATACCTGAAGGAGCATCTCCACCCAGCTTGGACACTGAGGTATAGCACTGAGGGCCTTCTGGCGGTTCCCTTACTGTGAGAATTCAGGTTACAGGGAACCAGGCAGAGGGCCTTCTTGGTAGTGGCGCCTGCCCTGTGGAATGCCCCCCCCCCCCAGCAGAAGTCAAGGCAACAAACAACTATTTTACTTTTAAAAGACAACTGAAGGCAGCCTTGTTTAGGGAAGTTTTTATGTCTGATGCTGTATTGTTTTTAATATTCAGTTGGAAGCCGCCCAGAGTGGCTGGGGAAAACCAGCAGCCAGATGGGCGGGGTATAAATAAATTATTATTATTATTATTATTATTATTATTCAAGGTTTAAACAATTATAAGTACATAATCATCTTGAAGGCAGCATTTTTCTCAAATGACACAGTCTGGAAGGCAGCAGTTGCCTTCCTTGCCACTCACTTTTCCTACCACGCTCCACGCCACACTGAGGGTGCATAAGGAGAAAGGTGCACAAGGTCTGTCTTCAAGGAAGAGGGAATTGTCAGTGGTAGAGCCCATGTCCCAGCATCAATCTCTGGTGTTTCCAGTTAATAGTATCAGCAGTAGATGATTAGGGGACCTCACTTGAGATCTGGAAGTAAACCCTACTTGGCTGAATGCACAAATGATGTGGCTCCCTATCGAATTCGGCACAGATTCAGAACACCCCAAATGATCTAACAATTTCAGCTTACTTACAAACTCTAATCCACTGGAAGTAAGGATGCAGCTAGACACAGCAGATTGTGGAGAAATTTGACTCAGTTCACTTTTCCAAATAATCTTTGTGGTGAAGCACAGCTGTCCTCCAAAATTCACACTTCTCTGCATTTTGCAGTGCAGTTCTCCAGACAAGTAATGTGTACAGAAATGCATATACTTAGGTAAAGTGTACATAAAAATGTGGGACGCAGGTGGCGCTGTGGGTTAAACCACAGAGCCTAGGACTTGCCAATCAGAAGGTCAGCGGTTCGAATCCCCACGACGGGGTGAGCTCCCGTTGCTCAGTCCCTGCTCCTGCCAACCTAGCTGTTCGAAACCACGTCAAAGTGCAAGTAGATAAATAGGTACCGCTCTGACGGGAAGGTAAACGGCATTTCCATGCGCTGCTCTGGTTCACCAGAAGCAGCTCAGTCATGCTGGCCACATGACCCGGAAGCTGTACACCAGCTCCCTCGGCCAATAAAGCGAGATGAGTGCCACAGCCCCAGAGTCGGTCACGACTGGACCTAATGGTCAGGAGTCCCTTTAGCTTTACTTTACATAAAAATGCACGTTAGGGAAAAGATAAATATTGGGGAAAATACACTTTGTGGAAATGTGTATTTTAGGCAAAACTACATAAAAATATATTAGTAAAAACACACACTAAAATGCTAGTCAGTTTCCATGATGACTTTTTTCGTCTTAAAGAATTGCGAAAAGATGTTGGAATGTAGAGAACTGAATGTAAGATAACGTTACCAAATTTCCCCCCCCAATGAATCTGGGGACACTTTTCAACTTCAATGGATTTTGTATGGGGACTGATTTGTAAATCTGGGGACTGTCCCCAGGAAATGGGGACATCTGGTAACCTTAATGTAAGATTAGGGGGGGAATGAAAACTAAAAATGGACAGATTTGCCCATTCCTAGTGTAGAATCCTGTGTCTAATTCTGCTCCCCTACGGCGACCATTTCAGCACACTTACTCATGTCACAGTGGGTTTCTTCACATCCACTCAAAGTATTAACTGATATTGGCTTGGGAAATGCAGGGAAATAACACAGGTAAACATCTTTATACCCTGGAGAGGTGGGGGTACTATATAGAGATGCTATTTTTGGTGGCAGCTTCATGTAATTCTAAATTTGATAACTAAAAAAGAAATTAATGCTGCAATCCCATACTCACTAACCCAGAAGTAAGCCTCATTGAAACCAATGGGACTTCTGAGTAGACATGTACAAGGTTGCACTGTAAAAGACTTTTCAGATCAATGACTAACGTTTGAAGCACACTCTCTTTGAGAGATATTCAGATATGCTAAGTTGGAGCTACTGAACAGCTCACTGATCTTTGATTCACCTTAGGCTCAGATGAGAAACAGATTGACTCATGTGCCTGAACTACTTTCCATATGACTCCACACGAGACTTTTCCCTTGGAAACAAAAGAGATGTGAAATTCACTTTGAATCTCATGTTGCATATTTGATGTGGAACATTTGAGCCCGTGAGAATAAAAATAAATAAAAACTAGGTTGGTATTATTTTTTTAAGTCACTGCAATAAAGAGTGAGATCAAGCTCCTGCTCAAAGGGCAATGCATCAGTCTCTGTTTAAATGTTTTATAATAGGATGTATCCAAAGTAGAGTTGTGTAATGTGTCTTGGAATTCTGCTTGCACAACAGAACCTTTTCCTCTCCATCCTCTGTGAGCTCTCTAAATCTTTTCTAGGGGTTCCTTCAACCCTCAGGAGCAGATATGGGGAGGGTATGGGAGAAACCCAGGTTGGGACGAGAGGAGGGAAAGTCCCATTGCAAAAGTAGATGGATTTTAAAGTTAATGGACTATGCAGAGGTGTCAAAGAGTGGAGGTTCTTTTTGGACTATTTGAGGGGGAAACTATAGCCGAATGAAATCATGAGCAGGATTTGAATAACAGGCAAGGGAAGGAGAACAAATAAATGATTGTAATGTAAGTTATAATACAATAGAAAATAGATCACAGTTATGGCAGCAGATAAAGGAATACAACAGGAACATCATGAATGTAAGGATGGGAAGTCATAATGTAAGAAATTATAATATTAAAAGTGAATTGAATTATGTCAAATTCTGAAGGAAAAAAAAACTAATAAAAATTGCTGTTTTTTAAAACAAAAAACAGGGATTGCGAGTCCATGTTTCTTCAGATAATTTAGGACTAGAACTTCCATCACCTCCAATTGTTGGCCATACTGTCTCGGGGTGATGGGAGTTGGAGTCCATCAACATTTAGCAGGCCACACATTTGCTATCCCTGCTTTAAAAGAGGTAAATTATTTCTCACCGTGAACAGAGATGGTGGAGGCAGCTGGGAGGGGGAATCAAATATAATGCATATCTCATGTTGGAAAAATGATTTCATTAAATATTCACAAGCTGTTCAACCAGTTCCATAAGGTGAATAAACAACAGGGAGAGATAATCACATGTATTTGGCTTGAAAATAAATGCCCAGGATGAATTATTGAACTGACTCTAATCTCAAAATCACATACTTTTCCAAAAAAAATTGCTTACCTCTTTTTCCCCATTATGTGACTTGAGGCACATAACGCTTAAACCACCGGGTAAGGAAATAGCTGTTTCTCTTTTGCATTTCCCTCAGCGCACACGTGTTTGCATATTTTTATATATGCACAAACACACCCGATCACTTTTCGCCCTCTAGAATTTATATAATGATGACCCGAGGAAGCAATGAAAAGCTGATCAGAGGATCAAATGCCTCTTGCTGGTTGAAAATCTTGATTAGTATTGTTAAATTAATTTCAGATTCTCTCTGCTGTTCACAATCACCAGCCCTCTTGGGACAAACTAGCTCTTATCCTCATGCCTCTAAGGGAAGAAATATTGATAGCAAACAAACCTCAGCCATTTAATAAAGGTGAGATGCAGCTGGAAGGGTTTGTGTGGAGCTGCTAGAATTGCAAAGACAATGTGTCTTAGACAGCCTATTGCATACCCTCCAACATTTCTCCATTGAAAATGGAGACTTCCCCTCCCAACATTCCTCTGATGAAAATAGAGATGTCCTAAGGAAAAGCGAGACTTTCCAGGATCAAATCAGAAGCTGCGACGGCTTCTGTAAATCTGGGACTGTCCCTGGAAAATTGGGACACTCGGAGGGAGCAGTTTGCACCTATACCTATCAGCTGCTTGGCCAGAGGGAGCATTGGAGACCAAATCCAATCTCCTCCAATCTCACTCCCCAACAACAACAACAATTTTATTATTTATATCCTGCCCGTCTGGCTGGGTTTCCCCAGTCACCCTGGGTGGCTCCCAACAGAATATTAAAAACATGATAAAACATCAGACATTAAAAACTTCCTTAAACAGGGCTGCCTTCAGATGTCTTCTAAATGTCAGGTAGTTGTTTATTTCCTTGACATCTGATGGGAGGGTGTTCCACAGGGCAGGTGGCACTACCAAAAGGCCCTCTGCCTTGGTTCCCAAGAGTTGACCAGTGCTGTTACAAGATTTTCATCCTAGTTATGGCTGCCAAAAGTATTTGGGGGAGAAACAGGAAAAGTACATATTTACGAAGAAGCAACTGTGAGTCCACTGTGGGTTATTTTCTGTGTGTTGTTACAAATCTACTTTGGTTTAATGCCCAGTTTCCCTTTACAGTCGTACCTTGGTTCTCAAATGTAATCCATTCTGGAAGTCCGTTCGACTCCCAAAACGGTTCGAAAACCAAGGCGCAGCTCCTGATTGGCTACAGGAGCCCCTCAGCAACACCCAAAGACCATCATCCACTATGTGCTGGGGTGGATTGCACCCTGCACCTTGCAGAGTCAGACCCAGCAGCAAGCAGATCCAGCTCACCCAGCCCTACCCATTGCCATCTCACCACCACACTTAGCTGACCTGGGAGTTCTGGATCATGGGCTCTACTGGTGAAAATGGGAACCTCAGGAATCACCCTCTCCCACCAGAAACAAACCCGGACTGCTCCAAGAACATGCACGTGTCAATAATGAGCACTAGGCCCTGGTAGGCCATCCCCTTACCTGCTTGTGATTGGCCTATCAGATAGCCAACCAATCAGGAATGCGGCCTCCCATTTATGCATTTTTCACCTGTGCCCCCCTTGGAATATCCTGGGGCACCCAGTTGGGAAACACTGATATAAATGGCCTCACAACTTCTACATCCTATTTGTGGGCAGAAAAATGGGAGGAGGGAGTCTTCAACAATTTCTCATGGACAGGACCCACCATTAGCATAGAACTAGCAACAGCTTATTTCCTTTTCTAGTCTGTCAACCACCCAGCATTGTGGTTGTTACATATCATACAGATTTTTCACATCTCAGAGTGATTCACAAGATGGCACCTTCATTGAGCACAGTCATAGCAGGTTTTCACTTTTGCACGCCAACAAGAAGGATTGCATTGTAACATTTGGGTGAGTTTTGTTTAGCTCTTGTTAACAACACCAAGTCTGGTGGAAAACTGTAAATGAGCGAGGTGGAAATGATTGCATCGTAAATGCACAGAAAAGCAGTGGGAGCAATGTGAGTGGATATTGCCTATCAAATTAATGAGCCACCCCTTTGGAATTTGCTGTAAAAATCGCAGATGTGATGCAAATTCAAAGTTTTCGCATTTGCACTTTTCATAAGATTGTCATAGATTTGTTTCACTCTGAATATTGTTTTCCAGTCTCTTCCTGAAGGTGTACAAATACTAATTAAGTTAATGCAGAGAGAAGAATATGTTGCAACCATTCTGAATGGGGTTGTTATGGTCCAGGGAGCTTATATTCAACATCCTTGTTGTTTGAGCTCCATTTGACCTCAACAGCTTGGAGCACCTTTTACCTAAGATTGTTTTCGGATAGAGATAACTTGGCTACAGTGACTGATACACTGGGATCCCTGAGACTGAATTGCTGCAATATGTTATATGTGAGCCTGTCCTTGGGGTTGGTCTGGAAGCTGCAGCTAATGCAGAATGCCACTGTTAGGTTACTGAATGAGGCACTCTATCATCAGCATGAATAGCACCCCGTTGAATGATCTTCACTGCCAAAGCTGATGGAAGGCACTTGAGTCAACTTCTTCTGGTCTTCCTGTACTACTGTTACTATCCAAAAAGTAACACGGGGTTAGATCCAGACTTAAGGTCATTGAACTTATCTTCCATCAATTTCATGAGATCTAAATTCAAGGAGCTTGAATTGGATTCATTCCTATTTTTGTTTTGTAAGTTCTTGTTGCCATTGTTGTAGTTGCTGGATTCTTACCTGCCCTTCATCATAAGTCCTAAAGCAGGTTACAGCAAGATAAAACCACAAGATTAAAATCAGCTGAAAATCAGCAGAACAGGACGGGTCATAAAACCTTTCTCAAGTGTAAAGAGATGCATCTTCAGTATCTGTCAGAAGTCACACAATTAAGGTGTCCGACACACCTCTGTGGGAGGGAATTTCACAGCTCAGGGGCTGCCAAAAGGAATGCCTTTTCAGTGGCCTCCATTCTCTGAGGCTCCGTGATTAGTAGAAGTACCAAGAGGACAACCTGAGAAGGTCTGTGGGAATGCAGGTGGTTTTTCATATATTTGAGGTGTAAGACATTTAAGGTTATAGATAAGAATGTGATAACTTGGACTGAACCCTGCAAGAAACTGGCAACTGATTCAGGTGTTTTAAAACAGGGGTTAAGTGAGTTCTAAATGGACCCCTAGCCAGTAATCTGGCTGCTGCATTTTGAGCCAGTTTAAGTTTCTAGGTCTTCTTGAAGGACCTTCC
Organism: Podarcis gaigeae; assembly: GCF_964106915.1. Lineage (NCBI taxonomy): Eukaryota > Metazoa > Chordata > Lepidosauria > Squamata > Lacertidae > Podarcis > Podarcis gaigeae. The sequence goes on along the minus strand of NC_139683.1, from coordinate 74,749,786 downwards.
AGATGTTGTTGGACTATAATTCCCACCAGCCCAAATCAGCATAGTCAATAATCAGGGTTGGATGAGAACACCCAAGATTCTCCATCCATGATACAATACTAAACACAATGCTAAAATAATGTAGGGATTGGCTTTTAGTTTCTATGCAAATCTAAAATGAATGTCATTCGCTGTAAAAGGTGCTGTTCATCAAATCTTAATGCTTCTTCCAGTTAGAGGAGGAGAAACCAAAGAACAAAGTTACCTTTTTTATGAATAAGTGCAATAAGGGTGTTCCATCACATTTGTGGCAAGAGGAATGCAAAATCTTTATAGTAATCTGAAGACGTTCATCTAACTGTGCATAAAGATGAAAAAGGAACTGGTACATAAAATTTGCCATATACATTTTATTGCTGTAGCCATTAGTGTTCCAGGCTTAATAGGTGCTTTATTATCTAGAAATTAATTTGCATTTGCATTTTAACTGGGTCGCAGCCACGTTTAGCCTTTCTTTTTCTCCTCCACAGTACTGTTTCACAACTGCTGCAATATAGTGAACAAAGACAAAAACATCGACCCTTCTCCTTCCTGCAGCTTCACTGTTGCATTTCCTGATGGATTAAATATACTGTACATGAACACCGAAGACTTCATGTTACCTGATCCTGAGGCAGTTGTTTTGCCTCCTAAAATGTGAGACCTCTTAGTTGACAGACAATTTTGTTCATTTACCTTGTTGATTCAAACTTTATTCTCGAAGGGTAACCCCTACAAGACACAGCGTCTTGCTGTCATTTCCTCTTCCAGCAGCAGAGAGAGCGCACAAAAATGGATCATTATAGTAAGCAGTTAACGTTGTATCAATAAAGCATTGAGTAAGCCATAAAGTGCACTCAATATACTTGGGGAAAGTAAGATGTAAAGTGGCCTTACATTACCCAGTGTCAGCATTCACACCATTTCTGCTGAAAGGGAAATGATCCGAAATGCATTTTCAAAGGCTGTTGTGCCTTCGCAATGCTGCTTCATATCAAGGTCTCTTGTGTTGCTTTCAGACACAATCAATGTCCACAAACATCCAGCTCCCCCCTTGGTAATAGGCACCCAATAATATCAATTTGAGATTCACCAGTATGCCCCAAGTATGCATACAGAAATCACAGCTCTTAAGAGCAAATCTGTTATGTCAAAAGCCGTCTTATTTCCTGCTAAACAATTGCTTGTAGGGTCAATCCCATGGCATACATGAGTCTTCATTCAGTAGGCCTAAATTGGAAATGTTGCTGTTATTGAACAGCATAAAGCAATTCAGATCTCCTACCCTACTGAAGTAATGCTTCTTCCATTAAAATGTATACAGTGTATTGCAAATTGTTTCTGATTTATGTTCAAACTGAAAATCACAGCCCAGCTACTCTAATTTAAGGATATTACCACTCATCATAATTTGCAGAGCTGACTTGGTCTTTAGATGGAATTTCCCAGCTGGAACAGATTTGGACGTTCTGAGGCTGAATTCGTGTTCCCAGAAACCTGGAACATAATCCCCTGCAGTTTCAATGCTGCTTACATTTGTCATCGTGACATATTTCAGTGCAAGCAGTGAAACACTCAAGAGTTTGGCTTAGCCCTAGTTTTTAGGAGTTCCCAGCAATACATTGAACATTATTTGTGCACTGGAAGATGAGCAGCACATGGTTGCGTCAGGAAGGCCTGGACAGGAATGTGATAGGCATGCATAGCCTTCATCTACAAATGCCTTAATTGTGTACACTGTGCAATCCCATTAGCTCAAGCATGCAGCTCAGGGTATATTAGCACACTCTGCTCCAGAGGATTGGGGGACCCTGCAGATGAGATTTGGGGGACACACAGAGAGAGGAGAGGAAGCTCTGCTGTTTGAGAGGAATTCTACTCATCCAGCATGGGAATCCCAGGGTGGTTATACAAGACAAGCAATTAAAACATGCAATACAAAAATTAAACAAGTTTAAAATCTGATAAAAACACATACAAAAATTCAATCGTAGAGTATCAATGCAGCAGTGGAGAAATATAGCTCATTTATCTCCCCAAAGGGGGGGGTTTGCTTTAATTCATGCCAGAAAGCTGCCAACAAGTGGTACATCCATACCTCCAGGGAAAGAGAGTTTCACAGATGGTGCACAAAGACAAACGAAGTTCTGTCTCATGTTAGTATACTATGGTCTACTGTTGCCAGCAGGACCATCTGCAAAGCCTCCATTGAAGTTCTCAGAATGTAAGTTAGCAGGTTTGTTTGTGGGGGGGGGATATGTCTCCAAATGCTTGGATCCTAAGCCATTTGAGGTTTCATACAGTAATGTCAACACCTGGAATTGGGCAAATAGGCACCCGGCACAGCTCTTTAATGATTGGTGAAATATGACCCCATTGCTCAGGAGCCTAGCAACACATCCTGCACCAGCTGGAGCTTCCTAACCACCTTCAATTTTAACCCCATGCAAAGCACATAGCAAGAGTCTACATGGGATGTTTTCAGAGCATCGGTTACTGTAGCCAGGGATATTGGTTGCTTTCATACCTTGCTTCTTGAATTTAGGATGCTTGGTTAGTTCTGCCCTCTGTTTAAACCAGCAAAGCTCCTCTTATAACCTGTAGCTACTCCTATGGAATAGCCCTCATGTCCCTGAGAGAGCAGAACTTTTCAGAGTAGTCAGTACTATGGCAATGTATGCACCCATTCTAGCTGGGTGCAGCTAAATATGTTCTCTACGGAATCCTCTACAATGGTGGTGGTCAACCTTTTGGAAAAGCAGGACAATCTTTTGGGCAAGAGTCGCCTGTCCTGTATCTCCTTATACCGAACTTGACAAGTCCAGAAAAGTGCACTGGTCTTCAACTGAAGCAGAAACAGACTCGCCTGAATAAATCCAAAGTAGTAGAAGAGGCAGTGGTCAAGATGTCTTTCTCTGAGAAGATGGACGCTTTTTCTTTGACAGAGCTGAGGAATAAATTCATTGTGTGTATATTTTTCACCCCACACATTTTTGTAATAGTGGACTTTCATGACAGTATGTCAATAATCTGAAGTTGTGGTGACTGAAGGGGATGCCCTGATATAAGACATGCATGAAGCATCCTTGAGACAAAGTTTTGATTCTCCATTTCAGTGGCTCGGTTGTCTCATCAATCTTCTGCAGCCATACGGGGAAATCTATAAAAGTGGAAGAAATTCTGGCCTTAAGGACCACTGAGGGACCAAACTTGTTCTTATCTTCACTTTTAAAACTTCAGTTGCAATAAAAGCCAAACATATATATCACACTATGACACTCACCCACCTCCCTATCATGAAATGATTTTGAGACCCACACTGAAATGCTGGAAATGGATTTTTGTTATTTTTTTTTACAATAGTAGAAGTAGTAGTAAGTCTTAGATGTACCTTTTCACATTCATTATATGAAGTGGATGAGACAGAGATGAGTGGATATTTATGTTCTGTGAAGTTTTGCATGTGTTCATCCATAAGCCTATTTCATTTCCACATCAATCTGCAATCCTTTTTTTTAAAAAAATGCACAAAACCTCACTTTCTAAAAACATTTTTTTACCAGAAACTGCATATTTTTGTACACCTTGCATGTATTTTGGTGCATTTTTGAGTCCAGGCTTGTACCACAAAATGAAGAGAAGTGAGAAAAGTGAAGGTTAATGGCATATTACAAGCAGGAAGTGTTAATCAGGTTAATTCACAAAAATGAGAACCAGAGGAAATTGTTGAGCAAGCCTGGGAAGAGCTAAGCAGCCCAGTTGCATGTTCTGGGGCAGAGTGATGGGACCAACATAATAAATGTGCCACAAGAAGAGTTTGGATTTGATATCCCGCCTTTCACTCCCCTTCAGGAGTCTCAAAGCGGCTAACATTCTCCTTTCCCACCCCCTCCCCCCACAACAAACACTCTGTGAGGTGAGTGGGGCTGAGAGACTTCAAAGAAGTGTGACTGGCCCAAGGTCACCCAGCAGCTGCATGTGGAGGAGCGGAGATGCGAACCTGGTTCCCCAGATTACGAGACTACCGCTCTTAACCACTACACCACACTGAAAGCAGGAGCTAAACATACAGGCAAGCAGTGGGCCACAGGTGAAAAAAAGGCAAGCTGCCACACACACCCATTTATATCACACAATGTATAACTATATTGCTAAGACATAATTCACAGAGCATTTCTTCCATTATATAGCTAAGGAATTATGGGTCATGGTAACAACTACAATCATTGAACAAAGGGGAAGAAAAAATACAAGACTATTACAGCATGTTATTGTTTAGGAGAAAATTATATGAAAATGATATAGTGTTGGTATCTAAACTGGCAAAAATGTATAAATCAAAATCAAACAAATGCTGGAAATGTAAAGAGAAAGAAGGTTATTTCTATCATATGTGGTGGTCTTGTAGTAAGGTTAAAGCTTACTGGGAAATGATATATAATGAATTGAAAAGGATGTACAAAGTAACTTTTATAAAAACAAACCCAGAAGCTTTTTTGGGGGTAATTATAGGGTCAGAACTATCTAAATTGTATAGAAATTTATTTATGTATGCTACTGCAGCAGCAAGAATGTTACTTGCCCCAAAGTGGAAAGAAGCAGAAGTCCCAGTAAAGGAAGAATGGATACAAAGACTTATGGAATATGCAGAAATGGCAAAACTCACCAGAAGAATAAGAAATCAAGAATACAAACTGTTTTATAAAAGAATGGAAATGGTTTATTGAATATTTACAGATAAATTGCAAACAGATAAAAATATTAGCAGGATTATTGTAATAACCTGCAGTCTTATATATTTACAGTAGATAATTAAATGAGCAAGTCAAATGAATTTGGATATGCAGAAGATAAATAAATAAATATAAGGAACCGCAGAAAGAGGGGGAAGGAAGTCAAATTTTGAAATGTGAAATTGATTGTAAAACTAATGAAATGTATAAACTTGAAAAGTATAACTTAAAAAAGAGGAAAAAATACAAGGCTGCATAAGAAACATACGTGTATGCGTGTCTTTGAATACAAACGCATGTGAATTATGATTTATCTATTTTTATGCAAGCAATGGAATATTTCTGCGTTTCCAACTTCATAATGTCATATCTGATGTGCAGTCACATCTGGGAGTGGGGGTTAGTTGTGGAATGCAACTTTATAGTGGGAAGGTAAACGGCGTTTCCGTGTGCTGCGCTGGTGCAGGCTCGCCAGAGCAGCTTCGTCATGCTGGCCACGTGACCCAGAAGTGTCTGCAGACAGCGCTGGCTCCTGGCCTCTTAAGTGAGATGAGCGCACAACCCTAGAGTCTGTCAAGAGTGGCCCGTACGGGCAGGGGTACCTTTACCTTTACCTTACCTCCTATTGAAAGGGAACTCATGATTGGGAAGTAGATTCTCTGCCAATAATAATAATAATAAAATAATAATAATAAAATAATAATAATAATAATAATAATAATAATAATAATAATAATACCCTGCCCATCTGGCTGGGTTTCCCCAGCCTCTCTGGGCGGCTTCCAACAAAATATTAAAATACAATAGTCCTTCACATATTAAAAGCTTTGCTAAACAGGGCTGCCTTCAGCTGTCTCCTAAAAATCTGGTAGTTGCTTTTTCCTTTGACATCTGGTGGGAGTGCATTCCACAGGGTGGGTGCCACTACCGAGAAGGCCCTCTGCCTGGTTCCCTGTAACTTCACTTCTCATAGTGAGTGAACTGCCAGAAGGCCCCCAGTGCTGGACCTCAGTGTCCGGGCAGAACGATGGAGGTGGAGACACTCCTTCAGGTATACTGAACAGAGGCCATTTAGGACTTTAAAGGTCAGCACCAATACTTTGATATGTGCTTGGAAACGTACTGGGAGCCAATGTAGGTCTTTTAAGACCAGTGTTATGTGGTCTCAGCAGCTGCTCCCAGTCACCAGTCTAGCTGCTGCATTCTGGATTACTTGTAGTTTTCAGGTCACCTTCAAATGTAGCCCCATGCAGAGCGCATTGCAGTAGTCCAAGCGGGAGATAACTAGAGCATGCACCACTCTGGCGAGGCAGTCCGTGGGCAGATAGGGTCTCAGCCTGCATACCAGATGGGGCTGGTAGACAGCCACCCTGGACACAGAATTGACCTGCGCCTTCATGGACAGCTGTGAGTCCAACATGACTCCCAGGCTGTGCACCTGGTCCTTCACACATAGCTCAAATGTCTGATGGATGGGAAGGATTTCCTATGGGCCCACATCACAGGGGATCCGGTATATGTGAAGGAATCTCTCTCCTTTCAGGAAATTACACTATCAGCATGAACACCAGGGGGAGGGAATACTTTCTGTAAACCTACTTCCTGCTTGCACATTCCCCTTCCCTGTGGGTAAAACAGGTAAAGGTAATGGTACCCCTGACCATTAGGTTGAGTCGCAGACGACTCTGGGGTTGAGGTGCTCATCTCACTCTATAGGCTGAGGGAGCTGGCGTTTGTCCACAGACAGCTTCTGGGTCATGTGGCCAGCATGACTAAACCGCTTCTGGCGAACCAGAGCAGTGCAAGGAAACGCTGTTTACCTTTCCGCCGGAGCAGTACCTATTTATCTACTTGCACTTTGACGTGCTTTTGAACTGCTAGGGTGGCAGGATCTGGGACTGATCAATGGGAGCTCACCCCTTCATGGGGATTCGAACCGCCTACCTTCCGATCGGCAAGTCCTAGGCTCTGAGGTTTAGACCACAGCGCTACCCGCGTCCCTCCCTGTGGGTAGAGTGCCCAAATAGGATTTGAATGTTTTTCTCATCTACAGAAGTCAATGTAAGCCACATGAGGCTGCATTGTATCTAAAGTTTCACTGCATGCTTCAGTTTTCAAAACTACTTTGCAAACAGCCCAGAAAATACTGTACATTTTCAAAGGCACTGGCGCATGGTCCTGCAATTTGGGAAACTGAAACAGTTTCTGTAGTCCACGTAATGGGACACATCTGCACGCCATCTTTTCTATGAGATGGGAAGATTCCATCTTCTATGATAGCACCATCTGGCTGTTAGGAATCTTCAGAGAATAAAAATGTTCTGCAGCCAGATTGATGGTATTCCATAAGCAAGTGTAAGATACATTAAAAAAAAAAAAAAATAGGAAGAAGCATTTAAACCAGATCATTTGTTTCTGCTAGTACTTAATAGAGGACTTCTAGTGAAAGCTCCCCTGTCATATTTTTCATTGCCAAATATTAGCATTCCGTGTTTGGAAACAATCATCCACCAATTTTTGTGATTGCAGGATTGTCCAGAACTGTTGGTTCACATGTTACTTGATGTGACACTCTGGCAAGACAGTACACGGGCAGGTAGGGTCCCAGCCTGCGTACCAGATGGAGCTGGTAGACAGTTACTCTGGACACAGAATTGACCTGCACCTCCATGGAATGCTGTGAGTCCAAAATGACTCCCAGGCTGAGCACCTGGTCCTTCAGAGGCACAGTTACCGCATTCAGGACCAGGGAATCCTCCATACCCACCTGCCCCCTGTAATCCCCAAAGAGTACTTCTGTCTTGTCAGGATTCAACCTCAATCTATTAGCCACCATCCATCAGTGTCCATCAATGCACTTAGAGTTATACAACTGGTTTTGTGTCTTCTTTTTTTAGTATCGAAAATTACACTGTAGTCTTTTTTGTTGCTTTTAGATTACATGTTATTAGCTCACCAAGACTCTTATGTTAGATTAATTTGGTGGTGTTTTCAAAATTTCAGTGCAGTTGATTACCATCCACTTTAGTTAATGAATTAATGGGAATCAATTTTAAACAAAATAAGCCAGTTTTGACAGTGAAGGTCACATTTGTTTATTTGTAGGCCATTTTGATATTATTCTCAATAAAAACACAATAAAACATATTTTGGGGGCAATCCTATGTTGAGATCCACCAGCATGTGCAGTTTTGAATGCAATAGGATGCTTAGCCAGCTAGACTCAGATACACCAAGGTAAATAGATCATACCAGCTCAGCTGGGGCTCAGCCAACACTTATCTCTTATATAAAACCATTTCCCCCCACTATAATGTATTTTTGAAGTTATTTTCTACAATGTATGTATTTTTAATGCACACTTTACCCTTGTTTATGTTACTTGGCTGGAGAACTGCACTGCAAAATTCAGAGAAGCGTGAATTTTGTAGAATGGTTGTGTTTCAGTTCGCATATTTCAAGTACTGTGGAGTAAAAGTTCCAGCTCTGCTCTGTGTCAGGGACTGGGCAGAGGGGGAATGGTGGAGACCGCCTTCCCAGCCTGACCCTTCCAGAGGAGAAGAAGACAGTTCAGAATTACAACAGGGGGTTGAGGGAGGTCACAGCTCAGAAGCAGATGAGGGGGAAAGCTGGGAAATAATGATAGAGGAGGAAGAGGAAGAAGAAGCACCAGGGGGCAACAGCTGACAGACACAGTGTGTTTAGAAAGCATCCCAGAATCCTCCCTCCCAGAACACGGTGAGCCTTGAAAGTAGGAGAGCAAAGAGCTCAAAGGCAGAGGACACTTCTCAGCACCTGTAGTAATGATGCATCAGGGAGTGGAAAGGATGGAGAGGGTGGAGACTCACTCAGGACAATGCCATTATTCCAAGTGGCTGCATTCCAAGTGGCTGCTTTCTCTGTGAATATTGAATAAAAAGCAGATGGTAACAACTTTTCCTTGTCTTGTCTGTTTCTGGCAAACTGCTATGGGGGGTTGGTTCCTCTGCCGCCTGACACTCTGCCATACAGTCATTCTACTTTGCCTTTCTTGTATTTCAACATTTGGGAAAGCCAGTCTGGGAGTGTTCTCCTTCTTTCTTCAACTCCCTTATAAGGGAAGAAGTTGATGATGTAGACTGCTGTGGGTTAAACCATTGAGCCTAGGGCTTGCTGATTGGAAGGTCGGTGGTTTGAATCCCTGCAATGGGGTGAGCTCCCATTGCTTGGTCCCAGCTCCTGCCAACCTAGCAGTTTGAAAGCATGTCAAAGTGCAAGTAGATAAATAGGTACCACTCCGGCGGGAAAGTCAATGAAGTTTCCGTGCACTGCTCAGGTTCACCAGAAGTGTCTTAGTCATGCTGGCCACATGACCCGTAAGCTGTACACTGGCTCCCTTGGTCAGTAAAGCAAGATGAGCGCCGCAACCCCAGAGTCATCCACAACTGGACCTAATGGTCAGGGGTCCCTTTACCTTTACTCTTCAGCCAAAATGATCCCAACCCACCCACCCACCCTTTAGAAATTGGATTAGACAAACGTGATCTGATTCAGAGGCAGGTTTGGCAATGTGATCCAAGACCACTGTCAGTCCTGTAGCATCTGAATCAAATACTGGGAATAGCACTGGATGCGGTGTGCGTGTTGATTTTTCCATTAGCAATTGGATCATTGCCATGAAGAAGATTGTCTGAATTTAGCCCACATTCTCATTCCTTTTCAACTAATAGTGATTTATTAATGACAGGTTGTAATATAGAACAGTGATGACAAATTCAGACTTCTAACCTTTTAAGAACACTTTAAATTCCATGCCATAAAGACTTGCATTGGTATGTTAATTGCCCAGTCATATGGCAACTGGGCTACCTTCTGGCCTCTGGCATATTCAAAGTTCATTAATCTCCTTTCCTTACCATTCTTTGTGGCCTTCTTTTATTGAGAACCTCTAAGTATATCAAAGATTATAAAAATTTCTGACAGATTGAGATGGCTGTTATGATAAATTAAAGCAGGCACTTTTGTTTTTAAAGCAGCCTCATCATCCGATACTTATGATATGGTATGAATAGCAAAAAATACAATCTTTTAAACAACAGATGTTGCTTGACTTTGCCTCTCTCCCCACCCCCATCATTAAAATCCTTGTCTTAGTTTCAAGAATATTAAATTTCCCCCTGGATCAGTTAGGAAGTTAAGAGCCATCTTATGAAGCTGGCCAGAGGAAGGCTCAGATTACCCCCAGGGTCCCCATAGTAAGAAACACATGTGGGGGGGTCATTGGACCACTTGGGCAAGTCTTGCCCCCATTGCCTGAAGTAACTGCACCGTCCTCTGTCCACATGTTCCGTGCATGTGAGAAGGGATTGGACCTCCAGGGTGGGAGGAGAATGGGGTTGGTTCAGGATCTCCACCTGCATGCAGAGTTAGTATCCACCTAGAACCACTGGCGGAGGAACGGAAGTGCGGAGGTAGCAGACCACCCCCAGCACCACTATTCCAGTAGGGTGCTATCGTGGCAGCCCCCTGGAGACATCACCACGCCCCCACAGGCAGTGCGTCACACCCCCCAGAACGCACCCCCCTGGGCACCGCGCCATGCCTTCACGGGTGGCGTACCATGCCCCTGGGATGCGCGCCATGCTCCCACCTGCTCTCCACCCCCAGTAGCAGAGCAGCAGCTTTGCCACTGTCTAGAACTCCTTCAAATGCAGGCCAAATATATGGCTAGTGGTATAAATGGAGGCTGCAAACAAACAATGATGGTGGGGTGAATGACTCCCACCAGGCGGGAACTGATACTCTCCATCATATTGATAGAGGGTGTCTGATGTATCTGAGCCAAAGTATAAGTACATGATCAGCATTGATATGGAGCTAAGCATAGCACTGCACTATGATTATGTACAAAAGGGGAAGGGAGCAAGAAGGTAAAGAGGCTGAGGGAACGGTCTTTCACAAGTTGTGGACTTGTAAAAGGGTAAAAGAGTATTGGGAAATAATCCACAATGAATTGAAAAAAATGTTTAAAAGTGCTCCCCACAAAACAAACAAACCCCAGAGTCCTTTCTGCTGGGGATAATTCAGACTGAAATCCCCAGGCGTAAAAAAAGAAGAAGGAGGTTATTTATGTATGCCACTACTGTGACCCTTGTTACGTTAGCTTAAAAATGAAAAATGAGTGAGGTCCCAACTAAAGAAGAATGGCAACTTAAGCTGACGTAATATGCGCACCTTGCAGACTTAACTTATAGAATAAGAGAACAAGAAGAACATATGCTTAGAGAAGACTGGGAAACGCTTATTAAATATATGGGGGGAAACTGTGTACACTTGGGAAAGGTGGCAGCATTAAGATAAATTCAACAGTGTAAATAAGTTTTGATGGATGAAATAACGGAATACTGAATGGTTTAGTTTTTGTAAAATATGCAGGGGTTTATGATCTGCAAAATGAACCATGGAAAGAGAAGGGAAATCATTGATATTTTAAGGAAGCTTAAATGTGTGTTTTAAATGGTAAAACAGAAAATTTAATAAAAATTATATATTAAAAAAAAGAAGGCATAAAAGGGAACGAGAAGATGGAATGGAAAGAAACACACAATTAGCCCTTGACATATTGCAGATCTCTTAACAAGATTACATCATTACCAAAGCTGGGAGTGGGTGGCAGACAAACAGAATCACCCAGAAAAGAATGAAAATGGCTTTTTATCCCCACAGGTTTATGATTACAAAGTGAACACTTCCTCCTTAGATTAAAATCAAACAGGGCTAATGGAAGTATAATGGGTTCAAATTCCAAGTGTATTGTGGGAGAAGGGAGTGAGTGGGAAACCTTGGTGGGAAAACTATATTTATTTTGTTCCCTGGAGTGGAAGCCAGCATTTATTGCCCACCCACCCCCAAAAAACACCTCCCGTGTGTCTGCTCCTAAGGTTGCTCTGCTGGAGACACATGTCAACTAATCTATCTTCACTTGGTAGAAGTTAACAATATAAAGCTATACTGTCGCTATAAAGCCGGCTGATTATTCCGTGCAGCCACCACTTTCCAGGTGTGATTTATTTCCCTAATAAAACACAGCAACTATTCTCTGTTCACTCTGTGCAAGATATAAATAACACAAACTGTTCAAAGGGGGGACAAAATGTATTAAGAGGAGGGGGAACTAGAAAATGACTTTGGCCTTATAGGTCTAAGGTCCATAGGGTGTACGTTTCAATCTCCAGTCGGATGAATTGGCTGAACATCCCCCAGGGAAACCAGCAGAATATACTTTATCACGGCTAGAAAATAGGAATTGCTTGCTCGGTTTTCATTTTAGCTAAATAGTTCATTCTGATCATTAAGTATTGAACTATCCAACCCATCGGTTTGGGTTCCTTTTCGGAGTATCTGTCTACCCACCCACCCCTAGGTGCTCCTATCGATTTTCCCCTTTTTGATAGTTCTTCACACCATCAGATTTATGCCACAGAGCTAACATTTCCCCTCTGCTTTAGATGGTTTCCAGCTTGCTATATAAATATCAGCTAGCAATTGTTCTCTGTAAAGCAGTTGCCTTCATTTCCCAGAGATAGATAGATGATGATAGACGATAGATAGATAGATAGATAGATAGATAGATAGATAGATAGATGATAGATAGATGATAGATAGATAGATGATAGATAGATAGATAGATAGATAGATAGATAGATAGATAGATAGATAGATAGAGATAGATGATAGATAGATAGATAGATAGATAGATAGATAGATAGATAGATAGATAGATAGATAGATGATATAACTGTTGCTGGTTGGCATATTTCATCTTTTTGAAAATTATACATACGAGGTTCATTTTTTTTTTATTTAAAAAAAAAAGCTTTTCCCCATTGCTCTTTTCTGTAAATTACTCCTATAAGTTTCTAAGTCAGGACAATAGATACCGTATATGCTGTGTCATATAATATCATGTTCCTAGCACCTTGATGTCGCAAGTTCCTTTAATGCAGGAATGGGAAACATGTGACCCAACCTATATTGTTGGAGTCCAGCTTCCATCAGCACTAGCTAGCATGGGCAATAGCCAGAGCCAGCCTTTCTCCGACACAAACTGTGGCAAAGCGTGTTCTCCAATAAATGAGAGCACGTGTTGCGGTGTGGGCCGCCAGGCCAGGCCTCTTGTTGCCAGGCAGCTTAATAGTTGTTGCCTGGCACTATGATTGGGTAACCGGGTTGCTGGGGCAAATTGTATGTTGCAAATTGGGTGGGTGGAACCATAGTCTTTAAATATTGGTGCACTCTGGTTTCTCTTTCTCTTTGCAGAGTGCATCGGATCACCTGCCCGCCCGCCCTCTTTTCCGGTTGACCTTGCTTTGCCTGTCATGGGGTCGTCTGCTTTGGAGCAGGGGCCTAGTAGGAATTTTGCCATTTGGTGATTGGCTGTGCCATTTGGTTTTTGCCTACTACTCAGCAATTCGTCACAACTTGTAAGGTTGCGGTTAGGCATTGGTTATAATATGCTGGTGGTGGAGGGATCAGGCTGGGCCTGCCCCTCCCATTGCACTGAAGGGAATTCCGTTAAAGGAATCCTGGGGCTTGCCACGATTTCGTCCAATCCCTGTCATGGGACCAGGGCCGGCAAGCTTTCAGGGAGCTGCTGGGGTGAGTGGCGTGGGTCTGACGCTTAGCTCAAATGACCCCCCGTTTGACTTTCTCTTCTACTGGCTACCGATCGGACCTCGGGATGTCAGTTCTGTCCCAGGCGGGGGGACAGATAGTCATAACCAATGTCTAAACAACCACTCACTGATTTTGTATTTTAATAAAGTTGTGGCCAAAATAGTGCCCAAAAACCAAAACTAAAATTACGTGTTATGTGTGAAGTTATTTGAGGGGTGGCCTGGGGACCTACACACGAAACTGCTTTAAGTGAAAGGGGCTGGGGCAGCAGATTGGGCTTTCCCCAGGGCTCACCCTTTGCTTGTTTCACCTGCCTGCCCACTTTAACCTTTAAAAGTGTAAACAATATTTGGAATAGGAGAACCCACAGATGGTTCCCTAGGGAGGCAAAGACATGAGTTCAGAGCAGGTAATGTGACAACAGAAGAGGAGAGCAGCTTGTGCAGTTGAAAAGTGTGGGTGTGTGTAGGGGGAGAAACAATGGGAGAGGTGGTGGCCCTGGGGAGGGGGAGGCAGCCAGTGGCATAGGAAGGGGGTTGCGGTGGGCGCAGGTTGCCCCGGGTGTCATCACTGAGGGGGTGTGTGTGCCAAAATGGCAAAAAAATTATCTGTTTTTAAAATAAAAATAAATTAGGCTCATGACACTTTTTTGGAGGAAAAAAACCTCCTGCACCCCCACCCCCTTCCTATGCCACCAGTAGCTAGGTGAGGCAGGGGGGGGCACTGGGTGCCACACCACGGGGCCTGCAGCGTGCCTGAGCCACACATCTCTCCTGATGGGGAGGCTGCGGGTGGACTGCCTGCAAGCTCCGCGCTGCTTTTTCGAGCAGTGTGGGGCTTGCATATGCCCGCTGCCTCAGCCTCCCTACAGCTGAGGGGGGGGGGCTGTGGAGAGGCTCCACACGCCACGCCCTGCCTTGGCTCACCCAGAACCCATGGGAGGCTCGCTCCGCCCCCGGCTTCAGGACATGCGCGCTGCACTGGGCACCCAAGCAGCTAGCTATGCCGCTGGAGGCAGTAGCAGCAGCTGGGTCAGAGTCAGACAGAGCAATGTCTTATGCTGACCCTGTTCCAAGAAGAACTCTACACTCTACAGTCCAGATGCCTTCTTGTTAAGGAATCTTCAAATCACTTGGACTGCCCTAGAAATTCTCCTTCTGGGACCAGCCTGCTTTATGCCACCTACACCTCTGAAATGCTAGAATTCCCTCACATTTCTGCTTCTCCAAAGAGTCCACTTCTTCCTGAAAGCCTCTTTAGACTCCTGTTTACCCTCCACAAAGTTTGTAAGCAGTGGCACTGCCAAGGGGAAAGTGGGGGGGAAATCCCACATGGCCTTCTCTGTCCTCACCCCTAGATGCTTGCCCTCCCCATTCCTTTCTTAAGAAGCAACATGAATGAACAAACAGGCCCCCTTTTCTTTCCTTTTTACCTCACAGCAAAAACAAGAAGAAAGGAAATGCATTCTTTGGTGGGGAGAAGAAAGGATTCGTTTTGCTTTCTATAGTTTTTTTTGGGGGGGCAAAAGAAAAACAAAGAGGGGCCTATTCATCACAGCCAACTCCTAGGGGCAGAGGTTGCTTCACCCTCCCAATAAAATATTTGAGGGGGTTGCCCCCCAAGTTGATGGAAATTGCCATTCAAATGATGGGGGGGGAGTAGAGGGACTGGTTCCCCTTTTGTTTTTTTACCACAACAAAAGAAAGAGGAGCTCTTCTCTTTCTCCCATCTTGCCAGATGGCAAGGAATGGAATGAACGGATCCCATTGAAAAATGTATAATGGTTTTTGGCATGCTGGCTTCGGTGCACCTGACAATCTTTATAAACTGCTTTGAAGAAAGGTTAAGAAAAGAGACCCATTAGTCCCCACCGGACGCTGCTCATCCTATTGTTTGACCTCTCCCCTTCCTAGCACTAAGTGGTTGTTTTTTTTTACAGCAGGTGCGCTGCTGCCAGAGTGAAACTCCAGGCTGTCATGAACAGTCCTCATTCCTCAAAGTGCTTTTGGGACAACATAAGATTGGGGTACAAAAGAGATCCCTGACACTGGGGCCCTAAAAGACCATGGAGGGCGGCCTATAAGGAATGCATAGCTGAAAGAGTCCACCTCCTTCCCTTTACAACAACAGCAAAAGTCACAGCAGGAGTAATAGCACTGATATCGAACTCTGCTCAGAAAGACTGCTGGTGTTACACAATACAATTTGCTGCATGAAATTGCTTTAAAGTGATGCTTTTATATTCTTCTCACTTTTTGCAGAGAGTCCTCCTTCCCCTGCTTCTTGGAAATGAGAAAGGGCAAATTTCTTTCCTGCAATAGACAATTTTTCTTGTGTGAACAAAGAGGGCATATTATCCCATATAGCATTGACTTTGGCACTAGGTTCATTATGGTTTTCTTTTTCCATTGCTCACATCTCCGGTTTGCTTTGTTTTCTTGAAGCCAAGGGGGCAGGAGCATTTCCTGAAAAAAATAAAATACTGCGTCAACTTTTGCTAGGAACCAGCTATAGGCAAGACATCCAATGCAATGTCTAATGCTGATGGCAACACACCCCTAAACATGTTTTCTCACCTTCAACTGTGTTCTGTGGAACTTATTTCCAGGTAAGTGAGCATAGGGTTGCACCATAATTCTCAGTAATGTCTGTGGTTCATGTGTGGCATTTGTACAGAGACCCCAGTCGTTTAACGGGCTATTGACCTGTACACCACTGCTTTATTCTTCCGCTGCCACCAACTAGGTTTCTTCTGGTGAAATACTGAGTCTCAGTCAGGTTGTAAAGTCAACAATGAAGATTAAAGTTTATTGAAGAACAAACAAGTTTTAAATATATACAGAATGGTTTCTCAAATGCGCACTTAACTAAATGTGGCACTATCTCACACGGTCACACTCTTCTCTCTCAGTTCTATCCATGTCTCTCACTCTAGCTGTCACAGCCACTATGTTCGTCTTACTGGCTCTGTCTGACTCCGACTCCTCTATCTCCCAATGGTAAAACCCCTGGGCTGAGCCTCAAAACCAGGTAGGGTCCGCCTCTGAGCTTTATCATTGGTCATTCTACATTAACCATTTCCATCCCCCTGTACAAACAAAATCACAAGGAATGGGCAAACACCACATCATGCTTCTTGGTGTGTCTGCTTAGGATTGGGCTGCAATACTTCTTAAACAAGGCTGATTCTAATCTTCAAACCTGTCCTACATTAAAATCTTTATTGCACTTTTTTTTTTTTTTTTGCAAAGGATGAGAACCTTCCATTATATTTTAAAAGTCATTAAACTGGGAGAAACACCTCAGCATTTCTTCGAACCAATTTGAAGGGCAAAATAGCAACCCCATAATAATGTTCTGCTTAAACGTACACAGAAGTGTACTGTCTTGCAAATAGGGACGCATCTGGTCAGGGATGATGGGAATTGTAGTCCCAAAACAGCTGGAGGGCCAAGTTTGAGGGTGTCTGTTTTAAGATTATTATTCAGAATAAGATTTGATGGCAGCACAATCATATATTTTGACTGCCACCCTGTGCTTAAACCCCACTGGCCTTGAAGGTATTTCAGACACCTTAAGGCTGTGCCATTGCCATCTTGGACAATGGATGCTATGAAAAGATACTGTTACAAAAGACTGGCTCATCCCACTTCCCAAAGCAAAAGAACATTTCTGGAGGGAAGGTGCTTTTGAATTAACAACAGCATCAGAGGTTTTAAGCAGAGACTGGATGGCCACCTGCTGCCTGTATTATATGTTTGTGTGTTGTCCTTCTGTCTGTCCTCAAAGATGCTCTAGCAGCAGATTTCAAAAAGTGACAATCCAGTCTGAAAAGAATTGAGCTTATTTTAGATTTTTGAGCTATTTCTGAGGAAACTTAGCAAAAAATGACACTGCTGACATGGGCTACCATATGTCCAGATTTTCCAGGAAATTTCACCAATTTTTGCCCAATTTACTGCTTGTGGCTGCAGTATTCTGGATATGTCTGGGAAATTCCATACATATGGTAGATCAAAGCCAGCCCACCGATGAGACAAGGTGAGGCAACTGCCTCAGGTGGCAGGGTCCACCAGGGCAGCGGATCCTGATGTCCAGCTTTCGCTCTCTCTCTCCCCCCCCCATCCATTACCCCTTCTTCCCTGCTGGGGAGTAGAAGGGTGGCAGCACTATTTTGGGGTCCATCTCAGGTACCAAAATCATGGACTAGCCCTGCTTCAAACTCTAGCAGTTTCCTTGTGATGTGAGAAAGCACATTAAATAATTTAAACAATATCCTTTTTTTTGTAATGTGATTTTTGTTTCAAAAGAAGGCAGCCCGAACCACTAAGATGACATAAATTCCCAAACAACAGAACTTGTGGTGACCTCAGTTTTATCAATCCCAAGCTAAACTCCTGTCCTTGTTCAGTTTACAACTGTTTTCAGTTTCTATTTTTTATCACGAAATTAATGTATCTGTTTTTCCTGTAGCAGAACACAGGACCCAGATTCCACCTTCACAATATAGTATAGCAATGTAATTTAATTGTGAAATATATAAAATACACAATAAAGCAATCTCATTACAACATGAAGAAAAGTGATCAAGGGAATGCCTGTGCCATTAGGAGCAACATCTTATGTGACAGGCTACAGAAGCTGAAACGCCCCTTTCTACACAACTATTAAAGTTGTGAGGGCTCTCCCCATTTTTGCACCAGACCCTCTTTCTATATTACAAATGTCAGCAGTGTTCTCCAAGTCTGCAGTACTAAGCACACAATGGCTCATGAAAGCCCACTTCAAAGGAGAGGTGACTTTTCCAGGCTCCACAATTCTTCTCCGGCTTGAATTGAAATATGACCTGGGGTAGAAATCCTGGTCTCCGCATGCACATCTCCACCACCTCTTGCTTTTCCTCACACGTCCACCCCCCCCGCCACCTCCTAGCCCCCCAAATACACTCTCTTCTTCCCTATGTGCACATTTCAAGTGGCAGGAGTAGCAATAACATGTGTGAAGACAGAGCACATACCCTCCAACATTTATTTGATGAAAATAGGGATGTCCTATTAAATAATAATAATAATAATAATAATAATAATAATAATAATAATAATTTTATTATTTATACCCTGGCCTCCTGACAGGGTTGCTCCAGCTTCTCTGGGTGGCTTCCAACATACATAAAAACACAATAAAACATTATTACATCATCATCATTATTATTATTATTATTATTATTATTATTATTATTATTATTAAAACCTTCCCTATACAGGGCTGCTTTCAGATGTCTTCTAAAAGTTGTACAGTTATTTATCTCCTTGGCTCGGGGGTTGCATAACTCCATACCCTCCAACATTTCTCCAGTGAAAACAGGGATGTCCTAAAGAAAAGTGGGACATTTTGAGATCAAATCAGAAACTGGGATGGCTTTCGTAAATCCAAGACTGTTCCTGGAAAACAAGGACACTTGGAGGGTCTGAGAGCATTTTACCCTTCCCTCCCACCCCATTTCCCTGACTCCCTGGTAGGAACACATCAGGATATTAAGCCTGGAGAACCACAGGAGATGTTGTTACACCTAAGGAAGCAAATGCATCCCAAATTTGTTTTCAGAAAATAATACAATGCTAAGGTGGGGAGTAGAATGCTAGGCCTCCTAAACAACAAGAAGAACAGGACCTATGTTGCTCCATGTGCCACTAACACTAGCAGGATCGACAACATAGATGGGAACCACTGGCCCTCCAGATACTGTTAGACTACAACTCCCATCATCCCTGACCAATGGCCATGCTGGCTGTGACTGATAGTTATTGGAGCTGAACAACATCTGGAGAGCCATTGGAAGCCCATCCTGATTTCAGAAACGAGCAGATGATGCAGCTAATTATTATCGCCTCTTATTGTCTGCAGCTCAAGCTCCTTTTAATGTACAGGGGTTTGTTTGTTTGTTTGTTTGTTTGTTTGTTTGTGTTTTTTAAAAGTTGGCAACCATGGGTGCATGTAAACAAGCTTATGTCCAA
This sequence comes from Podarcis gaigeae, assembly GCF_964106915.1. Classification (NCBI taxonomy): domain Eukaryota; kingdom Metazoa; phylum Chordata; class Lepidosauria; order Squamata; family Lacertidae; genus Podarcis; species Podarcis gaigeae. The sequence continues at coordinate 74,730,366 of NC_139683.1, read as the reverse complement.
GTACATGAGCCTAAGTGGCTCAAAGATAGCACATAAACATCACAATCTCTTACCCCACCTGCCTGCAAATTACCAGTTGCTGCTTTGCTTCAGCTTAATATAGGGAGTGTGGCCAGCTGTGAAATTCAAATTAGGTTCAGGCTCCAGAGCCAAATCCTTCCTTGCGTAATTTGCAAACTGTTACCATCTCAATCAATCCTAGTTGATATCCTCTAGTAACTGGTTAAATGAATCCTTAGAATGGATTTTGAAAGCATTACAAATTTCAAGGTAAAACTAGCCTCTGCTTAAAATAAGGGGAAATTAAGCATATTCCTGCAAATCCTTCTTCTAGGACAGAGTTTAATAGTTGTTGGGAAAGGCGGAGAAGGAAATTGATGCTAATTTAGTCAATTCAATGATTCAACATGCCTGTCTTTGAGATAAGAAGTTTTTTAAACTCAGGAGATTTTTTACAGCCTGAATAGTGCAAATTGAAAACTTCACAATTTCACAGAAATCAAACAGACTTGTAATCTTCCTTGGATTTGCCTAATACAGTATAGAGCTTGAAATATTTTCAAAAAAAAAATAATTATTACATTGTATAACACAAAAGTTTCAAGAAGGCTGACCAGATGCAAAAGAGATGTGGTTTCCTTCACCTTAAGAAAAAAAATCCCCTCAGAGAGGAAAATTCAGCATGACAAGCCATACCTGCTGAAATTTCCTCTCCTGCGCTACTATTAAAGCTGCAAGAACTCTGTCCTCTTTTGCACATCTCCACCCCCCTTTTAGATTAGTTTTTCAATGTTGTATTTATAATTAGCCCTGTCTCCAAAGAGCTCAAAGCAGCAACACCCACTTAGCTTCAACAGTACCACAATACTGAATACATCCAGATATATTTAATAGGGTCACACTCATGGACTTGGGCATGGCAACCCTGGTAATAGTTTGTAGCTCGGTGATCACTGCAGATGGTGACAGCAGACACAAAATTAAAATACACCTGCTTCTTGGGAGAAAAGCCTAGAAGCATCTAGACAAACCTAGACAGCATCTTAAAAAGCAGAGACACCACCTTGCCAACAAAGGTCCATATAGTTAAAGCTATGTTTTTCCCAGTAGTGATGTATGGAAGTGAGAGCTGGACCATAAAGAAGGCTGATCGCCGAAGAATTGATGCTTTTGAATTATGGTGCTGGAGGAGACTCTTGAGAGCCCCATGGACCGCAAGAAGATCAAACCTCTCCATTCTTAAGTGCTCACTGGAAGGACAGATCCTGAAGCTGAAGCTCTAATACTTTGGCCACCTCATGAGAAGAGAAGACTCCCTGGAAAAGACCCTGATGTTGGGAAAGATGGAGGGCACAAGGAGAAGGGGACGACAGAGGACGAGATGGTTGGACAGTGTTCTTGAAGCTACTAACATGAATTTGACCAAACTGCGGGAGGCAGTGGATGACAGGGGTGCCTGGCGTGCTCTGGTCCATGGGATCACAAAGAATCGGACACGACTAAACAACTAAACAACAACAGTTTATAATCTCCTCACCAAGAAAAGGCCCTATATTTCTGACATCTACGTGATCCACAGAACTTCAACTGATGCAGCTTCTCCATTCATGTCATTTCAGTGATGTGGAGTTACATTCCACTTGTTGAATTTCTGTGCACCATGAAGCCAGTACTGGCATAGAGCAGAGGTGGTGGTCCTGTGCTCCTTGAGAACTTAGAATAATAGAACTGTAGAGTTGGAAGGGACCATGGGGGTCATCTATTCCAACATTGGGAATTTTAACCCAATGTGAGTCGCAAACTCATGACTCTGAGATTAAGAGTCTCTTGCTCTACTAACCAAGCTAAACCAGCAGTTCAACTCCAGTTGTTGTTGTTGTTTAGTCGTTTAGTCGTGTCCGACTCTTCGTGACCCCATGGACCAGAGAACGCCAGGCACCTCTGTCCTCCACTGCCTCCCGCAGTTTGGTCAAACTCATGCTGGTAACCTCGAAAACACTATCCAACCATCTCGTCCTCTGCCGTCCCCTTCTCCTTGTGCCCTCCATCTTTCCCAACATCAGGGTCTTTTCCAGGGAATCTTCTCTTCTCATGAGGTGGCCAAAGTACTGGAGCCTCAGCTTCACAATCTGTCCTTCCAGTGAGCACTCAGGGTTGATCTCCTTCAGTATGGAGAGGTTTGATCTTCTTGCAGTCCATGGGACTCTCAAGAGTCTCCTCCAGCACCATAATTCAAAAGCATCAATTCTTCGGCGATCAGCCTTCTTTATGGTCCAGCTCTCACTTCCATACATCACTACTGGGAAAACCATAGCTTTAACTATACGAACCTTTGTTAGCAAGGTGATGTCTCTACTTCTCAAGATGCTGTCTAGGCCTGTCATTGCCCTTCTCCCAAGAAGCAGGCGTCTTTTAATTTTGTGGCTGCTGTCACCATCTGCAGTGATCATTGAGCCCAAGAAAGTAAAATCTCTCACTACCTCCATTTCTTCCCCTTCTATTTGCCAGGAGGTGATGGGACCAGTGGCCATGATCTTCGTTTTTTTGATGTTGAGCTTCAGACCATATTTTGCGCTCTCCTCTTTCACCCTCATTAAAAGGTTCTTTAATTCCTCCTCACTTTCTGCCATCAAGGTTGTGTCATCTGCATATCTGAGGTTGTTGATATTTCTTCCGGCAATCTTAATTCCGGCTAGGGAATTAAGTACTCCAGTACCCATAAGCAAAGACCAGTTTGAGGTAGCAATGCTTCTGAATAACAATTGCTGGAAGCCACAGGAGGGGAGAGTGTTCTTTTGCTCAAATCCTCACTGGCAGGATTTCCACAGGCATCTGGTTGCCCACTGTGAGAACAGAATACTGGACTATATGGGCTACTGGACTATATGGCCTGATCCATCAGGCTCCTTCTTCCCTCTCTACCACCTCTCTGTGTGTGAAAATTTCCTGGTATTAATGTTGGGTTGGAAGGATCCATTTTGCTTGGGGAGCTTTGCCTGCATAAAAAACATTTTATGCATTTGAAGATTATTATACAACATCTAGCATCCGAGATGTTTGGGAGATAATCCCCTTGTTGATAATCTCATTCACCTCTCGTATTATTTCCCTCCCACAGTGGTGCCCATTAGCACATCTAAGGTTGCCAAGAGGAAGTAGCAATTAGCCAATTTTAATAACAGAGCAGATGTTCTAAGAACTCAACCTCCTGCTGTAGGGGTTACATTTCAGAAAGGGCAGCTGCTGCAGTTGTTAGGGGGAAATAACCTGTTTAAAAGTTTGGCAGTTTATGCTTTCAGGGCAATTTGAACTACCTTAGAAAAGTTTGTGATGGCCGTACACTCGGCATTATGGACACACACACATGAACAAAAAGCTTTTCTGGAAAAGTTCTTGGGATCACCAGCAATTCAAGCTACAGACCAGCTCCTTCACATAAGAAAATGCGTGACAATCTTCAACATAAGGGATGTCATTGGGTGAGAATCCAGAATGCCCACGTTGTGATTTCAGGGTAAGGTGATCAGATGCAAAGAAGGAAAACCAAATAAGGCATCAAAAACACCCAGAAGTGTGACAGAAATGTAGTCGCATACACTTATGAATAAAAGGGAAAGAAAAGCCTCCAACAGTGTGTCGGTCTGCTTCCAGGGCATGGTCTGGAGACGCATGAGGCCAGCATCTTGCTGAAGCTAAGGAAGTCAGGCTTTGGTCAGTGATGAATAGGTGACAATCTGAGAAACATGTGCATACTGCCTGAGGTGCCATGATGGAAATTAAGTGGAATATAAAATGTAAGAAAATCAATCAAGGTTAAGTGTTCATGAACACCACCTGCAACTACAGTGCACATAGAAAATAATAATGTGAGAATGCATCATAGCTCTAGGCAGGGTGAAGTTTTTGTCACGCATACAATTTACACAGCACATATAATACTAAACCTCAGAGAATTCTAAGAGGAGTCATCTCGCCAGCTGTGTATATGAATGTATTCTTCCTAAGTGCGCAAATTCAGACCTCTTCATGCATTCAGAAGGACCCATGTGGGCAGTGCTATTTTGAGAGAGAGAGAGAGAGAAAGAGAGAGAGAGAGAGAGAGAGAGAGAGGTAGGTGCTGGAACTCACCATGAACGCCTCCCTTGTTCTCTTATAATGGCAAATGGTGCTCACCTGAGAGGTGCTGGAACTGAGTTCTGGTGAGTTCCAGCTGAGAAAAAGCCCTACATGTGGCCATGAAGTATTTAGGGAGAGAGGGCACTGGACTCACCCTCACTGCCAATGCCCTAATGCATGCTGAATGATACTGCGGGGTTCCCAATTGCAAGGAGATTTCTGAGTGTATGAGACTGCAAGCACTTAGAATACCCCTTCAGAAAATCCCACTCAATATAGAAAGCTTGAGAGTTGAGTGGGCAAGGATGGGGGCATTGAGGGTGAGAGCAACATGCACACACAATCACATCCTTGACACAGTTTATGCACAAATGCATTAAAAAAATTCACTGGCAATATACTGCATGTGTGGCCACTTTCTATATTTAATATAGGGTGCTAATTTCCAGGTAATGATATCATCTATAACAGCAGTGAAGAACCCTTGGTTTGCCAGATGTCAGTGGGCTACAATTCCTATCATCCCTGGCCATTGACCAGTCTCGCTGGGACTGATGGGAGTTGTAGTCTAGCAATGTATGGGAGGAGAGGCAGAGGTTTCCCATCATGAGGTATAAAAATAGGGTATCTAATGAACCATACAGTAAGTATTTGGACTCATAGAGACCAAATATGTAACACATGAATGCAAGTATAGTTCATCTACTGGTACTCAGGAGCCTGGAGAATGTAGATTACAAAGCTTTCCACTAGGTCAAGTCTATTGAGCCAAGAGGCATCAAAAACTTTTTTTAAAAAATGGAAACCCTGGTAGACAGTGCAGTCGAGTAAAGAGGACCTTCCCAAGGAATCTTGCAATACACTGGCCCTTCTCCTGCTCCTGTCTATTATGGGGAAGGGTATTTTTGCCAGCCAAAATAAAGAGGGCACAGGCCACACCTTTTGTCGTTGCCTATGCCAATTTGAAGCCCTTCCCCTTTATTTTAATAATAATAATAATAATAATAATAATAATAATAATAATAATAATAATTTGTCAGGATGACACGGGAAAGTGTTTCCTCTGTGATCACATGAATGATCGTTCCTCTCTTGCATACTCTTAAGCCAGTGGGGTTCCATCTCAACAAAGTCAAAGCTTGTTTCAAAATTCCCCAGACGTGAATCCCTAGACTTCAGAGGTGCAGCAGCTGTCAGCGCAGTCTTGGATTTTCCCTTTGTTGAATGGGTGGCTGTCTAAAATGATAATGAGACCTCTGCCATGAAAAGGCAGCCAGCTGACTTGCTGCTTTCAACACGAGACCCCCTGCTTTCGCTAGGCGTTTGTACTCTGTTGTTGAAAAGTGAGACTCACAAGTCAGAGCTGCTGTTGAGCTTCCTGTTGTTTGTTTTGGCTGTTTTTAATTAGACCTGATGAATATGTTCTTGAGGGCTTAGCCAGCTTGTTGGCACTTGTCACCTAGGGTTACCGCCCCCCCCCCCATCCCTGGGCAAGTTTCCAGTACTTTTAACATGTGACAGTGAAAGGTGAATCTTTCCTAAGCATGGTGTAGCAATGCTGGGGGGCACTCAGTCAGTTTATTTTCTGCCTGTTATATAGCCATTAAATGCTGCTTAACCCCACTAGGAAAAGCACCTTCCAGACAATGTATCTGCTGAGTTGAAAAACTTTACAGCAATTTTCTCCATAACTCTTGATTCAAAAGGATAATTTACAATGTAATCTTATAGATGTCTACATAGATATAAGTCCACTGAGTTCAGTGAGGCTCATTCTCAGGTAAATCTGTCAATCACATTTTTTCAATTTCAAAAATTCAGTTTTCCGCATTGTCATGTGCATTTCTATTAACTCTGTCCTATTTCATTTATATCTTGCCTTGCCTATAAGGAGCTCAAAGAAATCTATATAGTTCTTCCCCTTATTTTATCCACAAAAGAAGTCTGTGGGCTAGGTTGGACTTACCAGTGGTGATTCACCCAAACTCACCTTGTGAATTTAATGACCAGATAGGTTTTGAACCCAACTTCCCCAGTCATAGTCTGACATTCTAAGCACCACACCACCCTAGCTTTTGATTGTATACCTGTCCACCAAAAATCAGTGCCCAAACATTTCTACCCCTACACTTATAAGAATACAATACAGCTGCCGTATGCTGTATTCGATTACTCCAGAACACCTTCACATGTGCTTGTTTCTGACAGAAGTTGCTAGGTAGGCAAACGTCTACACAGACCATTCACATATCATATTGTTGAGCTGAAAGGGGACTTTGGAGGGCCTGCAATAGTTCCTGAATGGCTCAAGCTGGGAATATTAATCACCATTATTTCCCTTCTTTGCAGGAATAGCACTACTTTATGTTTCTTTTCAGCTGGGGCTTCCTCAGAAGAGTTATATATGGATGGTTCCAACCAATCAATGATGATATCCAACCAATCAGGGATCATCTATACACAGGGGGCTGAATATTATTTATTACTTATTTATTGCATTTGTATCCCACCCCTTTTCACCAAGGAACTCAAGGTAGTGCACATGGTACTCCCAGTCTTCATTTAATCCCCACAACAACCCTGTGATGTAGGTTAGGCTGAGAGGCAGTGACTAGCTCACCCAGGTCATCCAGTGAGCTTCATGACCAAGTGGGGATTTGAACCCTGGCCTCCTAGGTCCTAGTCCAGCATTCTAACCACTGCACCACACTGGCTCTCTGCAGCTGTGAGCCTTCTCTGCCTGGATAGGCTCCCTGGATGAGGAATTGGGTTGTATCTTAGTCCACGTAGACACATTAAATAACTTAAGCTATCCATGAATTAGCAAGGTCATTCATTTCTACAGGTCTACTCAGAGTTTGTTGAATGATTTACAATAAAATACAATAAAAAAAACACAATCTTCTGTGTTTGGGTAACTTTAGGTTCATTCTGAACCCTCAAGGATATTCTGTAGTTTGTGGCATGAAGAAACACTAACATGGAAGCAGAGTGAGGTGATGTTGCAAATGAAAAACAAGAAGATGAGTTCACCATCCATCCTTGTTCAACTCATTACCTCTCTTAGCATGTCCTAAAAGCAGAGAAGTCTGCAATATCAATAACCCTTTCTTAGCTTATTTGCCCAGTTCTGTACTGCACAAAAAATTATTTAGGCAATGATGTTCATGAAGATGCATCCCTAATGGAAAAAGTGAACTATTAGGTGTCATTGGAAGTTTCTTACTTGAATAAGGGTAATATTTTCAGAGCAGCCTTCACTTATACAAGAGAAGCTGTGATGAACTGAACTGAAGCTGTACATTGCTTTTTGGTGTGAGCCACAGTGGAAAAACCTAATAATTATATAGCTTTTCCTATGCACAGGCCAAAGGGGTGTGTGTGTGTGAGAGAGAGAGAGAGAGAGAGAGAAGGAAAGGAAGAGGGAGAAGGAAAGGAAAAGGAAGAGAGAGAAGGAGATATGTTGTTATTTTTAAGGCTTTGACCAGTAACTAGAAGAAATCAAAGTGTCAGGCAGGTTTCCAGCACTTTTTTGAATAAAATTTGGTTTGTAATTTCCCCATGTTTACCCGATAGTTTTAGTCAAAGGAAGTAGGGTTGTTGGTGATTGGAACAGCAACATGGCAGATTGGCAGTGGCAGTGTGCAGAGCTCAGTCATCCATCCATCTTTCTTCATGGCCAGTTACTAGAACTCAAATATAAGCTCAGTCCAAAAATAGCCAAAGGAGTAAAAGGTTAAAAGGTAAAGGACCCCTGGATGGTTAAGTCCAGTCAAAGGCAACTATGGGGTTGCCGTGCTCATCTCGCTTTCAGGCAAAGGGAGTCAGCATTTATCCACAGCAGCTTTCTGGATCATGAAGAAACCACTTCCAGTGCAACGGGACACCGTGACGGAAACAGAGCGCATGGAAACGCTGTTTACCTTCCTGCTGCAGCGCTACCTGTTTACCTCCTTGCACTGGCACACTTTCAAACTGCTAGGTTTGCAGGAGCAGGGACAGAGCAATTGGAGCTCACCCCATCATGGGGATTCGAAGCGCTGAGCTTCTGATTGGCAAGCCCAAGTGTCTCAATGGTTTAGACTGCAGTGCCACCAGCATCCCTAGACAAAGGAGTATCATCAAACAGAACCCTTTTTTCTTTAGCTCTACTCCTGCTGGGGCATTTCCTTAACTTTTCCCGGCCTCCATGCCAGGTACTCTATACCACACACCTGCATTTATGAAATCAAAAGACGGCAGAGTCAGATCTTAAATAACAAAAAACAAAAAACCAACAAACACAACAAACATATGCATTCATCGCCAACATCTTTGGGCCCATGGACACATCTGCAATCAGAGAAATTGTTGTGGGCACCACCACCCTACCACCCCAACCCACAACCAAGCATCCTCCCCTGCAACCAATTCCATGAGCTACAACAGAATGTTTCTTCCAAGCCAAACTTCAGTGGTAGGAAGGGATCCTGCAGGCAAAAGGAAAGGCCTCTGCAAGCACATGTGTGCCCACGTGACCATGTTGCTGACCTTTGCTCTGCTGTATCATTATGGATATTCTTCAGATAGTGAAGGTTTGTATGACTTGTAACATGTATGGTTAAATGTAGGCCATAAAATCAAATTTCACTTACTGACTATGTAGCATGACATTTGCAGGGAAACGAAAATGCTTGTTTACAAAGCTATTGTACTACCTACCTTACTGCATGCTTGTGAAATGTGGACCACTTATAAACACCATCTCCAACTCCTCAAAAGATTCCATCAATGCTGTCTTTGAAAATTTTTACACATCACTTGGGAAGACAGGTGAACTAATGCCAGCATACTGGAAGAAGCAAATATCACCAGTGTCAAAGCAATCATTTTTCAACATCAACTTCATTGGACTGGTCATGTGCGGATGCCTGATTATCGTCTTCCAAAGCAACTACTCTATTCTGCACTTAAAAATGGAAAGCGTAATGCTGATGGTCAACAAAATAAGTTTAAAGACTGTCTCAAGGCAAATCTAAAAAAAATGCAGTATAAACCAACAACTGGGAAGCACTGGCCTGCAAGCGCTCCAATTGGATTGGAGAACAGCCTTTACCAAAGGCTTTGAAGACGCTTGAACTTAGGATGAAAGTGTATGCTAAGAGGAAGGCATGCTTGGCAAACCCTCACCATGATCAACTCCTGCCCAGAGACCTATGTCCCCACTGTAGAAAGACATGTGGATCCAGAATCAGCCTCCACAGTCCCTTACGGACTCACTGTTAAAACTGTGTTCATGGAAGACAATATTACTCGGCTACAAGTGATCGCCAAAGGGAAGAGAACATGGCCTGACAGATGAGAACCCTGATATTTAGGAGATTTCACAAAGGTAGCAAAAAATGCAGAGACTTACTGGGTCTCTGGTGGGCCACCACATACAGCTGGTAAAGTGTGCTTAGCTTGGTGTGTCTGAAGGAGTGCAGGTCTGGTCCAAACAAGCAGGAAGATGGAGAATTATCTGGGAAGCCCATGTCCACTTTACTCTGAGCTGAATTGGAGAACAATGGGGATGTCAATAACTCTCAAGTTACGAGCAGAAAAGAATTGGCCGAATGTCACTGTACACGTTGAGCTAAAGCCTCAGAAGCCGAAGTGATAATTAAATTATAAATAAAATTAATTGCACATGCCTCTTAGACACACACATTATCTGGTTTTCTTAGGGCATTTCTAAATTAGTAAGCTCTTCCTCCTGCTCCGCTATAATTGGGACTATGTTTTGAGCACACATGAGAACTGAAATGTAAATATGAAGCCAGTAGCAGCAAATGAGTTGCTACACCGGAAGCTTCTCTGCAGATAACACAACACATTGCAATTTGCCCGGGGGGAGGTGGGGGAGAAAGGAGAAAAACGTAAGTGGCGTTTCTTATGGGTTTTGATATAAAACTGTTTGCAGTGCTCAGCTGCTACTGTTTAGTTAATTGTATAATCTGCTTCATAATTAGATTTTGTTTCGTTTTGCAAAAAAGAAAAGAAAGAAAGAAAGTTGTTTCAGGAATGAAACCTCCTAGGCTAAAAAAGAAAGAAAAAAGGCCATATACACCCACACCCACTCAGGAACTATGGAATGGATCCCAAAGGTGTATAAGAATTTTTTCACATGCAGAGCTCAAGTTAAACAGAATAAAGTTGGGGAAGAAACATGATTGTACAAAGCTCAATAAGCTTGATTTTACCAAAGTTACCTTCAAATCATTTTGGAACTCTATGACTGGAATCCCAAAGTGCTTTGCAACTTTCATAAAATGTAACTATGCAATTTGGCATCTTACCATTTTAAAATTAAAACCATAAAAGAAATAGATCCACGAGGGGAGACTGAGGTGACAAGAGAACAGGAAAACTTAATTTTGTAAATATAAAAAAAACCCATTCCTGGACATAAACATGTTTATTTGTGAACAAACAGATACTACAGAACATCAGAATTCTTCAGCATTCCTGTCTTCCTTGTAAATCGGATTCTGTCCCCGAAACTTCCTATCACTCAAGAAAAGAGGCCGAGGCAGTGCAAAACACAATATAATATACTTGACTAAGCGGCAATTGTGAAACCTCACTGTTGCTAAGAATGTCATAATATTTTAGAAGTAATTGAAAGATAAGGAATATTTTCAATAGCATGTCAAGGAAATGATGTACAAGTACTTTTTAAAGGTAGCATCTTGCATTAACCTCCATTGCAAGCTCTCGAAAACTGTGACTTATCTTTATATAGCAGAAAGGACATGTTGTTGAATCCGCTTAATTCTAGTATTCTGCAAAACTGTAGCAGTTCAAGATCATTATGTTAAATGTAAGGGAATGTTAAATATAAGAGTGAAATGGCATCTCTTTGGGAAGAAGGCAGCTTTCCCCTGGAATGCTGTACTTAGTTATTTCCTATCTCCTTTGGTACCTTTACATCTTTTGCAGAGGATCTATGTTGTGGTCTACACAAAACCAGTTCTTTAGCCTTTTATGGTTCCTCTTCTGTGAACTTCATAGATGGGTGATTATTTGCAGAGTACTTGTTCTCCAAAAAGACAGCAAGGATGGAATACAATGATGGAAGCAGAAATATTGGAGGTGGCAGCAGGGAGGACAGAAGCACAAACACACTATCACTGTTTTAAGTACCTTCCAACTTGTGGAAGGCAAACGTATGCAGCAGGGAGACATTTATATCTACAGAGAGTCACCACATGTATGAGAACAGTGTCATTCAACCATCACCAGATATTGTTGGGCTATAATTCCCATCAACCCTGACAGGGATGGCTTGGGTTGAAGGGAGCTGGAAAACCAGAGTCCAAAAACACAGGGACAGCCTTCATGGATACATAAGGCTCCCTGTTTTAGACAGTGATAAGAACAGTAACAGGGAATGGAAGTAGATGGTTGATCCCTTTTCATCCCTGCCCTCCACATTGTGTTTAGATTTACCAACTATAACTCTTGAAGAGGACTGTCTGCATCATACTGAAACTGATTTTTTAGATGAGCTCTTGCCACCAGAGACAGATTAAAAAGCCTAGGGGCACAGCTAAATTGGAGGGAGTGCATCTAAAATATATTTATCTAAAAGTCTCCAATCCAGACATATGTGGCGTTTCTCCTGAAGGTTCACCTAAAGTGAAATATGAAGCAAATCTGGCATTTCCCTTCCTCTTTCAGGTGAACATCTAGGTCAGATTTCTTTTGTCGACCACCAGCATTATGCTTTCCATTTTTAAGTTCGGAATAGAGTAGTTGCTTTGGAAGATGATAATCAGGCATCTGCACATGACCAGTCCAATGAAGTTGATGTTGAAGAATCATTGCTTTAACACTGGTGATCTTTGCTTCTTCCAGTACACTAGCATTAGCTTGCCTGTCTTCCCAAGTGATATGTAAATTTTTTTGGAGACAGCATTGTTGGAATCTTTTGAGGAGAAGAAGAAGAGTTTGAATTTGATATCCCACTTTATCACTACCCTAAGGAGTCTCAAAGCAGCTAACAATCTCCTTTCCCTTCCTCCCCCACAGCAAACACTTTGTGAGGTGAGTGAGGCTGAGAGACTTCAAAGAAGTGTGACTGGCCCAAGGTCACCCAGCAGCTGCATGTGGAGGAGCGGGGATGCGAACCCGGTTCACCAGATTACGAGTCCACCACTCTTAACCACTACACCACAATGGCTCTCAAGGAGTTGGAGATGGCATTTATAAGCGTTTCATGTTCCACATGCATACAGTAAGATTGTAGTACAATAGCATTGTAAACAAGCATTTTGGTTTCCCTATGAATGTCCCGGTCCTCAAACATTCTGCACTCGCAAAGCTCAGGCGATGCTAGATTTTGGCATCAATGTCGCCACCTGCCCCATTGGATAAGGGAAATTAGTTCCCTCAGATCCTAACACACGTCCCACAATTTTTAAGGCCTGCTTGCCTCCAGAACGATCTGTAACAATCTGGTCCTATGCATCATTTATATACATGAATCTTGCCGAATTTAATAGGACTTATGCCCAAGCAAGTGAACATATTGCACAGGTCAGCTTGCCTAAAGGCAGATATATTAGAGATCACTAACCCAGATCATTACTGAAAACTGTGCGCAGATGCCAGGCTCTTGCTGTTAATGAGACCAAGAAAGCAACGCTAATATGGGTCGGTTCCAAGGTGCAGCTTACTTGCTGCCTCAAGCGTGCGATTTGTCTCAGGATTCATTCCTGCATCAAAAGAAGGCCCTTCAGTGGCCCAGTTCTTGTGGACAAAGGTCACACTGCCTGTTATGGGGTGCTGCCAGAGCAAAATTTCACCGGAAAGCCTTCCCAGCATTGTAGCAAGAAGCTCATATACATTAATACCTTGTGTCCTGAGGATCGTGCTGTGTTAACAGCTTCCTATATTCCAGACCTTATTAATAAGCCATGACCTGCTGGCCCTGGGATTCCTGCAGGCAGATGTATGAAATTATCCTCAGCTTTCAGAAATGTACTCGTTATACCCAGCAGCTGGCCATTATGATGGAAGCCAAGGAAGAAATAAGCAGACTATTTAGTTATCTGTCACATTTTCATCATGCTTTACAATTATGGTTTGACCATTACGTGGAGATGTCTGCTAACTAGATGGCTTTAAAAAGGGGATTAGACAAATTCACGGAGTGTAAGGCTATCAATTGCTACTAGTTAGTTGTCTTTATGCTAACCCCACGATCAGATTCAGTATGCCTATGAATATTGTGTCATGAAATTCTACTCAGTATTGATCTGGAGCAGAACTCTGATGTATAGTTAGCAGAGTAAAACCTTAGATCCCCCCCCTAGAAAAAAATAGACTGGAGGCAATTAATATTTCATCCAGCAGAGCTTTACTGCTGCTGAAGGCAAATGAACTTAATGGTCACAAATCCAATACATTCAGGATTGGCACTGTCCATAAGAAATCCATTTGCTTGGACAGGCGGAGTCCCCAGATCCCGCGCGGTCCCCCCGTCATGTGGAATAATGACTCAAGACAACGTGCTATGGGATTAAATTGGCCACAACTTTATTAAATTTCAAATGTGGGTAGACCTTGGCTCAGGCATTGGGCATTCTCCCTCCCCAGTCCCCAGCCGGCGACCTAGGGAGCATCAGGGTTATCCAGTGTGTGTGGGGGGGGATGGGCCGGCTCTGGAGAACATATGGTCAAGCAGAGATAGCCGCCCCCGTAACGCTGCCGCCGCAGGGGAGAGCAATGACGACCTTTCGGCGTACGGTCAAAGCCTCCCTTCAGAAAACCCCTTTAACGGGGAACCCTGGTATCGCCACCACAAAGAGGAAGATGGACAAAAGGATTCCACCCAAGGCCTGATACTGCCAAAGTTGTGATGTTTTGCTACGGGAAAGGCGAAACCTGCCAATGCAGGGAAGGATTCCCAGGTAAGATCCTCCCTCTATTGTGTGGGCAGGTAATCCCTCCCCTACCTGGCCTGGTCTCCTTGGCAATGCTTCCCCCAGGTGGGATTGGACAACTGACTGAGGTGGGCAGAGACCTCCAGGTATCCCACCTGAGGGAAGGCAAAGCCAAGCCTATGCTGTTGGAGCCACTCCAGATCTAGGGGCTGCACGCATCCACGCAAAGGGCGCCCCCCGTTTTAAGTGGGGAGCGGTCATTGCTGCAAATTTAAATTCAACTTACAATAACTCATAATAAGGCTAAACCTTAACACTATATACGGAACACCACACCAGAAGGAAGATAGAAAGTGAAAGTGAAACACAGGCTCCTTCTGGCCTTACAGAAGAGATAACAGAACCAGTTTAAACCAGTTTAAACCAGCTGTACTCAGCTTCGCCGAAGGAATAACCCAACCATCATGAACCTTCTGCTTGTTTCTTTCACACAGAGAAGCTTCTGGAGAAGGGCTGCCCATAGACAATTGATGGACCACTTCGCCAAACGGGATGCTGACCTATACTGGCCTTTGGTCTGTACTCATGCAAAGTGGTGCAGTTTCTTTATATCACAGTAGGAAAGAGCAGAGCATTGTCCTTAGGTTCACCCAGCCTTCAGGTATATTTATTTAATATTATACACCACATCTGGCTTTCAAAGGGGCTTACGTGCACACACAAAAAACCATACAAAATTTAAAACATAAATCAGAACATCAGAAAATAATGCATTAGAACAGCATTCATAGTGCAAAGGTTGCCTGAAATAAAACCATTTTAATCTGGCATTTGAAACTCAGCAAGGATGCTAACTACCGATACAGTTTTTTCAGGGCACAGTTCTTTCTTCCACAATACCCAGTCCATGGGTCTTTCAGGAAAAAACACATCCCAACACCTCTCATCTCAGAATGTCCTTTGTGTGCAGCCCATTATTTGCTCGTACATAACAATCCAAACTTGCAGAGGTCCTGCTCTAAACTCCTTCTCTATTACGAGCCAGATTTGTGGCCAGAATGGCCTTCCTCTGTAACGGCAGAAGGGTGGGAAGGAAAGAAAGGAAAGAGTCCTTTCAAACTCACCTCTCACTAGCCAGCAAATATCTTGCAGTTCTTCACTGAGATCAGATTTCACCACTGTTTGTACATTACATTATGCATAGGGTTGGAGAGCTAGACTGCATTCTCCTTTCATATTTGTTCAATAGAGGAACTGAAAGAGCCTACAGATGTACAAACTTTGTATGCATAGACTATTAACATTATAACAGATCACTGGATTGGCAGGGTCCAAGATTGCTCAGAGAAAGGCTATGCTTGTGCAGTTTTTAGGTCTCTTTAAGACCATCTGCCAAAGATGCAGGGGGCTCAGGGGTGGAGCCAGAAGCTAAGAGTGAGCAGGATCATATCCCCCTGCCCCCACTCATGTTCCATGTAACATGTGAACACTTCTCTAATGTCCTCTTCCACAGACTATGCGGTGGTGCACTCCACTTTCTTGAGGGACTTTATTTTTCCACAGCAAAACCTAGAAATATAGCACAAATCAGTAACTCCTCCTCAGGTGGCATGTGCTGGGATGCTGCACACCGACTTTTTAAAAACACAACTGGTGTAAATGCTTTTAGCTGAAAGTCACACTGAAAAAAATGCTGCATGTTGATTTCATTGCTCATCAATAGTGTGTGCTACTGCTATACCAAACTCCTTGGTAGGATGTAGTCAGGATACAAGAATCTCCACCTAAAGCTATTTTGGACAACATCAACAAAAAAATAGCTAGCTATCTTGGTGGTTATTGGACATTCATAATACATTTTCTGGAAGATCTCTACGCAAGTTCCCTTGAGTAGCCAGTTCATATTAATCAAGGACCATGTGAATACAGAAATCAGGAAGCCATCTGTTTACTGGGAACAGGTAACACTAAATATTGGCAGGGATGTGACACAATTGGCTCATTTTACCACAGAAGGTTGTATTGCCCTCAGGTTTAGCTGTTTTGGGTGGAAGTCTTTAAAGAAATTGAGCAAATTACCAAGCGACAGCTTTTAACGACTTCAAGCTTTCTCCTCTTTCAATTTTTGATTTTGACATAGAAGCTCCACTTTCTAATGACCTTTCTTTATTTTATTGGAGCAACCAGGCTGACAATAGCGAAACATTGGAGAACCCTGAGTACCAATCTGATGTTGGAACAGACTGCCCAGATATGACAGCTTGCATGAATGGAAAAATTAACCCACAAACCAGGAGGAGGAAACATATGGTAGAAATGTTTTAGACCATTGGTCAAGCTTTATTTCCTACACTGCAACAAAGGGACAAGGCTTTTGCCCACTGGGAACTTGCTGCCTCATATGGGAAAGCACTTTGAGATAAACAATATGGTGTTATTAAGTTGACTACAGCCGGGGGACTGGTAGCCTTTCTGTTTCATATTGTATTTTTTGCAATTGAAAAACACAATCATGGACTTCTTCTTTTCTTAAAGAAGCATTCTGTTCATACAGGAAACCTTAACTGCATGAATATTATGCCATATAAAATTAGCTTTTATATAATAAGTTTTTTGAAGGAAAGCTGGGTCAAACTCCCCTGCTTTTGGGAACCATTCATCCCCCATGAAAATATAAAAGGGGACTTTTAGCAACTTTTGGGCAATAGCTACCTTCCCTCTGAGGATCAATCCAGTTAAACCTCAGTTCCCGAATGGCTCCATTTTGGAACGTTTCAGCTCCCAAACCCAGAAAACCCAGAAGTAAATGCTCCTGTTTTTGAACTTTTTTCAGAAGCTGAACGTCTGACGTGGCTTCCGCTTGAGTACAGGAAGCTCCTGCAACCAATCAGAAGCCACGCCTCGGTAGTCGCACATTTTGAAGGCAGAACGAGCATCCGGAATGGATTACGTTTGACAACCGAGGTTTGACTGTAAATCCTTCTCTTCCTCTGCCCCCCAAATGCAGTTGGTTCATCAAAACACAGCATCAGTCCCATGGGGGCATTCTGTCCCAGAACTGTCCCTGGACTTCTGAAGGCATCCAATTTGCCACTTGAAAAAGTGTCAAGGCTTTTATGGCAAAATCTAGAAAGCAAGAAAGAAAAAATACACCTGTCAGGAAAAGTTTACATATAAGGTCACCCCACAGAAAACCCTTAGAATCCTCCCCACCCCTGAAGTTTAATCTAATCTTCATGGAGCATTTTCATTCACCTCTCTCCCTGAAGTGTCCAACCATCACTGGGCTAAATATTTTAGCCTAGCACTACTTCAAACACTTTTCAGACCCATCCTTCCCCAGCACTAGACCCTGCTACTGCTGACATTGATTGAAAATCTCAGCGGATGCTGTCATCACCTCATGTCTCTTGAAAAGGGAATATCTGAAGAGCAACTTTATTCCTCCAACACCTATTCTTCACACTGAATATTGTAAACTTAATTGAAACGCTAATATGGACTAATTTGCATCTAGGAAGAACAACTGCCTGAAAAAAAGATCACCCTCTAATTAAAGTTTAAACATCAACTGACAAATTTGATGGGGATCAATACAGTCAAAGAGCTGCTTCTCATAAAATAATTATTTCACATTACAGCAATTATGAGGCAGTCTTAATTCTCAGCGAGGTCCTGGTGGACTTCCTCATGGCTAATGCCTGAATGCCACAGGAAAAAAGGTGTCTGCAAGCTGGCAAATTCTGTGACTTTTGAACAAACTTTTGAACATTTGTTATATAGCTATTGGAATGGTGAAGAAGAGATAGGAAATTACCAGAGGCTAGCAAATGGTAATGAAATGCATAAGATGATTAATAACCTCATGGGTTTATCAAAACACCTATAGATAAACTATTATACGCAAAAGCAATTTGAACATCATGTTCAAGCAGTTAAAGCCCAAGGTTTCGTATTAAAGAGCTATGTGCGTTGATCTGACAAAGACACACACATGTAGTCCTTCATCCCCAACCGCAAATAATTGGAGCTGTCAAAGCTGAAATCATCAATCATATATTTGGGAGTCTGTTAAATCCATTTCTGGGCATCCTTTTCCTTAATGATATATCAGACCACAGTCCCACATATATTCCACTGGCAATAGTCAGTTGAACCCCCAAGTGAGATGCTACACTAGGGTTACCAGACGTCCCCGGTTTCTGGGGACAGTCCCTGCATTTGCAAATCTGTCCCCGGACAAATTATGTCCCTGAGATGTCCCCAGTTTTGCAAATCTGTCCCCGGGAAACGTGGCAGCGGCAGCCTCAGCAGCCTGGAGCCAGCCTGGTTGCACAGTTGGCTCTGTCTGGCTTCCAGAGCTGCTTGCTGCCTGACATTTTTCCTCACCAGAAGTCCCCAGATGATGTGTCTTGTGCACATAGGATGTGTCTTGTGTGATCTCCTGCCTCCTTCCCCCTTTGTTTTGACTGATCAGAGGAGGCTTGAGAGTCATGGCCGGCCGTTGCCCAGTTTTTTAAAAACTCTGTGCATTTATGTTTCACAGGGTGCGAAAGAAGGGCTTTGCACCTTTATATAATATGCATGTATGCATGGGCCCAGGGTCTTTTGCCTCACCATCCCCACTGCTGACTCCCTGTTGCTACTCAGCTTCAAAAAAAAAAAAAGGAAAGAAAAAGAAAATGTGTCCCCAGATTCATAAAAAAAAATCTGGTAACCATACACTACACCATAGCTGCTTCTTACAAGGTTTAATGAATGGGTTGGAGTACAATATGAATGGAAGTCCACACAGATGAGTTTCTAGGGAGCAACTTGAACGCTCCTTTTGTAACATGGTGCCCAGTAGGAAACTGAGGGTTCAAATCTGCTGAAACAGGACCCCATCGAAACTGCCACTGAAATACTGGCAGTTGTGGAAGCAAAAACAAAACAAAATTTCCTACCCAATATGTATCAGTACCATACATGGTGCTGGAAATCCTTAGTGCATACTTTGTAGTGCACAGCCTGCTAATAAAATTGAGAATGATCACCAGATTGGACCCATGAAAACATTAATAGCGCCACACATTGAAATCTCCATTCAGTGAATTGGAGTTTGTGCAGATCAATAGTCTACCTGACACTACCTCTGTCTTCTTCTCAGTCTTTGCTCTCAGGGTTTTGATGGATGAGGTGCAAGGTGTGCTGGCTTTCATTAGTCTAGTTGGTAGATTAATTAGCTAAAGCTTTTAATCAACTAAGTGGGCCCTATGTTAATCAGTGGAGATCAATATGGAGAGTTATGAACAAACTTGTTTCTTTTATAGGTTATTTTGTTTTTGGTGTGTTGTTGCAATGAAAAAGAAAAAATGAAAACAGACTTTCCTTCTGACAATAGGTAATACCTTCAGCTAATTAAATGGTAAGTTATCACACACTTTTTCTGGTCTCTCAAAAAGGTACCTAGGCTGAGGCTTTGGAAACATGCCAATTTATTAGAATTTTATCATTTGTTTAATTGATTGGTTAACTACAATGTTTTTAAATGGATGCACATCCCTAGTAAAAGTAGTATCTACAAGGCTCATGCATCTCTTGCTTTAAGAAGAATATATATGTGCATCCAAATTAGGGGTTAGATTCAACTACCGCAGTCTCAACTAGAGCCAGGGCCTTTTCAGTACTGGCCCCAACTTGGTGGAACGCTCTGTCACAAGAGACTAGGGCCCTGCGGGACTTGACATCGTTCCGCAGGGCCTGCAAGACAGAGATGTTCCGCCTGGCCTTTGGTTTGGACTCCGTCTGACCCTTATGTTTCCCTCCCCTTATGGTTTTGAACTGTGGGCTACTATTAAAATGAGGCTGCATTTTAAATTGTATTTTAACCCATATTTTGAATTGTTTTTCCCCCCTGAGCTCGGCTCTGGCCGGGGAGGGCGGGGTATAAATAAATTATTATTATTATTATTATTATTATTATTATTATTATTATTATTATTATTATTTCTGCTAGCAGAAGCAAGAACAATGTCTCCTGCTAGTGCAATGGGGCTCCCCCCCCCCAAAAAAAAATCCACTTCCCCAAATCCACTCTGGAGGGTTGGAAGATGCCCCCTCCCCTGCCACGAGCAGTATGTGGAGTGAACAGAGGGAAAAATCATTCCACTGGGCAAGCAGAAAGGCTTGCACTAAAATATCAATTTCCTTTGTGTTATGTTGAACCAAACCGCAGGTATAGAAAATTCAGTCTGCATCAGCTTTACATGTATTTTGTACATTGCCTTGAAACATCTGTGTGGAAGTCAACCAATCAATCAATTGTTCATTCATAAGCTTGCTCCCTCCCACTTCTGCTTCAATCTGCAGTAAAAAAAACAACAACCCATAATACATACACATGAAAATGTGCATTATTTTTGTTTGCATTTTACCCTAAAAGACACATTTTATGTATATTTTGATATTTATTTATTTTTTAGATGACATCATGTTGCAAAATCTGAAGAAGTATGAAAACTAAACACAGATAATGGCTACCTAAAACTCTTATTGTTGAAGCTTAATAATCCTGTTCCAGTGTGAAGGTAAATTGGCACCTTTTTAATATTAAAAGTGCATTGTAGTTTGGGAGTCCCATTATATACTTTAAGAGTATAGAAGCACCTTCATTACATATCTATAAGTGCCAGATGAAAACATTTCTCTTCAGCCAGGCATTCGGTTGATTAACATTCTATGGCTTTGTGTTTGTGGGAAGGAGTTATTGGTTTATTTTGTATTCTCATTTTGTATTTTTCTGTTGTGAATTGCCCTTGTATTTTCAGATGAAGGGTAGTACATAAATTGGAATCATCATCATCCATGTAAATCAGGTCAGCCTCCTTAAAAATGAGGATCAAATCATCAAGCACCCCAAAGATTAAGGTAAAGGGAACCCTGACCATTAGGTCCAGTCATGACCGACTCTGGGGTTGCGGCGCTCATCTTGCTTTATTGGCCGAGGGAGCCGCCGGGTCATGTGGCCAGCACGACTAAGCCGCTTCTGGTGAACCAGAGCAGCACACAGAAACACCGTTTACCTTCCCGTCGGAGCGATACCTATTTATCTACTTGCACTTTGACATGCTTTCGAACTGCTAGATTGGCAGGAGCAGGGACTGAGCAACAGGAGCTTACTCCGTCGCGGGGATTCGAACCGCCAACCTTCTGATCGGCAAGTCCTAGGCTCTGTCATTTAACCCACACCGCCACCCGTGTCCCCCCCTAAGATTAACCCCATTCAAATTTCCAGGATGACAGGAAGGTAGAAAGTTTTGAATCCACTGTGACTGACCTGCCACTAAATGAAACGTTCTGATACAAAAATTGTAAAGCAACCCTGTGGATGTATTGCACCAAGGTAGAAGTGATAGTACTTACATATCAAGAGAAATGAATTTCTTTTTCAGCAAGTGTCCTCATGTCACTCCTCTGTCCCTGGAAAAAAAAGAAGCTTCTTTTGAATTCCATTGTCCTATTTTATTTCTGACAAGCTGTCAACAGCTCAGTGACATCCTATCTGCCAGAGCAGATCAAAGCAGACACTGTGTATACCTTGTGCACAGCTTCCAACAAAAGAGCTCAATTGGCCTTTAAAGATATAAAGTGTGACAAGTAAACATCAGTCTGCCTGTAAGAGTCTAAATATGTAAATCTGAATGTGGAGAGATTTTGCCTGGACACCTCAACATGCCTTTTACAGAATGCATTGAAGCAATCGTTATGGATTTAAATTCCATGGTTTGAAGTGCTGAACTCTGAGGTGGATTCACAATGGTTTAACCCACAGCGCCACCCGCATCCCCAAACCTAAAAATATTCCCCTTGAAGCTGGACGAGAGAAGGCAATAAGATTATTGCAGAAGATTAAAACCTTGAAAGACTCCTACTGCAACAGGATACTGCTGATGAAATTGCTTTCCCGAGTTCAGTTTCTCTTCTGCCTCGAACGTCTTAGGGCAAGAGAGACAGTCAGTTGTGAAAGTCAGTGGGGTCAAAGACGTCATCTTTTAGTGTAGCTGGGCCAACATGCCATCTATCTGTGCTGCAGTCAGGGCCTCATCCTTGAAGCCAGTCAGCTGGGTTGATTGGCTTTCTGGGGGAAGGACCTCAGTGTGGACCAAGGAGGGAACCTCTCCTGCTCTGCTCTTAGACAATAAATCAGAGCAGAGCTGGCAGGAGCTGATGGAAACTGTAGTCCAAAACAACTCAGGAGTATCAGATTCAGGAATGCTGAATTGCAGGCCTGGGCTGGACTTCTGGATTGTTGTCGCAAACTTCTCACCAACCAACCATTGTCTTACTCATTAACTTGTTGACATCTATCTGTCTTGGGAGTCAATGGAGGAGGGCGCCTTTGGGAGTGAAGTCAGGCTGTTGGAAACCTGCAGCGCCTTCTGCAACTGCAGAGACCAATACGGGAGAGACATGCTTTGCTGCAGGTGGGGCAGATGACGGCATCCAGCTGTGCTGCTGCAGATGCACCATGGCATTTCTTCTCTCTGTGCTCTACCCAGTGGCGATTCCTCCTCTGGTCCCTGCTGTGGATGCTCAACCTGTCTGTCTGTCTACAGGCACTGCAGTCATATGCAAGGGATTCCCACACAACAGGGATGATGTTGCCAGACTTCATGTCTCATTTGCATACATCTTTGCATACATTTGCATACATCTCATTTGCATACAGAGTTGGTCTGCCCATGGACCTGGTGTCTAAAGCCAGCTCCCCAGAGAGTGCGTCCTTGGGATCCTGCCATCTACTTACTTCGCCAAACCTTTATTAAAGGCAAAGGGACCCCTGACCATTAGGTCCAGTCATGGCTGACTCTGGGGTTGCGGCGCTCATCTCGCTTTATTGGCCAAGGGAGCCGGCATACAGCTTCTGGGTCATGTGGCCAGCATGACTAAGCTGCTTCTGGCGAACCAAAGCAGCACACAGAAATGCTGTTTACCTTCCCGCCGGAGTGGAACCTATTTATCTACCTACACTTTGACGTGCTTTCAAACTGCTAGGTTGGCAGGAGCAGGGACCAAGCAACGGGAGCTCACCCCGTCGTGGGGATTTGAACCGCCGACCTTCTGAATGGCAAGTCCTAGTTTCTGTGGTTTAACCCACAGCGCCACCCGCATCCCCAAACCTTTATTAGGTATTACAAATAGAGGCCATCCTAAAACATCCATATATAACATTTAAAAATATATACAAATAAACAGCTGTGTAAAATAGGTAATAACAAGGATTTTCATTGGAGTTTCTTCCCACTAAACAGTGCCATTCACCACTCTAAGAGATACTATTGACAAAAACTCAGCCACCCTGGCAGTTGCTTCCGGTTAATGTCAGACAGATAGAATTTGATATTTCATTGTTCTGTGATGTTAGATTACCCCAAAATTGGGATAGCATGCGTTTGTGTAGCTGGTTGTATAATGGACAGTAGAAAAGAATATGTTCTACAGTGTCCGTCGCATTCAAAGAACATCCACAATGTCCAGTGTTTCTGGGGATGGGATCCTGCTATCCAGCACAGTAGCACCAGTGATTGGCACCTGGGGAGGGCACACATGCGCCAGGTGGAGAGCATCCCAGCTCTTGCTGCTTATGCTGCCAGAGCTACCATACCCCCAGTGGAGCAAAGCGGGCTGTGCTGCGCCACCTGCTCACCTGCGCAAGGGGAAGCCCAGCCAGTTGACCCTCTTCCCAAAGTGTGGTGCTTTAAGAAATACTGATCTTTAATTGCTGTACTGCGGTGCCTCAATTTTATCTTATTTGAGGTGCACATTTGGTGGAAGAAGGCAGTGTATCTCATGCTTTATGAGCCATAGCACTGCTTTGCAAAATGCATATACCCATTCTCACACTTTTAAGATGATGAACTCACAGCCCTTGTCCATGCTTGTTTCAAACTAGCATGAAATGGAATTGCGTAGCTGAGGAACTTCAGACGAGTTTGGAACATTAGCATTCAAGCTCTGCACACACCATAAAAGCGCCCGTCAGCACAGCTCGCTTTCTCTTGCTTCTTCTCCGTACACTGTACTGTATTATATATAATTAAAAGGATATTATTTGTCTATACTGAATGGCTGATTTTTCAATTCCATGGTTCGCCTGACAGCCATTTGTGTTTATCTTACTCAATGATGGCTGACAACATTCCAGTAACTTCACACATTCATTTACATGCCCCCCTACAATCCTGAAAATGTATGGGTTGTTTGTCTTCTAACTTTCAAACATTCATATATGCCTTCCTCTTCTCCCCCCCCCAATAATAATAATAATAATAATAATAATAATAATAATAATACTCACCACAAAGTAGAAAAATAAAGTAGATAAATCATACTTCTGGACAAATCCCACTTAGGACACATCAGTGGTTTCTGTGGCTTCTTCTAACTTACCTCCGTCGGTGGATTAGGGGTGAGGCAATAGAGGGAGTTCACATATATGCAGAGAACCCTGGGAAGTTCATTCTGTTTCTCTGTATTCTTCAGAAGGTATCCCTCTCTAATAGCCTTACCCAACCTGGTGCTCTTCAAATGCTTCTGACTGCAAGCCCCATCAACCTCCATACACACAGTTTTGGACAGGGATAGAAGTCTTCAGTTGATTACTTTACTGCAGTCTTCCTCAATTTTTCAAGCCAGGGCTGAGGGGAGCAGGGGCGGAGGAAGGGGGTGCGGTAGGTGCAGGCCGTCCCGGGTGTCACTACTAAGTGGGGTGACAAAATGCCAGGCAGCACTCACCGCAGGGCCTGCAGCGCACTGGAGCCATGCGTCTCTCCTGGGACAGACGCAGTGGCCTGAGCGTGTGCAAGCTCCATGGCGCCCAAACAGTCTGCCCATTGCCTCTCCCCCCAGCGGTAGGGTGGCTGAGTGGGAGGAGGCAGGCAGACTCCGGAGGCCCCAAGGTGCGTCCCACCCCATGGGCAGTGCCCCCTGCCCATGAGCATGCCACCCCAGGAGCCCAAGCGGCTTCCTTCACCACTGGAGGGGAGAGCCAGTGTGGTGTAGAGGTAGACTCGTAATCTGGTGGACCAGGTTCACGTCTCCGCTCCTCCACATGCAGCTGCTGGGTGACCTTGGGCTAGTCACACTTCTTTGAAGTCTCTCAGCCCCACACACCTCACAGAGTGTTTGTTTGGGGGGAGGAAGGGAAAGGAGAATGTTAGCTGCTTTGAGACTCCTTCAGGTAGTGATAAAGCGGGATATCAAATCCAAACTGTTCTTCTTGTTGCTGTAGTCTGAAATATTTGGAGGGCACCAGGTGGGAGAATCTACTCTATTCAGTTTCTGTCAGTAAGGGCTAGACTAGCTAATGTCAATCAGGGATGAAGAGCAGGTCTGTCTCAATAAAAATGGCAGCCATACAAAGAGACGCATTTTGGAACCATTTTGTGATGAAGAAGGGAGCTGCCCCATGCTCCTAGTGCCTGCTGTCTGGGGAGATCCAGAGGTTTTGCCCTCATTCAGCTGTGCCACAGACGACAGCCTTTTTATTTTATCCCACAGGAACTAAGACCTAGTTTGAACTTGATGGAGAAGCATGAAATGAAAACCCTTTTCCTGGGATGTACCAGTTCAGACTGCAAGTGAAAGCTGACCTATTCCCTCTCCTAAAAAATAATGTGCGTGTAGAAATAGCTTCAAGTTAAAAGAAATGAGATTCCGACTAAACATCAGGAAAAACTTTCTGTCAGTAAGAGCTGTTTGACAGTGGAACGGTTTCCCTCAGGAGGTTGTGGACTCTTCTTCCTTGGAGGGTTCTAAGCAGAGGATGGATGGTCATGGATCTGACATGGATGCAATCCTGCATTGCAGGGGGTTAGACTAGATGACTACAATTCTATGTTTCTGTTATTCTAGGGCCTGAAGAAGGCACATTTTTCAATAATGCTTCATTGCTTCACATGCAGGTTTGTAATCACATCTGTGAAGTCTCTGAACAACTCACTTTCTGCTATTACATCATTTCAAGTGCTCCTGGAGTCCCTGCCCATGTGTTTATACATATCATTCTTCTTGTTGTTGTCTTCTTAAACTTCAAGGACTTTTCTTCCTACTGTTTTTTAGACTAATCAAACAGTACCTCTAAACCATTTGCAGATTCACAGTCAGAGGTTATGGGTGGGGTGGGTGTGCTTGTTTGTGTGTTCATTTAATTATTCGGCTCCTAGAAATTCTTGGTGCCGACACTCACATTTCATTCACCACAGGCAAATATGTTTTATTCCCTGGACTTCCGCAATTCTCTTCAGACATACTGAAGTATCTGTCAATCACTATTCCATGTTGGGGCACAGTGCATAAACAACATTTTCATAAATTAAGCTTCCCTTTAGCATAATTACTTTGTGTGCATCTCTCACTGAGAGGAAAGGAAAATGTTTGTCTTTTGTTTACTGACTACGAAGCTGTTTTCTTGAAATATGACTATTGTTGGTGCATATTCCTTTGAACAATAGCCCCAAACGGTTTAAGATAAGCTTTCATTATTGAATTTGCATGCTTCCTGTGTGTATGTGTAGAGCACAGAGCCTTGCTTTTGTCTTCCTTAGAAAGATGGCAAGAGCTGAGTAAGATTGCTACATCCGAATTCTCAAAATTTGGATATTATGCCCATTTGTTGCTAATTATGTAAATCAGGCACTTTACTTGTTGATCCCTTTACCAGTTGCTTTTTGTCTGATCTGAGCAACTATCTCAAAAGTTGAGGAAGCATATTTTTGCATGACCACTTGCTCCCACCAGGTTTTGCCTAACCTTTCTGTTCAGTTACTGTTTAGTAACTAAACCTTTCTGTTTAGTTAGGTATCTGAAGAAGTGTGCATGCACACGAAAGCTCATACCAAGAACTGACTTAGTTGGTCTTTAAGGTGCTACTGGAAGGAATTTTTTTTGTCTTTCTGTTTAGGTAAAGGTAAAAGGACCCCTGACCATTAGATCCCGTCATGACTGACTCTGAGGTTGCGGCGGTCATTTCACTTTATTGGCCGAGGGAGCCGGTGTACAGCTTCCGGGTCATGTGGCCAGCATGACTAAGCCACTTCTGGCAAACCAGAGCAGCGCACTGAAACGCTGTTTACCTTCCTGCCAGAGCGGTACCTATTTATCTACTTGCACTTTGACATGCTTTTGAACTGCTAGGTTGGCAGGAGCAGGGACCGAGCAATGGGAGCTCACCCCGTCGCGGGGATTCAAACCGCCAGCCTTCTGATTGGGAAATCCTAGGCTCTGTGGTTTAACCCACAGCGCCACCCACATCCCTCAAGCTTTCTGTTTAGATAACAGCTAATAGCTTGTTGGGGAGAGATGTAGCCAGCTGCTCTGTCCTAAGGTTTCTAGTTCTGTTGCTCCAGCACCACACATTTCTACATCCATATCTTAATCAATGTGCAATAAAAGTTTCAAGGATGTGCATGTCTGAAGTTCTTTTTTCTTCTAAGTCTTGAACCTGGCAAATGGGTTCTTCCTTTTTTAAAGCATCCTCATTTAGCCTGCAAAGATTATCCTTGCTTAGAAGAAAATGGATAACTCCAGGGTCGGATTAAGACTTTTAGAGGCCTAAGCGCTTAAAAGATTTTGGTGCCCCCATACATATCTAATTCAAAATATAAACAATAATAAACCGTAAAATGAAATTTTATTTTTTGAAATGAAACAAAACCTACATTAAGATGGAAAACAATGATGATTTTTTTTTGTATACGGTGTTGCAAACACCTCGGGTTACAAACACTTCGGGTTACAGACTCCGCTAACCCGGAAGTAGTAGCTCCAGTTAAGAACTTTACCTCAGGATTGGAACAGAAATCGTGCATTGGCAGTGAGAGGCCTCATTAGCTAAAGTGGTACCTCAGATTAAGAGCCGACCTCCGGAACAAATTAAGTTCGTAACCAGAGGTACCAATGTACTTCCATTTTATGTATTACTATTTTATCATTATGTATTATTATTTTTAATATATATATATATATATATATATATATATATATATATATATATATAAATAATGTATGTATGTAATTTTCTCATATATTGTGGGAGTCTTTTTTGTGGAACTTGGTTCAACTGCACCATATGGTCCATGGTAAATCCGGCAACGGGAAAAAAATTGTATTGTGTCCCTTCCCTTGATGCCCCAAGCATGTGCTTATGTTGCTTAATGTTTATTCCAGCCCTTTGAAGGTGACCCAGAAACTACAACTAATCCAGAATGCGGCAGCTAGACTGGTGACTGGGAGCGACCACTGAGACCATATAACACCGGTCTTGAAAGACCTACATTGGCTCCCAGTACATTTCCGAGCACAATTCAAAGCGTTGGTGCTGACCATTAAAGCCCTAAACGGCCTCAGTCCAGTATATCTGAAGGAGCGTCTCCTCCCCCATCGTTCTGCCCTGACACTGAGGTCCAGCTCTGAGGGCCTTCTGGCGGTTCCCTCACTGCGAGAGGCCAAGTTACAGGGAACCAGGCAGAGGGCCTTCTCGGTAGTGGCGCCCACCCTATGGAACGCCCTCCCATCAGATGTCAAAGCGATAAACATCTACCTGAAATTCAGAAGACATCAGGGAGGTTTTTAATATGTGACATTTTAGTGTATCTTTCATCTTTGTTGGAAGCCGCCCAGAGTGGCTGGGGAAACCCAGCCAGATGGGCGGGGTACAAATAATAAATTATTATTATTATTATTATTATTATTATTATTATTATTACTGGATAGCTCTCATAGTCACATGAGACTGTTTGAATGGAAGGGGCAAAGTCAGCTCCAAATCCATAGCCCCTCCACAGATACCTCGGAACTCGAAAGACTCTCCTCCCTGAAAGAGAGGGGAGTGTTTGTGGGCGGGAGCCTGAACACCGCTCCTAGCAGGGGGCGTTGCTCCCTGCCTCCAGCTCACCTGGCTGGTGCTCACGCCCCCCGGTGGCCGTCCAACCAGGTGCCGTGGGGGGCGTGTCCAGCAGCCTTTATGCTGCAGTGCCAGCCTCTCCCCGGCCTCATTTCTCTTTGTCGTCCTGTGCGAGTCACCCACCCTCCACTCCCTTTGAGTTAGGGCTTAGGTCATTGGCCTTGCTATGGACCTTAGGTTGGTCGCCCCGGTTGCCCGGGGGGCCTGGTAGGAGTTTTTCCATTTAGCATTAGGCTTTTTGGTTTTTTCGCCTACCTCGTAGCAATCGTCACAACTTTTTGGTGGTATTGGTGGGTAGGTTAGGCATTGGAATAATGTGTTGTGGTGTGTCGAAGTGCTAGGTGTGGCCATCACCTATGCCTTCAATTTCTAGGGGTATTCCGTTAAAGGAATCTGGCGGTCGTGTATTCCGTCCGAAGCCTGCTTGGCGGGAGGCCATGGCACGACCCTCGGTGACATCAGGGGTGAGCCTATAGTTGGATTAGCATCAACAGGTGATGAACCCCTGGTGAATAAACCCACTTGTTTCGCGATCCAATGCCTAAGCCAATACCTTTTCATTGCTGTAATCAATAAAGTTGTGGCCTTTTCTAGCCCATTAACCTTATATCACGTGTCCCTGTGTCTTCATTTTACTTTGCGGGGGTCGGGTCCTCGAACCACAACATAATCTGTTCCAAAACGTTTGAGTTCCAATGTGTGACTTCCAATTGGCTGACAGCTAGGTTTTCGCACAAAGGAAGCAGCGTTGTATGTTTGGTTCTGAGGAACGTGTGAAAACCGGAGCACTTACTTCTTGGTTTCCAGCGTTTGGGAGCCGAAACATTCAAGAACGGAGCCGTTCTTGTTCCAAGGTACCACTGTATTGGGTTCCACCTTCCATGAAGTGTAGGGAAGTTCAAACTTCACCTCTATCAAGAATTTATGTGAATTTTACCCCAAGACATTTTTTGCTAACAGGGAGTCCTCTCCTCTATAGACCATTCTTTGCATGACTATAAGGTTAGAACACAGTCCTATGTTGTAAACTGTAAAAACTGCCACAGTCTTGTTTTTAGAGCTTTTAGCTCACACTTTATGGTTGCTCATTCATTTGAATAGATTATTGTCATGCCTGAAGAATGTGCCAAAAAATTAATGTCTTAAAGTTGAGCAGACCCACAGGACGCTCACAAGTTCTGAATACAAAGTGTAAAAATGCCAGCACTTAGAAAATGAAGGCTTTAATCTCCCCATTATTAGTTTTGCATCTTTTCGAGCACAATAGCGAGGCACCCTCTCCTCGCAGGAGTGTGGGGAAATAACTGCTTTTGTAGAATTGCTTCTGACCCCGAAAGGAAATTGTTCTAGAAGCACAAAGTTATCATATTATGCATCACAAAGAAATAAATCAGTTATGTGTTGCCAGCAAGTATTTATTCCCATTCAAAGGGTAGTAAATTTAACAATGCAAAGTAAAATTAATAAGAACAGCCCTGCATTCGTCATTTGGATATTTTAATAAGCAGTTCTGAAGGATAATTACTGGAATTTTTATATAGTTTAAAGCTGGCTCTGCACTAAAATGGGTTTCTATGAATAAATAAAATGTAACAATTTTCACTACATCTGTTAATTAAGATATGTTAACTAGATAAGTAGCAACGCCATTTACTCATTGTAATTTTTTTTGGGGGGGGGGGCGTAAATCACAGAAAGCTACCTATTATCCCCTTCACAATCTTAGCCCACATACTGAGAATGTGAACTCCATGTGGAAACACAGCAGGGAAGGTATAAAACTGAGGTTATTTGATGAAGGCTTCTTTCGCTGTTATATTGATTATGTTTCTCTTCCCTGCTTAACAGAGTGTTGCTGCAGTTCCTCTGAATTTTTTCTAGAGCAGAAAGTACTGATAGATATACTATTCATATGTTTATAGAACACTTTTATTTCAAAAAGGGAACAACATGCTAACATCTCGTGGGGATCTGCAACAAAATGTTGTCATATATCACTAGGCCTGGCACTCCCTTCATGTATGGAATCCCCGCCATAAAATGCATTGATCGTGTTGACAAAGGATTAGACAACCCACAGACATTTTATCAATGAAGATTAATCATAATGGGATCTTAATGGAATCCTTCACGTTTAGAAAGCCTGCAGTGTACCTCTGAATACCCGATGATGAGGATAAAGGGTTGTATCCAAAGTGTCATTAAGTAAGCTTTCTGTCAGAGCAAAGATTTTCTGTTGCACAAATGGCTCCCGTCCATTTCACTGGCATGTTCCCTAAATCTGTTGTGGGGGTTGCCCCATCCCTTCAGGGCAGATTTGGGGAGTGGAGGATGTCTGCATAGGGAAGGAGAGGGGCAAAGTCCCACTGCACAAACAGAAGTCATTAAGGAGATGTTGTTGTTGTTGTTTAGTCATTTAGTCGTGTCCAACTCTTTGTGACCCCATGGACCAGAGCACGCCAGGCACTCCTGTCTTCCACTGACACCCGCAGTTTGGTCAGACTCATGTTTGTAGCTTCGAGAACACTGTCCAACCATCTTGTCCTCTGTCGTCCCCTTCTCCTTGTGCCCTCCATCTTTCCCAACATCAGGGTCTTTTCCAGGGAGTCTTCTCTTTCATGAGGTGGCCAAAGTATTGGAGCCTCAGCTTCAGGATCTGTCCTTCCAGTGAGGACTCAGGGCTGATTTCCTTAAGAATGGATACGTTTGATCTTCTTGCAGTCCATGGGACTCTCAAGTTTCTCCTCCAGCACCATAGTTGAAAAGCATCAATTCTTCAGTGATCAGCCTTCTTTATGGTCCAGCTCTCACTTCCATAGGGGACCATTACTTGTCCTAATACAAGCAATGGAAAAGTAGTTGAATTTGGGACATTTTTTAAAAAAAAATACAAATAAAATATGAGACCTACAGAAATAAACTTTTAAGATCCATGCACTCTCTGGTACTTACATTTGGGGCTTACATATTGGCACTTATGTTGCTGAAACAGCTGTCCCCTGTGTCAAATAGGGGATCTTTCAAAAGTAGATTGTGGGGTCTGTCATCACAAGAACAACCATATACAATTCCCACAGGGCACTTCCTTGGACCCTAGGCAATGTGATGTGCTATTTTGCTATATAAGCCCCCCAAAATTATGTTTAGGGACATAAACTAAGAAGTATTCAATTAAAGGAAAGGACACTAAGCGCATCAAACCTAATCAGTAGTGAAAATGAACAAGAGATTGCACATGAGCAATTTAGATCAATTCACCAGTGGAAGTTAGTTTTGGAAAGAATGTTTGTGTGTGTGTGTGTGTGTTTTTCCCCCAGATAAAAGGAGCACAAAAATGGAAAACAGAGCCTCAAGCAGGCTATAACTCCAAATAGAATTTGTTTGTTTTTTGTTCAGTTTTTACAAAGGAAGATCAAGACAGCATCCCCAGGTAATGTAAGCATCTTCAGATGGAAAACTCTTCCATCTAAGCAACATTAAGCTGATTGAAATATCAAGTACTGGGTGAAGGCAAGCTATCTGAAATATCAGCAACCTGACTGTGAACATATATAGTTGTATCTACCTGCAGTATCAGCATAACACCATAATTTATTATGTTTCACTGGTGCACCAGTAAACATCTACATTGTCACTTTCAACATGGCTACATACAAAAGCAACTTAAGATTCATTAAATAACCTGCACGAAATAATAATAATATTACTACAACAAATAACCTGGTAAGGAAAACTCAATCCATGTTTAACAGAAAAGAGACAACCCAGAACCAAAGGTAGTTTTTTTGTTTTTGTTTTTGTTTTGGCTGATCTAATGAAGGCTATAGTTGTTTAAGAATTGTATGTAGTTCCTCTGCTATTATTTTATAAAATGAAAATTTAAAAATGGCAAAGCCATTTGAAATGCAGAAAATGCATCACTGTCTGGTCCTCCCCCCCCCCAACCTGGATTGGCCAGTTACTGGTTTTATTATAGCAGTTTTGTTCTTATTGTTCTCAATTGTAAAGGATATTGTATGAAAAAATAATATTTTTACATCATTGGGTTCTCATGACAAATCTGTACATTATGTGAGGTGATGAGATTTGTCCAAAGTTACCAAGACGTTTCATGGCGGAGCAAGGATAATCTCATAACCAAACACTGCCTTGTCCTAATTGCTGAACTGAAATGTGGAAAGGTGTATGAAACCTTTGGAGTGTTAAAAGTATGTTGTTTCTTTACAATATATGTTTCTTTTGCTGCCATGGTGTCAACATTATCCCTATTCACAGTCTTGGTTGGAATGGAATCAACCATCACAATGAGGTAGCATTACTCTACATAGCAGGCAATGAAAGGAGTTTTCACCAGAAAACACTAGGTGCCTCCATTTTGTGTGTTCCGTCATGAGCACGTTGGCTTCCATTTTGTCTGGAAAGAAAGGCTGGGGTAATCTAGAAAACTAGTTTCCATCAAACTCTATTGAAATGGTCAAGAGAGAATCTCCAGCCTCTTTACAGTGCCATGGACCTCCTGAAATGTTTATTGCTTTCCCTCTTCCTCTTTCCTCTTTGCTATGTGGCAACATGCACAGCTGGTCTTTGAGATGCTACACTTTTGATTGGTTTGGAGGGAGGGGAGTTTATTAACTAAGCCTGGTCCCTGATGTAGTGGAATTGCCACTAAAGTTGTTATCTATCTCCTTCCAAGCTTCAGATACAAATAACAATGCTAAAGTAGATTCTAACCATTATGAAAGTTCACTTAGGTCAATGTTAATGGTCCTAGGAAGCTCGATATTCAGTTGAAATGCAGTGGGTCATTTCAGTTTGATGTTATAAGGTATAGGGAATTCCAAAAGCTAAAGCTGGCACCTAACTACATTGAACTACTGCAAGGAGGTTAAAGCTGCAGTGAGGTTGATAATAGCAGTTCTCATGACACAGTTTATCTGGCTTCGGAGAAACTACTTTTGTGAAATACAAAATGACAGGCTGCTGATAAGGAATGAAGCACCAGGGATTGAGGGCAGAATCACAGGAAGCAATGAGCTGAAGACACAGTATTTGCAAAGTAAAGTGTTTACCTAGGTCTCTCTGGGGTCAATGGTTAGATTGAAATTTTATTTACATAAATGGCTTACATGAACAGTGGAAAGTAGGAAGTTCAAAGGGATTCGTCAGCTGTCCTGCCGGGTGTCATGGTTTGGTCCTGATGAATCACTGCAAATTCAGTTCTTTCTTTTCTATTGTTGTTGCTGAAGCTAACTTTATCTTCCAAACAGAAAAAGAGATTTGCAATAGTGAAAAATGGAATTGGCTTAGGTAATTAGAAACCAAACTCAGGCTGCTCTCTCTGAGTGTCTTTCATCCGACTCACAATCTAATTGTGTTAGATCTGTTGCAGGACAGTAAAGTTTTGGGTCTATGAGCCCAGGTGAGAGTTAAAGGGAAAGTAGTTGACCTCTTTGTCTATGGAAGAAAATATTTGGGCCTCTGCTCATGGGGCTGGATCCTTGTGGTGCTAGCCTTTCCCATGTCCAAGGGCAGAGTTAATCTTCTGTTTCTATACAAGGAAAAGAGGGGTGGGGGAATAACGGGAAACAGAAATGGTCAGGGAAAATAAGCCTTGAGTTGTTTTGCTTGAGTACTCTGGCATCGTAAGAACATATTGTATAGCCCATCCAGTACTGTTCTCATGATGGCTAACCTTATTCCTGTGGGATATGCCAGTAGTCCTATGTGTCCCTAATTCCCAGTTGTGATATCGCTTTAAACGTCTTCCAGCTTGTACAAGTTGAGGTTGAATCATGACAAGACAGAAGTACTGTTTTTGGGGGACTGGGGGCAAGCAGGTGTGGGGGACTCCCTGGTCCTGAATGGGGTAACTATGCTCCTGAAGGACCAGGTGTGCAGCCTGGGAGTGATTTTGCACTCACAGCTGTCCATGGAGGTGCAGGTCAATTCTGTGTCCAGGGCAGCTGTCTACCAGCTCCATCTGGTATGCAGGCTTAGACCCTACATGCCTGCAGAGTATCTCACCAGAGTGATGCATGCTCTAGTTATCTCCCGCTTGGATTACAGCAATGGGCTCTACATGGGGCTACCTTTGAAGGTGACCTGGAAACTACAACTAATCCAGAATGCAGCAGCTAGATTGGTGATTGGGAGCAGCAGCCGAGACCATATATCACCCATCCTGAAAGACCCACATTGGCTCCCAGTATGTTTCTGAGCACAATTCAAAGTGTTGGTGCTGACCTTTAAAGTCCTAAATGGCCTTGGCCCAGTATACCTGAAGGAGTGTCTCCACCCCCATCGTTCAGCCCTGACACCGAGGTCCAGTTCCGAGGGTCTTCTGGAGGTTCCCTCACTGTGAGAAGTGAAGTTTCAGGGATCCAGGCAGAAGGCCTTCTTGGTAGTGGCGCCCACCATGTGGAATACCCTTCCATCAAGGAAATAAACAACTAT
Source organism: Podarcis gaigeae (assembly GCF_964106915.1). NCBI lineage: Eukaryota > Metazoa > Chordata > Lepidosauria > Squamata > Lacertidae > Podarcis > Podarcis gaigeae. The sequence goes on along the minus strand of NC_139683.1, from coordinate 74,694,945 downwards.
CCGACTTTCAGAAGACATCTAAAGGCAGTCCTGTTTAGGCAGCCTGTTTTGGGAAGTTTTTAAGGTTTGAAGTTTCATTCTGTTTTTAGTGTTCTGTTGGGAACCGCCCAGAGTATTATGTAGTATTATTATTATTATTATTATTATTATTATTATTATTATTATACAAAGATCATGCAGATATTAGTTGTATAGAGAATATTTTTGATAGACAACAGATCAAGGTGAGATAATTTATTTTTTTCCATCTTCAGAAGAAACCTCTCCAAAATATTTGTGATTGCCTCTGCTTTGGCATAAAATACTTTGAATGAAGGGATTTTATTTCGGAAACAGTGATTGGTCTGGCTTAAATGTTACATCCCTTGGTTTTGTGCCAGTGCAAACTAGGAGTGCTTTCTATTTTCTAGTCCAAGTGACTTCCAATCCTCATAACATATTTTCCAGATACAAAATATCGAAATATATGCAGAACATAATTTAACTTAGGGCTATGTACAAATGCCTTCCTCAGACTTTTCAGGGGCCTCATTTTCCCTTTGGAGACCACGGAGGGGGACATTTTGGCTATGTTCAGAGGGTGCATAAAATGTTAAGGATGGGGGGCAAGAAATTCACTAGTGTTCATCTTAACTCCTCACTGTTGCTAGTCCTGTATATTACCCTAGAATGTAATTACATCATTGGCATTGGTGGCTGCCATCTCCCCCCACAAAAAAATCATGGGAAGTCCTCTCAAAAGGCACATTTAAATATGTTTTCAAATATATATTTAAATGTGTATTCTGCTGCCCCCCCTCAGAATCTATTTATAAATATGTTTTTAATAAATTGCTGAGAACTACGTTACAACATTCAGGGAAGTGCAAAATTCATTGCAGAGCTATGATCCAATGTGCACCTTAGTCCAAAAGATGTACGAATTACATATGCAAAGATCTAATCCCTCAAGCATCCCGAACCACAAAGTGGAGATTGTCACTTGCAGCAATTAATTATAGCCCTTATCCAGCAGAGGTTTTGATCTATAAAGCCTGAAATAACAATCCTGATATGTTATGAACACCAGTTACTATTTAATTTGTGCCACTAATGAGCTGGATGTTTTACAGAGCACAGAGAGGAAGTGGCGCTTAGATGTTTGAAGAGGCCAAGGGCCTCCAAAGTTTGCATTGATTTCTCCCCCTCTACTGCCTTGTTGCTCTCCTCTCCTCTGACCAAGCTGTGGGGAAGGGAACAAAGAGATCCCCTACCATCAGGACGGAATGCAAGGGAATGGATCCCTTTTTCTTTATTTTTCCTGAAAACAGAAAAAGACATTTCCTTCCCTTCCTTGCCTTACTAAGAAGCAGGGAAGGGAAAAATTGGTTTCATATTTTAACCTTTCTTTATATTTTTTTTAATGAAGATTGTTGATGTACTGACGCCAGCACACCAGAAAACTACTTTAAAAAGTTTTGAGGGGAGGTTAGAAAAAGAGAGCCATTTGACCTGACCACCTGCCTAGTTAGTCCCCTGGTTTCTCTTTTCTCTGAAGTCCTTTATTTATTTTACCATATGAAATTATTAAAAAATTTCAAATACAGAACCATATACAGAGATTCCTCCAAATCTCAGGACTCCCCCCACCTCCTCCCTGGAGTTCCATTTTAAACATTAAAAACCGCATCTTCTTCCACACTCTAACTATTATATCAATCCATATTTTCCAGGGTAATTGTTATCCCTGTCCCCCCCCCTGCACCATTTCTCCCACAACTTCAGCTTACTAGGTGGTGCTGATTTCATAACTGCTCTCAGAATGAACCTACAGGCAGTTGCACTGGCCACATGGGGCCTAGAGGCACCACAAAAAATTAAAAATGGCAGCTAGAGCTGTCTTGAGTTGGGATGGGAAACCTTTTGTGGACTGAAGGTAGCACCCCTTCATGGGCAACCTTCCAGAGGCCACATGCTCCTGTTGGGCAAGTCCAGAGGCCAAAACAGGCAGAGCACCATATGTGAACCCTTACCCCTGTACAAATGAATGCATTTCAGCTATCTGAAAGTTAGAGAGTTTTACACAGAAATCATTCCATCCTCTATTCAAGTAAGCAAGAAGCATTACCATTGTTCAAGGACACGTGCTAGTTAGACAGAAGTACAGAGCAGGGATGCTGAGGGATGTGTCTTGGGGAGAGGATATTGGCTGAGGAATGATCTGAGGGCCAGAAAGAAAGGTCTGGAGGGCCAAATCTGAGGTTCTCCACTCCTGTTCTGGAGCATGAGTCTGGCAGCAGCATGTACACTGTATAATGTTTTCTTTTGTTTTTCTTTTAAAGGAAATACGTTATGGGGAATGCCAATAACTGTTCCCCACAGCCCTTGTGGGATCACTGAAGACAGCAGTGATGTGATCCCTCCCCAACAGCAGGGGCAGACCAATCAAAATCTTAGAAAGCCAGCATTATTCACAGTGGGGTAAATTGTGCCCGTGTAACTTATCAATATTCCAAACTTTATTTAGGAGCAGGGCTGAGTGAGCTGAGCTGTCCCAAGCCTGGCAAAGTGAAGGAGAAGAAGAAGAAGAAGAAGAGGAAGAAGAAGAAGAAGAAGAAGAAGAAGAAGAAGAAGAAGAAGAAGAAGAAGAAGAAGTAGTTGTTGCCCCACCCACTCTGAGCTGCTTCCAACATATATAGAAACATAAGGAAACATTACACATTAAAAGGCTTCCCTACATAGGGCTGCCTTCAGATGTTTCCTAAAAGTTATATAATTACTCATCTCCTTAACATCTGATGGGAGGACATTCCACAGGGAGGGCGCCACTACTGAGATGGCCCTTTGCCTGGTTCCCTTAGCTTCACTTCTTGCACTGAGGGAACCTCCAGAAGGCCCTCGTTGCTGGATCTCAGTGTCTGGGCTGAACAATGGGAGATGCTCCTTCAGGTATACTGGGCCGAGGACGTTTAGCTCTTTAAAGGTCAGCACCATCACTTTGAATTGTGCCTCTAAAATAGAGTTTGGCTTACACAAACCATTTTTTTTTTTGGTGGGGGGGCAGTGTTGCTTCTTCCAGGTTCCTAGTACACATGGCCAAGTGGAATGGTGTTTGGAAAAGGTATAAGTCTGCCCCTGCCTTGCCACACCTCTGGAACATCCCTTGGGGGAGGGATGAGCCCCAGTTGACCCAGGAAGAAGGACTTACAGCAGCACATCTCCAGCTGAGATGGGATGAAGGACTTCACCTGGCATAGCCCCATGACAGCCCAAGCTCATCTTCTCCCAACTCTGCGCATACCAGCAGTTCTTGACCTTGAATTGCTCTCTCCTTCAGGAGTGCCTCATGTATATGTTTATCTCATTCAATTACATCAGAGGTCTGATTTATTTTGGAATGGATACCAAGAGCAAGCTCCTACAAAATAGTTGCCTAAACAGATGTTTCCGAAGAAGCCACATTTAATAACAGTACCCGTGCTAACTTGCAAATTTATTCTAAATGCAACTCATGAGGCACCTAATGGTATCATTGGAAATGAAAGGCTCAGAGCCTGCAGTTAAGAAGGCAGACAGATTAGGGATGGGGAGGGGGTTGCGATGCTGTTAGGCTGCTATCTTCTTTAAGGGATATGAAGCTTTGCATATTTTCTTCATTATGTTCCTATTTCAGTGGAAGCTTTTGTGACAAGCTCAGCTTCTTTTCAGTCAAAACGCTACATCGCCGGACCTGAGAGCAATTCACATATGCTTCTCTGTGATGACTCAGCCCCAGAAGCTACTATCAAAAGAGTTTTACTCCCTCGGGCAACTTCTGTTTGTCTCTGTGTACAAATAAACGCAAAAGCAGCCACTTGGAAACACACACGGGAAACTGATTACACCAGTCCCCTTCGCGAAAGTGATTACAATGCTGATGATAAAAAGAAAGAAAAATGAAAAGACAAAGAGAATCCCCTGCAGACGCTTTTGGATAATGCACACTTTTGGATAGAAAACTCCTGTTTTGTTTTTGCAACTTAAAACAAAACAAAAATGAATAGGAAAGCAGTTGGGTCTGTGTGGGAAGAGCATCTCTTTGTGGGGGGAAAGTATAAAAAGCTGCTAGTTATTCTAAACAGAAATCTTAAAAGAGGCCTGCACAATTTGGAGAGTTGAGCCAACGAAGCTCACAAACCTTTGTGGCAGGCCACAAAGAGGGGAGTAGACAACAGGGATGAGGGAGGAATCCATAGAACTTGGATTCCAAAGTGGAATCATCAGATTTAATCTGTGAAGATCATGACCAGGATTGGATCAGGAGTCCACTCCAGAATCTGCCTTTAATGGGCACCTGAGGGCTGCGGCGCTGTCTGGTAAGCATTTTATCTTGCCTCTAGAAAGCTCCGAAATAGGTCATCCAGCCACTCATGGTCTGGAGCAGCTATTCTGTGTGGGGCTCTGTGGTGCCACACACTTTGAATAAAACAGAGCAAGTCCCCCTGGGAGCAATGGGACTTAATGATGTTTGGTCACCTTTAGGGGGGATTGTATGGTGAAGAATATTCATGCCACCATGTAAAGATATACATGCTACATTTCCCCCAGTTTAAATCACCTCCACAGAAGACATTTACTCCGCACAAGGAAACCTATGGATATCCAAAGGCTTCCTTCCTCATCTCCATGACAACAAAGCATACAATTCTTTCCTGTCCCTGCAACACCCTCCTTGCCCTTCAATATTATTGGCACCTTCCTTTTATACCCTCAGCCAGTCTTCACAATCATCATAAGGTTATGCCATCAGAGGTCGAGCAGCTACTGCTGTCTCTCTCCCAGGGTGCCCTGAAGAGGATAATCTTTATTTTCCTTAACTGAAAAAAGAATAACCTGTTGCCAAGGATTTGTAACAGTGTTCTGTTGAGTTGGGACATCATGCTTGCAATACTGGTGTGAAAAGGACAGAAGATAACTCAAACTATAGCTCCCTTGAGGCATTCAGTTTCCCTATACAATTAGAATTACGTGAGGGGAAATTGGGGTGCGATTGTCGCATCCCTTCCCCCTCTGTTGTGCCCCCATGCCAGTTATCATTGCATGCACCAATGTGTTGAAGAGTAGATGTCTGCAGTGGTGAGCTTGCTGTACTTGTGACAACCCACTACATGATTGAGAACCCTGATCAAGATGGCAGACCGTAGATGGCCATTGACAGATTGTTGCCAGTGGCTCTCTATCCCTTTGCCATCCCAAAGCACATTGCTCATGGTCATGCCTATGCAATATTCATTTCCGAATAGCTCCCTGAATAGTGGCTGGCTGTGCTGCTTTCAAATGGGAGCCAAATCTGGTTCCCATCTGTTGTGGCAGCCCATCATCTTAATTCACTGAAAACACTGTGCCCTGGCCTATATGTCAATAGATTGCATAGCTCTATAGAGTGATATTTTATAGATTAAATAGAACTAAAGGCCAGGACTTTGTGTTTTCAGAAAATGAAGGTATTGCTGCAGCTGTCAGGGAGAATGGTGAATAGAGGCACAATCAGGTCAGGTCAGTGAAGATACCTTCTGATCCCCTATGGCTCTTAGCCAATGCCCAACCTAGATCACTTTTGCCACCAGACCTGGCAGAACACATTAAAAAGTACAAAGGCTCCCTGCCACAGATGTTTTTACTGCAGTACATGGAGGAGGGGGAAGTAATAGGGACATGACAAATGTTGTGGAGCTAGCTAGTGCATCCTCTCACCTATGAGGAGAAGAATGCCTGAATAGGACTAATGATTACTAAATGAAATCCAAGCTAGAAATGTTGGCAGATTTCTGATTCAACCATAAAAGCCAAATGCAGCTTTGTCTTCCCAGTACATCATGGATGGAACATAGTGAGAACAACAGGTGGGGAACGAGAGTTATCCCTTCCTACATCAAATTTCTGATCTTAGTCACCTCTTTCAAAAAGGTATCGACCCTGTTTAAGGAAAACAAAACACAACTCAACAGGAAATATAATTTCCCAGGGCCTTGTCTAGTTTCTCATTGAATCATACAAAACATGATAACTATTTAAAACAGGTGAGAATTCTTGAAAAAAGACAATGGCCAGCACACAGACACACACTAAATTACTCTGCCATTAGCCTAATATTGAAATTGTTCCTATTTTTAGTCAAGGTGACTTATTCACTGATAAGGGGTGACATGCAAAAGCAGACAAACAGAGCTTGCAAAGGGCTCTCCTTGGGAAATGATGCTCTGCTTGGATTCCTTTCATACTACACAGCTAAAGTGAATGTTCAGTTGCGGTGAAGATAGCCAGTGAAGCAAATGATGAGATTACAGTTCAAAAAGAAGAGATAGGAAAGGGGGGGGGAGGAGGAAACTATTATTAACATGAATCACTCTGATGTTTTTCAAAAGGACCAAGCAAGATACAGGTATTAATAATGCCAATCAGAGATATTAAGGACATTGTAAATTCCTTCACACCTTATTTACATAAAAGGAGAGAGCCATTAAAAGTGGTTGGGGTCACAAACATTTAGCTGAACCCTTGGTCCTTACTGGGGAAACCCAGCCAGATGGGCGGGATATAAATAAAAAAAATATTATCATTATCATTATTACACTCCATGGTTTTTGAAAAAGCTTGAAGAGGGGAAGGCTGCTGAATGTGCATTATTATTATAATTATTTCCTTTAATCAATTTATGTTTCTCCCTTTATCCACAGGTGATGTGCAACATTAAGAATATAGCTTATGCAGGATAATCATAAAAACAGAATACACAGTGTAATACTACAATAATCATAATACCCCCCCCCCCCATTTAACTTGCCATAGTCTAGCTGATGGCCATTTAATGCAGTGGAGGTGGGGGTCTCTGAAACTCCTGCTGCCGCCATCTGCCTCAGGTGGAGCTGCTCTTTGAGCCTTGGATTCCCAACCCAAGACTATGGGGCACCCACATAATCCTTCTCATGAGAGCTGTGGCTCTGGCTACTGGAGACAAATCATGCCCCCTCACCACCCCTGGCTGTCATGCCACAGATGTCAGCAAGTGTGATGTGACCGGAGAAGATGGACTGTTCCTGTGAGATGGATCCCTGCACATTCACAGAGACAGTCTGTGTGTGCTCATCACACTTTCCCACTTCAGGCCTTTCCACAACCCTTGACCGAAGAATGGTATACTCCTTTTTTTGGAGCTAGTCATCCTCTTCCACCGAGTGCACAGCTTCAGGAGGGATGCACATGGAGCGGTAAGGGAAGAAGGGGACACCAGCCTAGCCAACACACCAGCCAAATCAACCCTGGAGACCAATGGGATGACAGATGTCTCAACCTGATCACCCTTACATCCGAAAAAAACAGTTATGTCGTTATGTCCCTGTGGAGATGGCAGTATTGAGTCAGTGGCTCATGTGCTTCTGGCTTGCACTCTTTATAAAGATTTGAGGAGTGAGATTATTACCCCTCTATTATTGTCCATGCTGGGTTGTTCAATCATTGCTACTGTGTCCTTTTTTTTAGCAGATCAAGATGACCAGGTGACAGCAAAAACTGCAAGGTTTTTAGCGGGGGCAATTAGAATAAGATCTATTATTTGATTGTAAACCCCCAAAATGTATTTTCTATAGTTAAGTTTTTACCTCTATCTTCAGTACGTTTCATTTTACTTTATTGCTATGGCTAGTGGTTGATGCAAATGAAGATTCTTCTGGTTTTGATTCTTCTTCTTTCCATAACGTGTGGACAGCCTGAGAACAGGGTCTAGATAAGCCTGTGCAACTTTGTAAACTATAGCAGTAGGACAAATATAAAAAAGGAGGAAAGAAAACATTTGCTCAATTTAAACATTGCTTTCTGCCGTGTTTTCTAAAGCACACACATTCACTGGCGTTGCAGAGAAGCATATGCAATTGTACTAATAGTACAGCGCATACTTCAACTCCGTAATGTAATTTTAGAAATTATCCTTTTAAAGCTAGAGCTTAGAAGGAGTGGAACACAAGGCAAAGCAAACCAAGGGGGAAATAAGAGAGCAAAACTAAAAAAATAAACACCACATTCTCAGCGCTAGTATAAAAATTTCCGAGACATGACAATTGCTTGACAATAATGGAAGTAAAATATTTATATACCTATCCCTCAAATCAAGATACATGAAATATATCTAAATGGCTATGTTTCTCCCAAAACAGCTGCTGATCATATGTAGCCAAAGACACCATGATTTCTATAGCTGGTTTTTTCCTTTCTTTCCAAAAAAAGGAAATACTGGGAAATCTCTTTCTCAAAAATAATATGCCCCTAAATTGTTAGAGCACTTTCACACCGCTTCAAAACTTAATCAAAGATTCCCTGATTGGTAGTTTAGTCTGAAAAGGATTAATTTTAAGGATTAATACTCAAAACTATAATCATAATGGAGAGCAAAATTGTTAGTGTTGAGCAAATCAAACCAGGCTATGAAACTGTGGCTTGAGGAAGTTCAGAGACTCTCCATTGACAGTTGAATGAGGAGGCATTCTGAGTAGCATCAGAAACACATGTAGTTTTGAAATACAAGCAAAGTTTAGTATACTGCATACATATACATTGAAGAATGGATAGCTAGAGAGCGAGAGAGGTTTAAAGGTTCTACATAGAAGTTTACATACACATACATTGCTCAGTCAGCTCTGCTGGCTTCTTAAACCAGCTTCTGACAACTAACAATCACTACTTTAGCAACAGAATTAAACAAAACTAGATGTTGAACTAGATCGGATCCAAAGCCAGAATCAAGCTTTGGGTAGGATTCTGGACTGAGAACAAACTATGGCTTGTGTAAACCAGGGTTGGGTAACTTGTAGCCCTCCAGATCCTACCAGACCACAACTCCCTTCATCACTGAACATTGGGGCATGCTGGCTAGGGTTCATGGAAGCTGGAATACAGCAACACCTGCAGGATCACTGCTGCCTTTCTGTTGCAGAAATCATAGCCTGCTGTATTGGGACAAAAATGACTAGAATTTTCAGAGGTCCACTCCATGTTTTTCTAGAAGGTGTGGCGTAACAAAATCTGGAGTAGTTCCAACTCAGAGCTTATTTGGGATTCATGACTCCCTCATCCTGCTGGGAGTTCAGGACTCCAGGACTGACCTACTGGGAGCCTGAAGGGCCCTATCCTGCTTCTCTCCACCCTGGCTTAGACGGGGCTGACAAGCTCCATAACGGACTGCTGGGCAGAGAGGGCTCCATTTTTGTTTTTGTTTTGTCAACCACCTCTGATGATTTTCCGTTCTTTATCACTTATTCTGCATTTCTTAAGTTCTCTGTTACTCTTAATTATCATTAACTAATAATTCTCTTCATAGTCTTTCTTGCAATATTCCAAATAGTCCTCCTTACAGAACTTCTTGCAGTCCTACTTAGACCAGGCTTCCTCAACCTTGGCCCTCCTGATGTTTTAAGACAACAATTCCCATCATCCATGACCACTGGTCCTGCTAGCTAGGGATCATGGGAGTTGTAGGCCAAAAACATCTGGAGGGCCGAGGTTGAGGAAGCCTGGTCTAGACGTACCATGAGAACCAAAACTTAGAACACAAACCACCGGCAGCAAAACAGGGACCAAGGACAAAGGTGGAAAGACTAAGCCTCTAGTCCTGAAATGCTGACATGCAGATAATCACAACTTGGTAATTTGCATATGATTCCTATGTAGATTTGGCAATAGCAACTAGGAAAGCAGAGATCCAGAGCTGATGGCTTGACTGGAGGCAAGTGAACCCAAATCCAGCTCTGCAAGGTGTTCAGTAAAGGAGTCCAAGTTCAAAAATTACAGCTCAGTGTATGAATTTGCTGGGCTCCCAACTCAACTTTATTTTCAAGTAAGCTTCCTTGCCTCAGATAATAATCTTCTGCTAGTAATTTAAGAACATTGCTAGCAGCTTTTTAAAAAAGGTTATTTCTTTTATATTGCACAGGGGTGCTGTTGTGCTCCTATAGATGCTACCAAAAAATCTGAATGAATAAAAAAAGCATTGCAAGTTATTTCCTGCTGAAGTGGAAGTGGTTCTTTTTAAAAAATTGTACAGAATAGGGTTTCTTTCTTCCCTCTCTTCCTTTTCTGAGGCAATTTGGAACTCTTGCTTTAATTTTGTGTTTACATGTGCTGTTTGCCATAGGTGAACCACTTGTTGTTGTTTTTTGCAATAAGGGGAATTTGCCAATCACTATGGTTGTGCTCTCTAAGTTCAGCCATATGAATTGGAAGTGGAAGCTCAAAATGCAATAGTACAGAAGTGTAGGTGGGTTCCCATGAGACAAGACACAGTGATAACAGCAAGAACCTTTATGAACTAACAAAACTAGGCAACAGGAGCAAAGCAACTGCCTATATACATTTCTGAAGGCCTGGGCCACACCCACTCCCAACATGATTGGCTGTCTAAACTTCCAAGCTACAAATCAAGACTCAGAGTTTCAGGGCCAATGGCAGAGGTCCAAATCCTGAAATGTTCTGTGTGGATATCATGTATCGAATCAGAACACAGGGGCTCGGAATCCTTAGTCCAGACTCAAGCTCAGGCAAACACTGAATACATAACAATTGCATTACTCTGTTGACAGCGCCCGCATAAACTCAGTTGAGTTTTTATATCCTACCAGCTGCTGGTGCTAGCATTGATGTTATCAAGCAATTCTTATCCCCATACTGGCCTGAGCAGTTCATTTTAACTTCAGAAATGTGCGGGCTACCAACACACTGAGAGGATGAAAACATTTTAATTGTGCCAATTACATCTCTTGACAAACAAAATATGCTGGATGGGAAGCCTTTGGCCTTCTGCAGTAGGGCTTGTCTTATGTTCTTATGAGGTTCAGGATTGAGCCATCATAGAATTGTAGATCTGGAAGGGACTCTGAGGTGACATACATAGGTACGTGAGGTGGCTGTGATGCATGAATTATCCCCATTGTGTTCTTGTTTTTGTAAACCGGACAAACTCCATATTGAATCAGGCAACTGTATTCCAAGTGGGTAGAGTGTCATTGTGTTCATTTTCTACTTGTGGGCTTCTTCTTCTTTTTAAAATAGTTTTTATTTCATTTTACAAGTATATAATTACAACAATACAACCATTCACATCCACATTTACAGATTTCTCTGAATCTCTGGACTTCCCACCTCCCCTCCATGGTTCCTATTATTAAACCTTTCCTACTGCATCTTTTCCAATAATCTATATTTTATATAACACCATTGTCTCCATAGAACTTTCTACATTACAAGTGTTATCACTTGTGGGCTTCTCATAGGCCACTGAGAGAACAGGTTGCTAGGCAGAACATTTGATGTGGTTCTTCTTAATGTAGGTTCTGGAGACTGTGGCAAAGAGAGGGCAAGTTTAAAGATTAGAGGTATGTGTTACCTATAATGTTGTGGATAACCCACTTTCATGTACAAGATTCAGAATGGAATTAAATCAACACTCAGAATATACCAATTCTCTTCACTCCCTGTCAAAAATATAAATTTAACATGCATAAAATGCAGTGTTTATATGCTCTGAAGTAAACCAAACAAAAACAAAAAAACCCTTGCCTTTGCCTTTGCAAAGAGATGTTTGCATTAGGCACATAAGGTTGCACTCTGGCAACTTCGACGGAAAAGGCTGGATGTTTCCATTCCAGTCTTTAGGCTTAATTGATGACTCATCCCAGAAATCTGAGCTGCAGATCGCTCACAGTTAATTGAACTGTATTAAGGACTGAAAAAGGCAGTCCTTGTTTACGAGCAATGTGTTATTTTGTAATTGCAATGTTTATTTGCGTGCTGAGGTCCCCAAGACACCCCAAACCCAATAACTCAAACTTCACACATTATTTTTGTTTAAGGTTTTTGGCATAATTTTGGCCACAACTTTATTATCAATACAAATTGTGAGTGGTTGCTTAGGCATTGGTTAGACTATCTGTCCTCCCCGCCTTGGGGACAGCCCTGACTCCGTAGTCAGTGCGGAAGAGCAAGATCAGGGTCAACTGGAGCTGCGAAACAGACCCTCAGCTAATCCCCGCATGCTCCTTGGAACTTACACGGCCCGCACCCTGCACCAAGGGTTTGGACGAAGGGGATGGTAAGTTCCAGAATTCCTTTAACGGAATACCCGTGCAGCATTGGAGGGGCAGGCCCAGCCTATCCATACCCCTCCACCAACCAATTTTAACCAATGCCTAACCGCCAACCTTACAAGTTGTGACGATTTGCTACGCAGTAGGCAAAACCCAATTGGCACACACTAATCAGCCAAGAGGTAAATTCCTACTGGGCCCCCGCACCAAGGCGAACGACCCCATGACAGGCATAGCAAGGTCAAGCGAAGCCCAACAAGGGAGGGCGGGCGGGAGATCCGATGTCCACAGCAAAAGAGAAAGAGAAAGCTGTGGACCTTGCTTAAATAGCCACTGACCCCACCCCTAAGTTTGCAACATCAACTTTCCCCAGATAACCAGATCCTCCCATCTAAACAAGCCCTGGCTTTAACTTGCCTAGCAATCATGGGGTGCCTTGTATAGCCCCATCCGCAACCCGTGCTCTCCTTTTAGTGAGAACACGCTTTGCGTGCTGAGGTCCCCAAGACACCCCAAACCCAATAACTCAAACTTCACACATTATTTTTGTTTAAGGTTTTTGGCATAATTTTGGCCACAACTTTATTATCAATACAAATTGTGAGTGGTTGCTTAGGCATTGGTTAGACTATCTGTCCTCCCCGCCTTGGGGACAGCCCTGACTCCGTAGTCAGTGCGGAAGAGCAAGATCAGGGTCAACTGGAGCTGCGAAACAGACCCTCAGCTAATCCCCGCATGCTCCTTGGAACTTACACGGCCCGCACCCTGCACCAAGGGTTTGGACGAAGGGGATGGTAAGTTCCAGAATTCCTTTAACGGAATACCCGTGCAGCATTGGAGGGGCAGGCCCAGCCTATCCATACCCCTCCACCAACCAATTTTAACCAATGCCTAACCGCCACCCGAGCCCTTTACGCTCGCCGCCAACCACTCACAGACTAAACCACACCCTCAACTTGGACACCACTGCATCCAACCAGACATCATTCCCCAACGGGGAAAGATGCACCCCATCATCCCTGAATAATTCAGAGGCCTTGAACGAAATCAGAGGGTGAGGAATCACAAATCCGCCCAAACCAACCACCAATTTGCTTGCCGCGGAATTAATCCGCTTCCTAACTCTTTCGGTGGCCGCCGGGCAAGGGCTACCCCTCCAAATGCGGCGTTTCAGCAGCTGCGACCAAATTAGTGTGGTTGAAGGCACCAAGGCCGCCAAATCCCTCAAGTCCAGTAATATGGCAGCACGCAGCCCAAAGCAGGAAGAGGAAACCATATCATTCTCCCCCAGCTGCACCACTATCGCTGTAGGGGGGCCAGCGTGGAGGACCCGTCTGTGCATGAGAGGCAATAATTCTCTCCACTGCATCCCTCGTCTGGAAATCCAGGACACCTGCACGTGCTGCGGAAGGCCCAAGCCAGCTCCCAGACCAGATTGACGAGCTCTGACAGCGGCCCAGTGCACAATGCTGTGTCCCACTATCCAAATACGGATAGCGGCCAGACCTAGGGTTAAAACACAAAAATGTCAGTACACACACCACCATTATTTCCTCACATATACTTTGAATGCATCCGATCTCCAACGACCCAGGTCCTTTATCCTCCTTGCAGACAAACCCCAATGGGCAGCTGTCGTTGCGGCACCAATACGGAAGGAGTGAGGAGCAAATTCCGATGCTTTGCGGCCGCAGGCCACTACCACCTTGCGCATCACCTTAGTGAACTGATGCCGGACTAAAGGGTGCCCATTTTCATGAATAAACAAAGGCCCCTCGCCTGCCGGCCGCAAGGACAAGTATCTCTTAAGATCCTTTACGGGGCAAGGACCCTTCTCTCCCGTTGCCGAGAGCCGAATGACGGCTCCCCTACCCACCTGGTCGGTCTTCGAATTCCTGATATGCACCCTCAGGTCCGACTGTGACATGCTCACGTCCTGCAACAGCAAACCCCTGGAACCTCCATCCCGTTTTTGCTCCAGGACCACCTCGCCTACCCTCAGTGCCCCAAAGAATGCCAAGGAAAAGGCTGCTGAAAATAGACGGGCCTCAAACTTGGACCAACAGATGCTCCGCAGTTTACTGCGCATCTGTATCAGCAACTCAAAAGTGATGGGACTTCTGGGAACAGTCCTCGATGGGGTGAGCCGTCCCCATCCCTCCAATGCCCGGCGCACCACAAACTTCCTACATGGGTCCTTGTCAAAAGTGGCCCTGCTAAAGAAAGAAATTGCTGCCGAGTGAAGTCGCAGGGTCCTAGCCGCCCGGCGCATCTGGAACAAATGTGCCAGATACTTAAGCACCTGGGCAGTAGAATGAGGGGTGATGACCGCCCCCGCCGATTGGCCATTAAAGGACAGAAAATCAGCCCAGGCCTTCTTATAGGACCTTAGCGTGGAAGGGGCGACTGATGCTGCTACTCCCTGTGAAACTAAGTGTTGCCAAGGTTCCAGAGATGATCCGGGAAAATCTCCGGACGGTCTCGAGCCTCTGGCGCCAATGACCTGAATCGTTCCATCTGAAAACGGGACAGAGCATCAGCAATCTCGTTAGAAATACCCGGAACGAAGCGAGCAGAAAATACAATATTAAAACGCAGACAGTGCAAAACAAACACCCGAAGCAAGGCCGAAACCCTAGACGACCGGGATGACTGCTTAGCTAAAACAGTCACTACTGCCTGGTTATCGGACCAAAAACAAACCCGATGGTCCTTAAAATGCTCGACCCACAAGTGTACCGCAACAACTATGGGGAAAAACTCAAGAAATGTCAGGTCTCGAGTTATCGCTTCCCCACACCAAGCCTGGGGCCAAGGTTCAGCACACCACCTGCCGTCCCAAAACAAACCAAACCCCAGTGACCCTGCCGCGTCCGAATGCACTTGAAAATCATTGTGGAGGTTCAAAGTGTCCTGCCACAGTGATACGCCATTAAATTCTTCCAGGAATTCCAGCCACACACGGAGGTCGGCTTGCACTTGGGCGGACAAACGAACCCTATGATGCGGTGCCTGCAGCCCCGAGGTAAGTTTGGCCAGGCGAGAGCAGAACGGGCGCCCCGGCGCCACCACCCTGCAAGCAAAGTTTAAATGACCTAGCAACGACTGAAGCTGTCGCAAGGTAACCTTCCTCAATGGGAGCAGTTCTTCAATGACCTTCCTTAAAGCAACTAACTTATCTGGCGGCAAACTAGAGGTTTGGGCCACGGTATCCAACAAGATACCCAAATAGGTAAGTTGCGTAGTGGGACCCTCAGTTTTCTCTGCCGCTAATGGAACCCCCAGGTCTTCAGCCAGGGACGCAAAGGCACGCAGCAGAACCACGCAATTCCCCGTGTCCCTCGCGGAGGCCAGTAAAAAGTCATCCAAATAATGCGTAACCCCGCCCAAACCGGTTCTGTCGCGCAAGGCCCATTCCAGGAATGAGCTGAAACACTCAAAAGCCGCACAAGCTACCGAGCAGCCCATGGGCATAGCCTTATCAAAATAGAATCCCCCGTCAAACTGAAAACCCAGCAGCCAGAAATCCTCAGGATGAATTGGCAACAAACGAAAAGCCGACTCAATGTCGCACTTGGCCAATAGGGCACCAGGCCCAAACTTCCTTATCATCTTGATCGCATGATCAAGAGAGGGATACTTCACCGAACAGAGCTCCGGGGGAATTACGTCGTTAACCGACGTACCATTAGGATGAGAGAGGTTATGAATTAGGCGAAACTCCCCCGGGGCCTTCTTGGGAACTATTCCCAAGGGTGAAATGTGCAAATTAGGAAAGGGGGGGGTGGCGAAAGGACCAGCCATACGACGTAAAGCCAGCTCCTTTTCAATTTTCTTACGCGCCACACCAGGCATGTCCTTAACGGATTTCTGGTTCCTAGGATTCTGGGCTACAGGGGCCACGACCACTGGGATCCTAAATCCCAGCGAAAAACCATTACTCAAATACGACGCTGACTCTCTGTCTGGGTAAGATTCCAGTAACGCCAGTAACGGCTGTAGCCGAACCGGAGTATAGGCCAAAGAAAAGAAATCACTTTCCTGCTCCGGGAACAGGAGGCTGGGCAGGGACCTTGGGGGGCTGCTGGGAGCCCCCTCCCCTGCGAAAGGGCCGCCTGGCCGCGGAGCAAGCAGAAGCCGAGTGGCTCCCAGAGCATTTGTCACAAAGGTGTGCGAATTTACAGGCTTGACGTTGGCAAATGCCCTTATTAAAGTCCCAGCAGAACCACTTGCGCCCAACTTTTTGGGTGGCAGGCTTGAATTTTTGCAACTCAGAAGCCTTCTTCTCAATACGTGGTGCCACCTAAGTGGTCCACACATCCAAGTCCTTCCTGTCCCAGCGGGCCGTCGGTATCTTGGCCGCCCTACGCCTAAAGTTCTGGTCATATGATAATGCAGCAGTCTCGCCAGCCATCGTAAAAGCTGAACGGACAATAGACAGATAAACCCAGAGGTGCAGAGACCTCTTGGGATACGCTGCAGAAATCACACCAGCAAAAACCTGGAAACTATCCATCCAACGTTCAAAAGTCCTGTCAGCCTTTGCTACAATTGTCCGTCTTTTGGGAACGGAAAGGCCCTTGTCCAGCGGCTCCCGACCATCAAGCGGAGGAGCCAAGCTGAAAATATCCACGTAGCGGCCATCCAGAATCCTAGACCGCAATTTGGAAGACAAGTGGGCACCAGGAATAATATCCCTAGCAGAATTGGTGGAGACTCTTACGTCAGGCACCAGGACCCCTTCTCGACACTCCTGTACGGCGCCATACCCGGCCCTATGAGAATTTGCCCTACGCTCCCAAACCCACTTTGGCAGCCCCGACGACTCCCCGTAGCCCCAGTAAAGCTTAAGGGGGGCCCCCTCATCACTGCTAGAGCTGATGGAGGAAGTACCTGAAGTGGAGGACGATGTGTCCCTCCGTCTCTTCTTAGAGTGCCTCCTGGAGCCCCTTTTTCGGCGACGATGCCCACCGGAAGAGGACCTTGGAGGAAGAGGAAGACTGTCTTCAATCGAAGAATCTGACGCTTCACCCTGTTGCACTGCACCTGGGGCTGACTGAACAGAGACAACTTGTGAATGAACTGGATTAGAATGCCCCAGCGCTGGGGGCCGTACAGGTGAGCCCCGTACAGCGCGGCCCCGGGTCGATGCGCTTCTTCTGGCGCCGACCCTGGCACGACCACGGCCCCTAGGCACTGCATCCTGCGATACAGGCAGCACCGAAGGTTGGACCTGCGGAGCATCAGGTAAGCCAACTCCGGCTAACAGTGGCTCCCCTTCTTCACTAGATGATGATGCAGGAGAGGAAACATCCACCGGGGGAGGCGGGAATGCTGATGACGTTGACGGGGTCGAGCAACGGTGTAGCAGGCCATCCATCTCCGCCTCTACCCTTGCCAGTGTCACCGGGTCGCCAGACAAACTTGAAACCATAGCCTGGATGCGTTTCAAGGACTGACCAGGCTGCGGAGATCGCAAGGCCTGGGATGGGCCTTTTATAGGCCGCTTCGAGGAGCGGGCTGGAACAGGCCTTCCTGCTGCCTTCTTAGGAGCCATTCCTACTACTGGTGAGAAAAGAAAAGAAAATAAAATTAAGTAGGGGAAAAAAAAAAAAAAAAAAAACCAACTAAGTTCTTTAAGACGCTAGAATCTGCAAGAAAATGAAGCAGAATGAATTAAATAGTTAATTAAAACTAAGACCTAGACTATAAAATGATGCACCAGTAGACAGGAGGCAACCCCTTGCTTACAGATTATGCAACAGATCGGTAACCCAGGAGCAGCTGGGAAGAGCACCAGCCACCAAATCAGAAGCTGTCCAATACGGAAACAAACCACAACCTTGTGCTCTTTACCAGCACACACACCTACACTAGCCGTCCAGGCTGCGTGCAATTGAAGAAATTAATTGCCTGCAAACATATCAACTGCCACAAGAGGTCGCAGTAGTACCAATTATACTCAGCCTAGGATAAAGCAACCACCAGGCCCTGCAATTACTAGGCCTGAACGCTAGAGGCCGCCACGTGGCCGAGAGGAATCAAAATGGCGCTCCCGCCTAATGAGGCTGCAAAATGGAGGCCTCACAGCTCTCCGCTCAAATCAATGCACCTCTGGGGACAACCAGCGGCACCCAGCCCCCCAGCAACACCAGGCCGGCCTCCCAGGGCCTGCTACAGGGCAAGGTAAGCCACCCCTAGCCAGGCAGCCAGCCGCAGGGAAGCAAAGGCCCTGAATAGCGTTTTCGCGGGGGGGGGAGGGGGGAGGAAAAAAGGCCCGAAAACACAGGCCGCGGCACGTCGCGGCGTGAGCGCGCCCACCCCCCCACAAAGCGCGCACCCCCGGCTCTCACGGGGAATCGGGGCCCCGCTTGCCTTCGGAGGCCGATGCAGGCCTCTCCGGAGCCTCCGGAGGCCCAGGGAGCGCCAAATCGCAGGGAGGCCCCCGGCACCTGCAGGCCCAGGCGGCGGGGAGGGGGGGGATCGCGCGAAAGCCGCCCAGGAGGCCTACTCCGGCACCAACAGAAGCCTGTGGGGAAGGGAGAAGCAAGGACAAACTGAGAAGAAATGTTCCCTTGACTGGGGATCGACCCTGCAAGAGGGCAGGGGAATTGAGGGAAGCCCTCCCCACACGGCCCCTGGGCCCAGGCCGAGCACCCCCCCCCCCGACTAAATTAAAGGGAATTAAAACAAACAGGAAAATTAAATAAAGTGGGGAAGGATCTTTCAGCAACAAATTAAAGAAAGAGGAGAAAATGGAGGAAGAAAAACAAAGGGAAAAGGTATACGACCCAAACTTCTGCTGTAGTCACTCAGAGATCCGATGAGATCCGATGTCCACAGCAAAAGAGAAAGAGAAAGCTGTGGACCTTGCTTAAATAGCCACTGACCCCACCCCTAAGTTTGCAACATCAACTTTCCCCAGATAACCAGATCCTCCCATCTAAACAAGCCCTGGCTTTAACTTGCCTAGCAATCATGGGGTGCCTTGTATAGCCCCATCCGCAACCTGTGCTCTCCTTTTAGTGAGAACACGCTTTTTCAACTATTTTAAGACTGTTTCCAGTCTTAAACACATTCTTGTGGTAGAGAGCAAATTCATTTCTGCTCTGCACAAGGTCCAGATAAGAATGAGTAAGTGAATGGGAAGAAGGCAGCAAGAACAGAGTTTATGGGATTGTGAAGGGTTTGGAAACCTCATTGTATTATCTGATGATGTCATCAGGAGTGCAATGTGATTGTTAAATTTGGAATTGAGCTTGGTGAAAAACCTGTGCTTTATTTCAGATTCCTTTTCTTTCGTTCTTTTTTTGGAATCGGGGTGGTGGAGGTGGAACTTTGTATATCAAGCCCAGGTCCAAGGGGGCATCATCCTTCACGATATTTAAACTTTGTGCTTCTTTTTGACAACCATAGGTCCGTGCTGCAGTTGCAAACATTTAATTCTAGCAAATTGTTACTGCCCTCCTTTTAACACAACTAGTAAAACAATACTTTATGTAATCACAACCAAAACCTGGTTTTATTATTATTATTAAGAGCAAGGCTGATTATTTTTAGTATTCACTGCAAACATTCATTCGTTCGTTCATTCAAAAAATATGGCTAATTGCCAGCACCACACATTGAAAAATCCCCAGGTGACCCTGAGATAAACTCTAAATCCAGAAATCCATAACAGACAAAGGGCTGCTGTCTAATCAAGCTAACTAGAGGATTTGAAAGCTTCCAGCTCCTTTCAAAAGGGCAAGAGGCCAGCAAGTGCACCAAAACACATAGTTATAAGTCTCTTGGAATAATGAGATAAAACACTGTTTCCATTTTAAGTAGATAAATGAGTACAAAAACCAGGAAATTTAGCTAGTTTTCAACACACACACAGAGTTTAAATATCTATTCCCCATTTGTGTTTTATGTGTCCTACTGAGGAATTACTGTCGAAAGATCAAAGATAAATACAATAGAACAATTAATTCTGCTTTTTTGTCAGAGGAAGAAACATCTTTATTAATTTTTAAACAGTAGATGTATCTAGCTTTATAGTTTTGCACAAAGTCTTTTTAGTTCCATTTAGATGTAATTCGGTTTTGGTCAGCAGCAGAATCACCCAAGCATTTAAGAGAGATTGCCGAGACTGAAGTGGATAATAGTCCATTTTATCGACAATTGTGTGGTTATTTTCTATAAAATGTTTTGGAAAGATAAAGCGAAGAAGACAACGAAGTAGAAAACTTCAATGAATACAATTTTTCAACTACTATCCAATTCTCCCACACCTTGCAACATTGTGCTAACCTCCTAACACAACGCAATGAGAGGGAAATCAAACATTTGTAGTGCCCGTGCAAAATGAATAAAATCAGACTGGAAATTCTCTGTAAGCATCAGATCTTGGATTGGAAGCCATTCTGGTCAGCTCTTGTCCATTTTATTATTTGTAAGAAGCACTAGTAAAATTTTGAGGGCATAAAACATAAATAAGCTGTAAATGTGGTCAGGGCAGAGCTGCAGACAGGGATGCCAACTCGGCCCTGCGACCATGGGTGACAGGACCATGGGTGCCATGCAATGTGACCTTGCACTGAAATTTGTGGGTGCTTGGCCCCTTCATGGGTAATTTTGTGGGTGTTTGGACACCCAGGGTCCCAGGGAGTTGGCACCTGTGGATGAAGAGCTGTCCTGACACCGCCGTCACTACAGCTTAACTGGGTGGGAATGAAGCTGGTCAAGGCAGAGGATGCAAATGGGCTCCACTGACACACTGGCCAAGCCTATCCAGTGCTCATACTGGTGCTGCCACGCAAGCCCAGGCCTGCTGCCATCCTGTTCTGTCCCAGCCCTATTTAGCTAAGCTGTAGCAAGGCAGGTGGCTCTGAGGCTCTGCCCCACCAAGCCTGCCATTACAGTGGTACCTCAGTTACATATGCTTCAGGTTACAGACGCTTCAAGTTACAGACTCCACTAACCCAGAAATATTACCTCGGGTTAAGAACTTTGCTTCAGGATGAGAACAGAATTCGTGCTCCGGTGGCACGGCGGTGCAGGAGGCCCCATTAGCTAAAGTGGTGCTTCAGGTTAAGAACAGTTTCAGGTTAAGGAAGGACCTCTGGAATGAATTAAGTTCTTAACCCGAGGTACCACTGTACTGTCGATAAGAATATGAGACCTTTCTCTTCCGTTTCAGGGTACAAGAACTGGGCCTTTTTGAAGCTTAATTGTGCTTCAATAGGGAAATAACAATGGTGGCGATTCACATTCTGCTTACAATGGAAGACGTTACAGCAAACCAAACGGCAGTTCCAAAAAACAGCAATTAATAATAAACATTGGCAGTGAGTTCTCTAAGCTTTTAAAAGGCCAGGAATAATAAGACTTTATTCAGATTCTTTTTTTTTATTTTAATTAACTATAGCACTAATTTCACTATAGCACTTAGTGAGTTGTCTGGGAACCTCTAGTATTGTAAGCATGGTTGCAGGCAAGCAGGTGTGAATCTAATCTTAAATGAGAGACCTCTGAAAGTCCAGGTAAGCCATTCTTGAGTGGTTTTCTTTACAAGGAGAAATGAGAAGCATAATCAGCTGCCAGAGAGGGCATCTGTCAGGGAATGGACTGAGGAGGAATGGTGGAGCATGGTCCCACCTTCTCCTGTACTTCCCAGAGAAGTGGGAGACAGTATTGATTTACAACCGTGGTTTTCAGAAGGTCACAGTTCAGAGGTTGCAGAGGGAAGAAGCAGGAAAATATTGGGAGAAGAGCAGGAAGAAGAAGAAGCACCGGCGCAGAGACAGCTGACAGACTTAATGCCTTTAGCACTGGCGGAGGAAGAGGAGTACGGGGGGAGCGCACCACGATCCTGGTGGGGTGCCATGGCTACTCCCCCCCGCTAGGCACCACACCCCCAGGACACATGCCATGCCCCCAGGATGTGAACCACACCCCCAGGATGCACGGCAGCCCTGCCCCCACCTGCTCTCCGCCCCCCGGTGCCAGAGCATGAAGCTGTGCCACTGGTCTTTAGAATGCATTCCTGCCCCCCCCCAAAAAAAAAAAAACAAAACCTGGCGGGCATTGAAAGTAGCAGAACAGAAATCTCAGAGGCAGAAAGTACAGATCAGCCAATGTAGGGACGACATATAAAAGGAGAGACAGAAGGGGTGGGGCTTTACTCGAAGCAACACCATTACCAAAAAGGCTGCATTTCTATACTCTTCTCTCTGGGAATGTTGAATAAAAGACATTGGAAAGAGTTTCTTGGCTTTCCATGACTTGCAGCCTGCCGTGAGGGAGGGGGGCCAGAAGCGGCATCACTAATGCGAAATGCACCATATACGACATCCATATGGTTTCTCTATCCAGAGAGCACTGACCATGCCGGAAGCAGCTCCCATGCCACCATTGCAATTTATGCATTACGCCTGAAACCAGCCCATTAAAAATCATGTTTGTTTGTTTAGCACGTATTATTTATTTAGCACACATTGTATATAATGCAATTTGCCAGGAATATTTGTGCTCTCATTTCAATATAGAATACATGACATTATCCCCAGCGGACTATACATTTCCCCACAACTATTGATACATATAGGCTGCAATGGTGAACAATGTGGATAGGGTTGCATTGGACTTCTGGCTTTCAAACACAATTTATCACTGCCCATTACTAAGAGGAAAGAGCAAGGCAGCCAGTAGTTCAGCATGATGAGGGCACAGTGGCAGAAAACATCAGACTGATAAACAGCAACAATATGTGGTTGTGCTGGTCCCGGGGGGAAGGTTACCGTAGGCGTAGTCAAAGTCCGGTCCTGGGTCACTAGCCTGGAAACAGTTCACAAGGAGCGGGGCGAGGTCCGAAGCAGGAAGCCAGGCGGGGACAGGAACACTGGAGGGTCAGGTCTGGGTCTGGGCAGGAGCAGGTACTCAACGATGTTGCTCCCACAACCTGGGACCGGGCTGACTGGCCTTTATCTTCTTTGAGGCCAGGGGCGGTCCCGGCCCCCAGGAGACTCACCTCTCCTGGCCTTAAGGCGAGCACTCCTCCTGGGAGAAACCAGTTCCCTCCACCTCTCTGCCCTAAGCCTCTGCAGTTCAGGAGAGGCTGGGGAGTTACTGGACCCAGGGGGAGACTCTCCTTCCTCTGGCAGGGCCGGGAGAGGCGCACCTGTAGGCACTGTGTCCTTAATCACCTCTGGAGCTGGAGTGGAATCACCTGGTGCCTGCTCCTGAGGATCTGGCACAGGTGCAGGCGCTTCAGATCCAAGGCCCTGCCCCAGTTCAGCCGGCCCTGGAGGCGGGAACTCCTGTGCAGGCTGGGATTCCTCCAGTTCAGCCTCTGATTCGGATTCCAAGGCCATCACAGTGGTGTTGGGAAGGCAAGAGAGCAACACACACACCCATCCACCCTGCCTGGACAGCAGCTGCTTCATATAAGACATCAGAAGTACCAAAAATTATGAAAAGCATCAATGTGCCAGCAAGCAATTTCTTATGCATCATCACGATGTCTTGTCAGTATTGCACAGAAAACTGCCTCTTTCCCATGCTGCCATTGCTGAATTTTATTCTGCAACGATATCATTTATTTATGAATCTTGTTCGGGCGCTGGGAGTGGGAACAGACTTTTAATTCAAGTTTCTGCTATGTAGTATGACAAGTTGAGTAGCACAACACAGAGAAACAGGGATCTCCATTAAATGAAGTGGAAAGAAGCAAAGAATTGCCTGTGAAATGTTTTGAGCTTTATTTTGTTCCCACAAGGAAAGATAAGTACCGTGGTATTGGAAAGCATGTTTTTCTTTTCAATACAGCTGGGACAGACATGCAGAGCAACTGTGGATATTTTTAATTTTGCTACTAATGCTACAAAAAGTAAAGTGGAGACTTTGATTTTGTACCAGATTAAGAACTTTCTTCTTAACTGTCAGGGGACGTTGGCTGGAGGGAGGGAGGACAACAGCCTAGGTGTGCTCACCTGCCAGAGATACAGCTGGTACCTCACATTAGGAATGGATGAATCGATCTGTTGCAGTCCCAGTAGCACTGCCACCCTCCCCAAGGCTGTGGTTAAAACAAAGGGTGGTAAGGTGAACTCAGGCAAACAACGAACTGGATTAAAAATGGCCACAACTTTATTGATTACAGGCAACAGTGGAACTTTGGTTCAGATTTTGGGTGTATAACTGCTCCAGTCTCCTACCGAATGGCTGAAACCACTCCACTAATCTACAGAGGCCAGGGAAATTCCCAGATAATTAGCCTGCAACGTGAGCTCTGACCACCCTGGGATGGAGGCTAGGAGCAAGGGGGCTCACAACCGTAGCCCATCTGTCAGGTATCTGACTCAAGAGGGCAAGTTGGAGAAGGAGATCAGGAGAAGAGGGAGGCAGCCTTGATTTACAGCAGGGCTTTAAGGAAAGTCACAGCTCAAAGATAGACGAACAGAAAAGTTGGGAAGTGTTAGAAGAAGGGAGGGCAGCCAGATGACATGTTGTCACTGGAGAGTATTTCTGATTCCCCCTTCTCCCAGAACTTGGCGTTCTTTAAGAGTGCAGGAACAACGGAATCAGAGACATTTGACCACAAGTGGCCACCATAAAGGAAAGTGCTGTTCCTAGGAAGGAGGGAGGAGGAGCCCAGTTTGGAGCAATGCCATTGTTAAGGCTTGTTGCGTTATTTTGTCTCTCGCTATTAGGATTGAATAAAACTCATTAAAAAGGACTCAACCTTGTTTTCTTGGCTCGTGCTGCAACCGGGGGAGGAATAGCTTTCCCAAAGCCTTGACACCATCTGGGAAAGGGTGAGCGGTCATTTCCAGTATATGTCACACTTGCATTTCTGCATTAATTCCACTATCTTTTATTTATTTTTATTTTTTTAAATAAACTCAAATTACTATTCAAACACATATTTTTAATTAATACCTTGGTATGTTTAAAATGCTTAAAAGTGTGTTGTGTTCAGGAGATGTGTGAAATGCAGTGGATAACTAAGCTGCAATTTTCACATTAATGTGAAAGGTGTTATTGGCATCCATTTGCCTTGGGAGACAATGGAAGAGTGTGCCTTTGGAGATGAAGTCAAACCACTGGAGAGTTACAGTGCCTGTTGTGGCTGTAGAAACTTATAGAGAAGAAAGACTGGGTTTTTTGCAGCTAGGGAAGATGTAGGCATGTGGCTGGGCAGTTGCAGGTGTACTGTGGTGTTTCTTCTTTCTGCCCTCCCCCCAGTGCTCATTTCTCCTTTGGTCACTACTGTGGATACATGACCTGTCTCCAGGTGCTGAGATCATCTGCAAGGGATTCCCTCACAGTAGGGTTAATGTTGTCATCTTCAAGTCTGACTGTTTGTAAAACAGAGTTGGTCTGCTAAAAGGCATGGTGCCTGAAACCAGCTCCCCATGCCACCTTCTATCCTGTGTACATGACCAAGCCAGTATAGATGTCACTGAGACAGAAGTGTGAACATATTGAGAAGGTGAGCTCGGGACAGCATATCTTTGCTTGAGACTCTCTCCTGCCATGTGCTACTCAAAATCTTCCCGACACAATGCATGTGGAAGGCACTGAGGCATCACTCCTGGATGGTGTAAGTTGCCCACTTGTCATTACCATAAAGCAATGTGCTCAACATACAAGCCTGGTAGACCTTCAACTTGCTATCATTAGCATCACATTCTCCCATAGCCTTTGGAGAGGTGAACCATTGCCATAGTTGCCTTGCCAATATGCTTGTCCATCTCAACGTCAATGTATAGGCTGCTGGCTATGGTGGAACTCAGGTGGACAAAATTGTCTGCCACCTCAAGCAGGTGGTCACCAATTCTGATTCATGAAGTTCAGGAAATGGTCTGCCCCAGGATATTGGTCTTCACCAGACTGATGGTAAGGCCAAACTCCAGGCAGGCTTGGGCAAAATTGTTGAGGGGTCTCTGTAGAGCTTTCTTGAAGTGTGCAGCCATCTGCAAACAACATCTCTTGAATAAGAACCCACAGTACTTTTGTCTTGGCATGGAGACATGTCAGGCTTAGCAGACCCCCATCTCTCATTGAATGCATGTACACACTGTATTCAGTCAAGCTTAAGGCATAGGACAGCAACAGGGTAAAGAATGTGCCAGAGAGCTGAAGTGAAAACACAGCCCTGTTTCACACCACTGTTTATAGGGAAGGCATCCAAGGATAAGGTGTCATACTGGATGGTTCCACAAATGTTCTCATGGAAGACCACAATCATCTTGTGGATCTTAGGTGGGCATCTGTCAGGCTTCGGGGAATCAGCTTCCTCCCCCATGGCAGTAAATAAGCAGATCAAACGGAAGGAAATTCTTACCAGTTAGTTTCTTTAATAAATACAGCGAGAGACAAAAGAAAGTGTCTCCCTTGAATGGCGGTTCTCCCAATTAAGTCTCACCCCCCCCCCCAGTCCCTATTGATCTTTGTCACTCCTACGTCTTGTGATCTGGGCTTGTAGTCTCTGTGCTTTCTGTTCTAACACACTCTGTGTCTTTGAATCTGTTAACTCTCTCTCTTCTGGCGTTTCTTCTGCTAGCTGTTCCCCATCCAGGATTTCCCAGCTTCTGCCTTCTGAACTATGCCCCTCTGCAAACCATTGTTCTAAATCTATACTGTCCTCTTGCTCCTGGGAAGATTCAGGGTCAGGGGGAGGGGGCGGCTCCCATCAATCCTCCTCAGTGCAGTTTTCTTCAGCACAGTCCCTGACAGCATCCTACCTTATTGAGATATTACATGTGTATGTTTTTATGTTTGCTCAAGATTTGCATTTTTCTGCATGACCTACCATGATCAGAAAATGGGCCTTTTTGGAACACAAATAAGATGTAGGTATTTAGCTCTGGAAACTTCTCTCTCTGCAGTCCTGCTGAAAGGCAGGGTGCTGTTAGTCTGGTACAGCTGGCCCAGAAACTAGATATTTACTGAAGCACACAGGAGTTCAGTATGTAAGAATAATAATGTAACTTTCAGAACTTTATGGTAGAGGTAGTAGAGTGCCCCCATAAACTACCTGGAAGGGAGTAAAAGAGAAGAGCTCTTCCATTAAATGAGAGTCTTGTTGAGCAAATGAAATAGAAGGCAAATTGCAAGGTAGATTACTGAAAGCTTATCCAAGAAGGGAGAGAGGGCAACAAGACATGAGGCAGCAGCATGGAAAGTGTGGCTGTGCAATGATACTTCAGCACTTGGGGGGAAAGGAGGGGATTGAAACGGTGGAAGCTGGAAAGCTGCAGAGAAAGAGAAGACAAGAAATCAAGGGGAATGAAAGACAAATGAGATGTTCTGATTGTACACCCATTCTTCCTTATGATCTGTCCAAAAACCCATTATAGGGAGAGGAAGCCAGGATCTTCCAAAGCAGAATGAATTGAAAAGAAGCCAGAAAGAGCATTTCTGAGCCCCAGCAACTCATTACTGGGCAAGGATTGCTAGGTGACCAGAGACAAGTATCGAAAGCTGGATGTAACACGAGTTTGTTGGGGCTGAGCATTCTTAATTCAATTTATATTTTATTATTTAGATTCTGAATCTTTGAACTTTTAAATTCTAAAGCTTTAATTTATGTTTTACATTTTGTATATTTTATTATTGTAAACCACTTTGAGACCCACATGGTGGAAAGCGAGGTTCAAATTAACAAAAAATGCCAAGAAGAGGGCTGTCCTGAAATCTCACTAAGCTCATGGCTCCAAGTCTCAGAGTGAAGGCTCAGAACCAGAAATCTAACAAAAAAATAAATAAATAGGGATGGGGGACTGGAAGGAGAGGATGATTGTCAAACCTTCTTAAGACAAAAGAGATGTTCAACTCTAGTTGGGTGTTTTCATTGGTAATTGAATAGTTAGCACAAGAGCTCAGAGCTCTAATTGTGAGTTAATAAATTGGAGAGCGGTAACTTGATTGAATCAGGAAGATGCAATATAAGTTCAAGGTTTCCCACCACAACACAGGACACTCTTTTCAATTTCAATAGACAATATCAACTGCAATAGCAAATGCACTCTGCCCTTCATTATTAGTCTTTGTCAGCTAACATTACAGGCAAAATAGAAGCCTGAGAAACATCAGGGTTAAAGCATCTGCCATTGCTGATATGCAGGACAGCACATTCTGCATCTGGGGGCAGAAAATATAAACGTTCTAAACTTCATTGACATAAGAATGTTAAAAATATGAAGAGATGGACAGGAAACGGAGGTATCAAGAGGATGTGAGGTACATGGAGGTTTGAAGCACCTGCAAAGGTATCAAGGTACAGAAAAGCTTACCTGTGAGCAAGGAAGAGTGGTAAGTTAGGGAATGTCCAGAGTAGGGCCCAAGGATTGCCATTATCCAATTTCAGTTTGTTTTTGTTCCACAGGGAATATTTTGGGTTTCAGTAACTTTTAGCCATCTCATTTCTTTCTCTTTAACATTTATATGTCTTATTCTCTTTAACCTTCTCTTGTTTCATAAGCTGTGTGGGTCTCAGCTTTTTCTAAACATTGTGAAGCCCAGAATCTTATATTTCACACTCCCTAAGGAGGCTTCAGAGAGACCCCACGGAACATTTGAAGGCTGTCTGATAAGGGTCAGCCTGGAAAATAATTAATCTCATAGCTAATCATTTAAGAGGGCCAGATTCAACTGTGATCAGGCATCCCCTTCCCAGGTGCCATGAGACACAGGTGGTTGGGATGTGGCTGTCACATATATTATCACCACCATAAAAAAAACCTGTAGCTAATTTGAAGGCATAAAAAGAGGGGGCAGGTGCTGTTATGTATTGAAATGCTCAGATACAAGTTGACTTTAATTATCTATCTAATTCTTTATCCAAATTTAATTAATGCATTTCCAAATTTAATTAATGAAGCTTTATTTGAAGATATTCTAAGCGAAACAACTTGGTATTTATTGTTCATGGCCTAATGACTATCATTTGGAAATTATTCTTAGGGAAGATTTATTTCTTTTGTATTTCTTTCCATCATGTGTCTCTTGAAGATCAGTCTTTATTGCCCGAGCTAATTGCC
The DNA here is from genome assembly GCF_964106915.1 of Podarcis gaigeae. Taxonomy (NCBI): domain Eukaryota; kingdom Metazoa; phylum Chordata; class Lepidosauria; order Squamata; family Lacertidae; genus Podarcis; species Podarcis gaigeae. The sequence goes on along the minus strand of NC_139683.1, from coordinate 74,665,826 downwards.
CTAGATATATCAGGCATCATCTAATTAATTTTTTCAGCAAGGCAGTTTGGAGAGAAAGTTTGAAGCCAGAAACCTCAGTTTTATTTTCCCCCAGTATCAGGCTCCATCTCTTGTAGACTAAAGTACTGCATTTTAAAAATGATTTGCTTGGTTTTCAAACTTTGGATCCCCATCACCAGGCACCAGTCTTGGAACGTTTTGTAAGCCACATTATGCAACGCTCATTAGGTGAGATGGTGCAAACTACAACAGAAGGTATGGGGTGCTAGCCATAATCTTTTCTTCTTTTTATAATTTCCTAACTAAAATCACAGCCTAGCTGCTTCTTGTCCTACAACAGAAGACATACAAATGTTTCATTTTATCCATTACAGAATAAATTGCAGCTTGGTGTATGTGTCATTTTTTTAGTTAAATAACAGCAAAAAGTAGAAAAAGTGACCAAACCTCATGTGTTTGGATACCACATGAAATTTGACTCAACACCTCAGCCTTTGTCTGATCAAGATGTGAACTGGCACCTTATCTTATCACTATATCATTTTTTTTATCTCTATGAAAGCCTGATTTAAGGAACAGTGATCTCTGGGTGTTATTCCTCAAGATCAAAATGGTGACACAGGAAGCAGACAAAGGCCAGCCTACTATGGTTGTTTTTTATCAACACTTCCGTTGTGCTGTAACAAGCAGTGTTTGGATGACAGAGAAGCCTTCTGTGGTGTCCCTCTTAGCTACTATTTCAGAAGACTACAGGGAAGGCACAATTTGGCTACAACTGGAAAGTCATTGAGTGGAGTGTAGGACTTTCATTAAGGGCCTCCTACATCTTTCCCCACAATTCAAGCACTTTAAACTAATTATACCTCTTATTCCTCTATTTCTCATGGTCACTTTATCTCAAAATGGTTCCAGAAGTATAGGCGTGGGATGGGGATTCCCCCCCCCCTCGTCCTCCACGAAGAAACCGAAACAGTGAAGTGCTTTGAGTCAATTCTAGTGGAAATCAGGAAAGAGGGCAAAGAAATCTCAGTTTTATCACTCAAATTATGCTAAAGTGGTGAAAAAACATACATACACAATGATCAGGCCCTATAGATGGACCCATTCTAAGTGCCATCCTTGTCTTTCAATGAATATTCCATTTATGGAGTACTTCTGCCAAGAGACTTTCTATTGTACTTCTCATCTCTCTCTCTCTATTTTTTTTTTTTTTTTTTTGCTGCTGTATTTCCTAAGCAGAAGGCTGTATTTAATCACACAGAAAGCCAGCTCCTTCCTTTATACTTCTTTGTTTTTGTTTCAGTTCTATTCACCAACTATCCTTGGACATGGCAAACAGACACAGTAGTGAAGATGATTCATTGCACCATTCCAGCACAAGGATAAAAGCAATGTTGAGATAGCAAGCACAGTGAATTTAATTTTCCCTGACCAAGGCTCTTTTATTTTCCTTTTGAAATTATTTTATCAAGGCTCCCCTACCCCATCCCACCCCTTGACACACTTACAGAGCAATAACTTTAGGTTAGTTTGGTGGTGGCTGCAACTGGACCAGTATGCCTTCCAGCAAATATGCATTAGATGGAATTAAATGGATGGAGCAGTGCTATAAAAGTGGAACACGTAGTGCTGCTGATAAAAGCACCAATCAGCTCACTGCTGAGGCATCTGCATGTTGCAATATGAATGTTGCTATCGGAATACCCCTCAAAATGACCTCGCCTTGGTGAACTACAGTATCACTGCCCCACCAAGTAAGAATACTCACCTGACAGACAAGGGCCATTATTTTGATCTCCATTTTCCTAATAGCCTGTGTGAGGAACATATGATGACCTTGATCCATGTGGTGAGAAGTCAAACATTTTGGTCGTACAAGGCTCATTTGTAGTGAAAAGGCCTATTTTCGGTGAATCCTACTGTTGTGTGGCAGTGTACCAAAAAACCCAAGAAACCCAGCAACTATAGAGTGGTACCTAGGGTTGAGTACTTACTTCGTTCCGGAGGTTTGTTCTTAAACTGAAACTGTTCTTAACCTGAAGCACCACTTTAGTCTATGGGGCCTCCTGCTGCCACTGCACCGCTGGAGCATGATTTCTGTTCACATCCTGAAAAGATCTTAACCTGAGGTAATATTTCTGGGTTAGCGGAGTCTGTAACCTGAAGCGTGTGTAACCTGAAGCGTATGTAACCCAAGGTACCACTGTATAACAATAATGATAATAATATTATTATTCTGTTGGGAGCTGCTTTCCCCAGCCACTCTGGGCAACTCCCAACAGAATATTAAAAACATGATAAAACATCAAACATAAAAAACTTCCCTAAACAGGTTTGCCTTCAGATATCTTCTAAAAGTGAGATCGTTGTTAATTTCCTTGACATCTGATGGGAGGGCATTCCACAGGGCCGGCGCCACTACCCAGAAGGCCCTCTGCCTGGTTCCCTGTAACTTCACATCTCACGGTGATGGAACCGCCAGAAGGCCCTCAGAGCTGGACCTCAGTGTCCGGGCAGAACGATGGGGGTAGAGACACTCCTGTACAACAATAAGGCCCATTGTTGGGCTCCAACACGCATCATCACCAGCTAGCATAGCCAATGATCAGGTTTATGGAGATTGGAATCTATTAGCATCTAAACATCCAAGATTGGAAAACACTGGAATAGACATTACTCAGTTAGAAAGACCAGTGGTCAATTTCAGTACAAAGGAACATTCTTCAGACTGCTCAACTTGAGATATTTTCTATGCCCAACATACATACAAGCCTCTTTCTGACATGGTCTTTCCCCTTCAAACTATTTGCAAGTGGCAACTGGGAAGGGATAACAGCAATTATTGCATATGGCTGCAAAATTCACTGAATATTTGGGTTGGGAGGGAATCTCTTTATTCTCTTTGAATTCAGCTTTTAAGCAAAAGGCATTTCAGTGGTCTCCCACTCCTTGAGAAATTCAGATAACCTTATCAGATCCGGTGAAAGGACGAGAGAGGAGAGCCCCCCCCCCCGGCCACGGCGTGGTTAAATTTCGCACGGCCGCGCCCTCTGCCGGCACTGATTGGCCAGCAGGGCCACATTGGGCGTGGCCCCACCCAGCACCAGTGGTGAGGCCAGGATTGGCATAAGGGGGCGATCAACTCCCTGCCCCCACACCGGATCACTGCAGGGGCCAGATGTCTGGCCATAACACTACCCACTGAGAAAGGTGCGAGGACTACTGCCGTCCCTCAAGATTCCTCAAATGTTAAAGAAAGAAAATGAAAATCCATTTGAAATGCAGAAATAACAACGCTATAGTGGAACCTCGGGTTACGTACCGTCCTCCTTACAAATGCTTCAGGTAATGAGCTCTGCTAATCGGGAAGTAGGTCTCCTGGTAGCGAACCTTCCCCTGGGATGCGAGTGGAAGTCACACGGCGGTGGTGCGGCAACAGCAGGAAGTCCCATTAGCGAAAGCGTGCCTCAGGTTTTGAATGGTTTCGAGTTAAGAACGGACCTCCAGAACGAATTAAGTTCATAACTGGAGGTACCACTGTACATGAAATCTTTGGCCAATATCTTTTAAAACTACTGTACATTTCCAGGCCATAAAAGGAAAACGTTAAGTAGCCCAAGCCAGGAATTTTAAAAGTTATTGAATACTTGATGATGTTGTTGTTGTTGTTGTTGATGATGATACATCATTGTATTCTTTCTTTCATTTTAACTGGGTCACTGACTTTCATTTCAAGACAGAGGGAGGAGTTCTGTTACATGCTACGGCAATTGTTTCATTGGGGCAAACATTTTGGCTTACCGGACAGGATGGTCTCCCTCTCCACCCCCTGTGTGCTGTTCTGGTGGTTCTTGCAACCCCACCCTAACCCATTTTGGGGAGTGCAGGTGGAGGAAAGGGGAGAAAGCGTAGCTGCACAAGCATAAGTCCTTACGCATGGCTTCTTCTGATGGGACTAATTGGATGAATCCCACCCAGAGTGCATACTACAGACTATCAACCATAGAACAAAAGTGGTAACATTAATTACTGAAGTAGATACAACACTCTTGTCCAAACAACCCAGGAGATTGCTGTGCTAAAATCCAGTCAACCCAAAACCTCTGCTTCACAGGTTTTTTGTTTTGTTACTGCTCTACAATGGCTTGACAGGACCATGACTGAAGAAGCTGGGTCATCTCTATTAGCTGTCATCTTAACTGTCTAAATTTATCTCCACTCCATAAAGTATGACAGGGACAGAATCCACATCAGAAGGCATTCTCCTCCTTGACTGGCACCTGATTGTAACTCCTGCCAAACTATGTGACAAGCAAGGAGACAAGCTTAACTTGTCAGATGGCATAACTTGACAGAGAAAGGGGAAAAAAGGAGATTTGGTGTCCAAATACTGCAGTTGTAATCCTTTAGCATTGCAGAAGGTCTTCACTTGTATAATGTTCCAAAGCAATGAATTAACTGCTTCCATGTGACTGCCTTAGGACAGGTTCTTGCAGCTGGACATCACTGAGTTTTGAGGGCACTTGTCAGTATGAATATAGTATGCACAACCAATGTGTCATATCACTTTTTGCATTGCCCAAGTTGCACCCACCCTTTGTTTTACTGGAACAGTACTTCCTCTGGGAGGAAGACCTTTCATTGCCTACAGACAACCACCCAATAGTAAACAATTCCTCACCCACAATAATACAACAAGGAGACTTAACACGGACACTGGTACCAGATCCTGTAATATACCCAGATGCCAACTTTGCTGCCACATACCCCCAGACAACACCATCACTGGACCCAACAACATCAAACTTACCATCTCAGGACTATTCAATTGTTCATCTTCTAACATTGTGTATGGTATAAAATGGCAACAGTGCCCTTCAGCTCTCTATATTGGACAAACAGGCCAAACCCTACACCAAAGAATAAATGGACATAAACCTGACATCAGGAATCACAAGACAGAGAAACCAGTAGGAGAACACTTCAATTTCCCAGGACATTCTATACAAGATCTCAAAGTAGCTGTCATATTACAAAACAATTTCAGAAATAGATTGGAAAGAGAAGTTGCTGAATTACAACTTATTACCAAACTTAAAACCACGGAGAGACATGGTCTGAGTAGAGACACTGGATTCTTATCTCATTATACACGGCAAAGCCATTTTTGGCCATCTCATCCCTTGCTTTTTCCTGTAAAACCAACTGCAGTCATTAACCGTCATCAGCAAGTTTACCACATCTATCAGCCAATTACCCATTCCCACCACCCTTCTGAGTAATACCCCTCCCCACCCTCTCACTATATGTAAAGGTCTGGTGACTTCTGTTTCAGTGTATCTGAAGAAGTGTGCATGCACACGAAAGCTCATACCAAGAGCAAACCTAGTTGGTCTCTAAGGTGCTACTGGACAATTTAAAATAAAAAATAAAAAATTACGTATATATATTTCTACTGCATCAGACCAACAAGGCTACCTACCTGAATCTAGTACTTAAGCCTGAGCAGTTGTACAGCCATGACCCCAATGTGCCAACCCACACAATGAAAGGTGGACATCTCAACATGTGCATTGGGACTTGGCCTATAAGCATGTACAAGCTAACCTTGAACATTTTGTGCACCTACTGGACCATGAATTACTTTTCACCAGAAAAACCACACCCATTTCATCTGCCTGTCACAGCTGTCTCCTTGCCTTTTACAACTGTGGGTACATTCTAAGTCTGTTTAATGCTTATCTACCTGTGTACACAATAGTGGAGCTGTACACATCAGGAAACATACACGAACACCCAAGTGTAGAGGAACAGCATGCACTTTTTGTTCAGTGTAGCATGTGAGCAAGTCAAATGGGGCACCAGAAAAACCTGCTTCTCACTTTGCAAACAGAGCGGCTGGAGAAGTGATGAAAAGCACCCCAGGGTGCAATCCCAAATGGGGAGGGGGAATTATGAAGGTGCCTCATCCAGTGACTTACCAGGCTGTTGCTGAGAAATATGGATAAAATGATGTGTGTATCTATAAATATATAAATGCTCTGAGATAGTGGGTTAAAGTAGGACTAGGTCTGAAGAGACCGAAGTTCTAAACCTCATTGAGCCATGAAGTTCACTGGGTAACCTTGAACCCATTAATATCTCTCAGCCTACATATCTGTACTGCTGTGAATATGAAGGTGGGTGAGAATCATTTGCACCTTTGAGTTCCATTGAGAAAATAAATAAACGAATATGAAAAATAACAATATCACATTATTTCCCCCCTTGATTTTGTTTCCATAGTTACAAAGGATTTCCATATGGCTTCTTAGCATTTTGTGGTGAAAACTTCTATTCGTGAAATAATTTTGCCTAGTACAGCAAAAACATTCATGTTATAATTGTAGTCTTCCATACAAAGGCATCCTATAGCATCGTCCGAGTCCAGAACATGATTTGATTGGATTCCAAAGAACTAGCACCTTGCAAAGGTGGGCATTTTCTGGAATGCTGGAATTAGCTCCATTTGAGACTACTCATGGGAAAAGAATAGAAAAGCCAATTGTAAGAATTCTTCCACATCATATATTGTACGATTAATGGCTTGTGAAATGCCAGCTTTTCGAATAGTGGCACTTGCTGCTTCCTGTCATTTCCCATTCATGCTGTGAAAGATGAAACATTTTAAAAAGAGCAGGAGCATTTTTTGGTCACAAGAAATTATTCAGACCTTACATCATCTTGCGTGTAGCTGACTCTGGCTGCAGACCCTGTGGGGGGGGCTTACTTATTTTTCAGGTTGTCTTTGCTTTTGCTGGGTTTGCAGGGAAGAGGGTCACCAACCATGTGCCAATCTAGAAACTTTGCCACTCACTTTATGGCAGGGGTGGGTACCTCATGGGTATGTGTTCTTATATGTGTACATGGGTGAATGAGTGTTGTATGGCGAGCTCTGGACATACCTATTGGATGTGAATCTCATGGCCACCCACCTACCCCTGTTTGTGGCCCTCAGGGCCAAAACAGTTGCCCACTCCTGCTTTAAGAGACCAGAGACACAGATAAATTTTAAAGCTGTGGCACATCCTTTCACCTGTCTTTTTCTGCTGCCTGTCAGATGCAACTATGATCATGTTTCCTACAACGGACAGGAAAAGAGCCCCTCAAAGGAGCAGGTTGGGGAGGACTCTTTCTGCATACTCTCTCGTTTTCTCTATCAAAACCAGTTTAGAAAGCCATTTTAGAAACTTGTGCTGGAAAGACAATTTAGAAATGGGAGTGCGGGATTTGCCAGGCCAATGGCGCCTACTGACATACCACATTGCTACTGCCACCCGCTCTCCACATTTTTCTTCTAAGAAGGGGGAGGTAGAAATTGCTTTTTAGATTTGTCTTCGATCTTTTCAAACCAATGACCCACCTTTCCCCCAAACATGCATTTGGAGACCCACTTCTTATTTTGTACCGTGTATCTTTATGGCAGTAATACTGCTGTTGTTGCACAATAAAAAAGGACCCCTGGACGTTCAGTCCAGTCATGAACGACTCTGGGGTTGCGGCACTCATCTCACTTTACTGGCCGAGGGAGCTGATGTTTGTCCACAGACAGTTTGTGGCCAGTATGACTAAGCCGCTTCTGGCAAAACCAGAGCAGCGCACGGAAACACTGTTTACCTTCCTGCCGGAGCGGTACCTATTTATTTACTTGCACTTTGATGTGCTTTCAAACTGCTAGGTGGGCAGGAGCTGGGACCGGACAATGGGAGCTCACCCCGTCGTGGGGTTTCGAACCACTGACCTTCCGATCGGCAAGCCCTAGGCTCAGTGGTTTAGACCACAGCGCCACCCGTATCCCTTGTTACCCAATAGTGGTTCCCAACTCACCTGCTTAAGACCTCTCTTCCATGGAACCCAACCAATTACTGTTATTTAGGTTTCCTCTTACCTTTTATCAGCTTCTACCATTGCAAACTTTCATACATTATCAGGGTCCGGCACCATTTCATCCTGTGAGGTTTGTGTGTGTAGGTTTAAGTCAGCTTTAGTGTGTTTTTCCTCCTGGCCTAGGCAGAGTCTCTTTCTGGGAGCTGAGGCCTTGCTTTTCAGTGAGCAAATGTATTCTGCAGGTGTTATGGTATCTTATGTTGGAAATAATAGTGAAGGCTGTTGCTGATGCTACTAGAGTCACTGGTGCATAGTCTGAATTTCAGAGAAAGAGTGGTATCTCATAATACCATCCACAATCAGAGGACGAAGGAGTCTCCCAGAGTGATCTCCCTCACACTCACTAAGGGCCAAACCAGAACATACGTTAGCTTTATGTCTGTGCCCTTAAGTGCAGGATTTCATTTTTTTTTTTACATGAATTGCCAGTGCAAGTGACCCCCTCCCAGTCTGGATTGAGCCCTTGACATGGAGGGGTACCCCAACTTTAACTTCTTGCCCTCCATTACTGATTTAGATTGGGGAGCATGCTTGCTTATTTGCATAAGTAAAAGTGCTCTCTGTGAAGCAAATGGAATGTTATTTTCCTGTGCAAATAGCAGGAGAAAGACATAATTTGAATTGGGACTACTGCAGGAGGAAAACACCAAAAGCCCCTTAATTTACCCACTCTCGAAACGTGAGAGAGATTTGATTTATGTCTTGTTTGAAGCTAAATCTATCAAATTCACGCCTTCCAAAACAATATGCAAATGGAAACACGGCTAAGTATTCAAATTGGCACTTACGTGAATTTTGCTACGTTGAGTAACCAATGTTTGCAAAAATTCGTATGTTAGGGGAAGCGTGGATAATAATGAAAATACTTATTTAAAATGGCACACAAAAATGCCTACGGAAATGTGTCCATTAGGAGAAATTAACATTAAAATGCTGGTGAATTTTCCTGAGGATTTAAAAACAAAACAAAAACAAAAACCACAATCCTGTTAATCGCTGCAGAATGAAGAGAAATTAATTTAAGACTGAAAAAATGAGGAATAGAGAGGACTAACATTGGCATATCCTCTCATCCCCCCCCCCAACTAGGGTCCCTCACAATCCAGATTGTTCTCTCTTCACTGCCAATTTGTGTTAAAAACAAAAAACCCAAACCCTACAAACCCTTAGCAACCCTGTGCTTAAGAGCATAGATAAGAAGCGCAGATATTTCCAGTTTGGCACTCAGCCCCATTCCTGCCTTGAGTCCTGCACCACATGGAAAATCTAAGCTATCATTCTGCTCACAGCACAGGCTATTTGAATCCTACAAAGTCAATAAGACTTAAGCAGGCGAACTCTCTGAAGGATTTCAGCTTTAACCTTTTAACTTAATTATCTTCCCCACATTTCCCACAGCAGCTTCTAATCTCCAGCAGAGTCATCCATTTCCTGCCTGCCATTGACTCAGCCATCCTATACTCTCGCCACCACATCCACCGCCCATTCAATAAGTTGTCACTGTGTGCGGAGAGCACATGTGAGGGTGTAGGGAAGGGGGGAAAGTGTGGCCAACCGTGTGAGCAATAATTCCAGACTCTCTGAATGTATCGGAATGCAAAATCATGTAAAGTTCCATCTTGTCATCTTTTACATTGTGTGTAATGAATGAAATGAATGAGTGAGTGAATGAAAAGCTTGTTGCAATCTCTTAAGGCCCTTTGCTCCAACAGTGGTTTTTTCCCACTTTGTAAAATTACATCATTTATTTCAATTCCTTCCAACCCTTTGAGAGTTAGGGCAGTTCTCAACTAATGAGTGCTGGAAATGTAAAGAAAGCCTGGGAGTCATTTTGGACTCACAGTTGTCCATGGAGGTGCAGGTTAATTCTGTGTCCAGGGCAGCTGTCTACCAGCTCCACCTGGTACGCAGGCTGAGACCCTATCTGCCCGTGGACTGTCTTGCCAGAGTGGTGCATGCTCTAGTTATCTCCCGCTTGGACTACTGCAACGCGCTCTATGTGGGGCTACCTTTGAAGGTGACCCAGAAACTGCAATTAATCCAGAATGCGGCAGCTAGACTGGTGACTGGGAGTGGCCGCCGGGACCACAGAACACCGCTTCTGAGAGATCTTCATTGGCTCTCAGTACGTTTCCAAGCACAATTCAAAGTGTTGGTGCTGACCTTTAAAGCCCTAAATGGCCTCGGTCCTGTATACCTGAAGGAGCGTCTACACCCACATCGTTCAGCCAGGACACTGAGATCCAGCGCCGAGGGTCATCTGGTGGTTCCCTTATTGTGAGAAGTAAGGTTACAGGGAACCAGGCAGAGGGCCTTCTCGGTAGTGGCGCCCACCCTGTGGAACACCCTCCCTTCAGATGTGAAGGAAATAAGCACCTATCCTATCTTTAAAAGACATCTGAAGGCAGCCCTGTTTAGGGAAGTTTTTAATATTTAATGCTGTACTGTTTTTAACACTTATTATTATTATACCACATGTTGTAGACATGTAAAGAGGTAAAGGCTTTCTGGGAAATGGTATATAATAAGTTAAAGAAAATGTTCTAAAAATACTTTTGTTAAAAAAGCAGAAGCCTTTTCATTGGGTATAGTGAATGAAGAGATATCAAGGGAAGATAAAAGACTGTTTATTAGGGCTTTAAAACTTTTTTTAAAAAATGCCTGCTCCAAAGGTCTTATCTTACTACACTAGGGATTATATAGCTATATTTGAAATTTCACGCATATCAGCTAATATCTTGACCCTCCTCCACGAAAATAGCTGTTTACTTGGCCGTTTTCCTATGTCGTGAAGGCTGAAATTTCAATTCAGTGGAGAAGTGTCAGGATATTAACTGATAAGACCTTTAGAGCAGGCTTTTTTTAAAAAAGTTTTTTATGAACCACCCTACTGTTTATGTATGCAACAACAGCGGCAAGAATTTTTTTAGCCCAAAAATGGAAGCAACAAGAAGTACAAATGAAAGAAGAGTGGCAGATGAAGATGATGGACTTTGCAGAACTGGCAAAGCTGACAGGAAAATCCGAAACCAGCACAATCAAGTATTTCAAAAGGATTGGAGTAAATTTATACGATAGCTGAAAGATTATTGTAAGCAATTAACATGACTAGCAGGGTTGTCTGAAGTCTTGTAATGAGAAATTTTCTATCTTTCTATATTTATTAAAATTTGGAACCATTTTGTAATGAATGTCATTAGAAATGGAAAACGTATAAAATGCAGTGATATAAAGGTTAATTTTGAAAGCCATGCGGTGGGAGGGAAGGAAATTGATAGACTCTAAAGAGCCAGGGTGGTAAAATGGATAATGAAGATGTGAATGTATAATATCAAATGGAAGATAAATGAAAATTATATTAAAAAGAGAGTTAGGGCCGTTCTAGACAGTCATTATTTTGAAGTGGGATTCAATTCAGACCAGCAAATAGGGGTTGCACAATTATTGCGGGCTGGGAGGTCTTGCACAACAAGCCCACTTCCTCAAAAGACTGGACATTTTGCGAGAAGGAAGTTAACGGGGAAAATGTACTGGAAAGTGTGGAATGTAACTCCAGCAATGTCTCATCTCCCTGCAAATGAATTAGGATGAATGATCAATAAACAGGTCACCTGACTTAGAAGTGCATTGATTGAAGGGAAAATACTTTAAATGTCTGAAAGAATGAAGGATAGCTTATGCAGTTGAAGATGAAAGATTATACAAAAAGCAGAATCTAGTGTCAAACTTCTTGTCTGAAGATTTGTTCCCCACTGAATAATACTGACCACCCATTTTTCATGCCATTTCCTGTTAAGTAACCATCGATGGCAGAGTAGACTGTACTGTCTGTTAAGCACACAAAAAGGAAAAAACTATGTGTATGCTTTGCATGCGTAAAATATAACACCTTCACAGGTCAGCATTTGTTGTGTCAGAGGGCAACACCATACACAGATCTGATGTTTCACATATTTGTTGAACTGCTGGGAACTTTGTTGAATTTTGCTAAGACTGAACTTAAACTGCAATGCAGTCGAAAATGTAGACACTTTGAGTTTACTGTATTTTAATAACAGGGTGGATATTCATACCTAGTGGTGGGGGAGAAATACAATACTGTTTGCATGAATGCCAATCTGCACTTCCTGAACTATTATGTAAATAGAAAGAAAGTCAATTTTTAAAATTCACATTTTTCTGAAGTTTGCAATGCCTTTCTCCAGTCAAGTAACGTGCACAGAAATGAATATATTGGGGTAATCTGAGCACAGTATTTCATATATTGATTGAAATAATATATGAAAATCTGTTATAATTAGAGAAAGTGTTTAGCCACAATGTGTATATTAGGGAGAATAGTAAATGGAAATGTGTATATTAGGAGAAATTTGCAGTGAATTTAGGATGAAATTTTGGGAGGAAGGAATTGCAAACTGATGTGGAAATATGGATAACTAAATATAAGATGGGGAAATGATAAACTGAAAACCACAGCAACAAGATTCACCCATCTCTACCTTAAATGGGTTTACAAGGTCCCAAGAGTGTTGATGAGTGCAATAACCTGTCATAGTGGCAAACAATATACTTTATTTGAAAAATATATGTACGAATAAAAGCTTATTTTCCCCCTTTTGTTTATTCAAAGAAAATGTAACAATACCGAACAGCAACACTTGCTTACAGAGGTATTTTTCACTGAATTTCCAGTCATATAATACTTTCCATATTTTTCTTTTCTTAAAAAAATAGAAATTTTTGCACACTTTGAGGGAAGGGGGGAGTAAGAATGACCCAACTTGATAATGCTGCTGTTACCATTCTCTTAATGCATGGTGTTATTTCAAAGGTCTAGCAATGGCAAGTTGCTTCATAGCCAAGAACTCCAGGTGTCCATGGCAACAACTACTATCTTCTTCTGCCATCCAGGCAGCTCCCGCCCTATAACAACATGAAGGAAAATGTAGATGATAAAGACTGACAAATATGCTCTAAGAATTAAGTGGGGGGGGGCTTTACAGGAGCTTTGTAGATATCAGTGGAATCAGACTTTCACAAAAGAAGCTTAAGTGTGTGGAATAACCACCCCTCCCTCTCTTAGTAGCATCCATTACCCGACAGCATTACCAACATGATGACATTTTATGAATGATTCATGGACATGCCTCTGAATTCCATGCTTAGCATATGAGCTCTAAACTAGGGCTTGCTGATCAGAAGGTCTGCGGTTCAAATCCCCGTGATGGGGTGAGCTCCCGTTGCTCGGTCCCTGCTCCTGCCAACCTAGCAGTTCGAAAGCACAAAGTGCAAGTAGATAAATAGGTACCACTCCAGCGGGAAGGTAAACAGCGTTTCCGTGCGCTGCTCTGGTTCGCCAGAAGCGGCTTAGTCATGGTGGGCACATGACCCGGAAGCTGTACGTCGGCTCCCTCGGCCAATAAAGCAAGATGAGCGCTGCAACCCCACAGTCGGTCACGATTGGACCTAATGGTCAGGGGTCCTTAGACTTTTGTAGGGTAACTGCATTTGAGATGACTTTTCTTGTAATTAGATTCTGGTTTCATATATATACTCAAGTTTTTATGATTTGGAATGCAACAAACACACAAACACACACAGAGAGAAATATGGCAAATAAAGTTTTAAAATAAGTATAGTTCACACTTTTCAAGATGGCTCTTATTTTTAAACATCTCTTCATGTAAAAAATAGAAACCAGATTCGACTGTTTTTCAACTTCCTTTACCTTCTTTATATGCTCCAGTTTTTCTCCCTCTTGAAATTTGACTACCCTGTTTCTCTTATTCAGCCAAGAACAGTGCTGTAGATCTATGGTGTGGAAGAAGAGTAAATTTTTCTTCCCCTGTTCCCCATGAAGCTAGCCTCCAATATGACCTGGCTCCTTTGCATAATCACCTGATCACATGGAGGCCCAATTCATGTTATCTTTGCCCACTTTTGAGATGATGAAGGATTCTAGAAACCTGGGCTCCATGCACTGGGTTATTTACACAAATAGTTGGTTGATCTCATCATGTAGTAGATGCAAGGGAGAGGAACACTATCATCTGAGTGGGCATGAAAATAATGTTCCATTCTGTTGATGCTCTTCTGCTGGTGGTCCTCTCCTTAAAAGAGGCCAAAAGCATACAGGAGAAAGGAAGGAAGCCTGCTCCAGTTCACTTCTAGAACTTGTACTATGTGGGACTGCCTATGAAAAATCACTGTTGGTGTCTTTGGTTTAAGAAGTGTTACGGGGCAACTTAGTGCTCTTGCACTAGTTAGTTCCAAACGTTCTGACACAGTACAGATTTGGATTTGACATTACTGTAATTACATTTGTGTTTGGTATTTTAATGAACATGTTTGAGTTCTATTATGCTCCGTACATCCTTTTCCCTAATGCTTCCATATCTGCCGGACAATTATGTGGAATGTGATGAAACTTCCATGATTTTACTCAGGAGTTGCTTGTTAAGTTAAGTGTTTTCCAAGGGAATTCTAAAAACCTAGGAGGAAAAATTAAGCACACCAATGTCCCAAGGAACCCCTCAGGAGTTAAGCAATCAAGAATACATACTAGTCCTGTAGATTTCTGGATGAGAATGTGCATCTTACTGAATCTGGACCACCTCTAGCTCTTTTCAGATTGGAGCATCGGTTACAAAATCACTTTAAAACACAGCTGCTTAAGTGCTTTGCCCATGGGTGGATGGTATAATTGTGGAAGAAAGGAAGAAGGTAAATGTGTCATGCTGAAATACATTTCACTCCATCAGAGAAGGAGGAATTGCCTTTCCTATCTCCTCAGGAAATCTTTGCTGATCTACACACAGCAAGAAATTACCAAACAATATTTCTCTGCGCATAACCTTTGCTTAAACTCACAGTACGATAACAGTGACCTTGCATTCAATCACACACAAAGTAAGATCCCCTCCCCAGTAGTTTAATCTTATTAACACACAAAGTACCAGAGAAATTGTCTGCTCTGGGGAGAATAGAAATAAGAGTAAAACGTTAAAATAATGGGGGATGACGAGGCAGGGAGGAATGGCAATTCTTTCTGTTCCGCTCTGTGAAGCTTTTTCTCTGTTCTTTAGCCCTGAAGGTTCAGAATTTCTGCTATTTGTCATGCAAACAACAAAGCGCTAGGGTGGATCGTAGAATCAAAGACAGTAAGCATTGCAAACATGCAGACTTATAATGATACAAAAGCACATTTGGAGAACAGTCTGGTAAGGACACATCAAAGAGACTGCACAAAATCAACCAGAGCTGAGTCTTGGCTAGCATTGGGTGAGATTTTAAACACATTGGCACCCCAGGGATCATCCTTTATAGAGAGAATAGCATTTCCCAAATGCTTGATATGTAGCCCACAACTACCATCCTCCACCATGGACATAAACTGGAGGCACAATTCAATCTCACTTCTTGATGCTTTATTTTTCTCTAAAGGACTGAAGATAGCCTGGGTAATATGACCTCCCAGCCCTTTGCCCAAGTCGAGCCATAAATTCTGGATAATGATGATGGTTTGTCACAGAGGCTACATCAAGGAATCCCACTGCAGCCTTACACTCTCTCCTAGGAAGATGACCCATCTACATTTTGGTACAGAGACAGTATCAAAGTGGCATGGAGCCTTCCTGCTCCAATGGGCAACACGTGATGGGCAAATCCAACATGGCAGCCTAATTTTGCAAGGCACACTTCTGTCCACTTGTATAAGGCTAATGCAACCCAGCACAGAGTTTTAGAATCTCTGAAATGGGGCACTGATTCTTGTCCCCCCCCCCCCCGTAAAAGAATTACATAGACCTGTTTAGCAACTTGTTGGTTGAAGGGCAAAATTTGGCCTCCAGCTTACACCTGTTCCTGCTATCAGTTGTATAGCAAATGTTTCCTCAAGTTAGGCAAGCAGGTGGGATGCAATTGCAGCAGGGAAGTATAGTTTAGTATAGTTTAGTGTGGATTGACCTGGATATTGATCACCCATATTCCCGGATCAAGGAAAGAGAAGTAAGGAGCAGTCAACGTGTCTTATATCAGAGTCTGGAATTTCAAAGTATGCTGGTCTGGTGAACTACAGTGGTACCTCGGGTTACATATACTTCAGGTTATATACGCTTCAGGTTACAGACTCCGCTAACCCAGAAATAGTACCTCAGGTTAAGAACTTTGCTTCAGGATGAGAACAGAAATAGTGCTCTGGCAGTGCGGCAGCAGCAGGAGGCCCCATTAGCTAAAGTGGTGCTTCAGGTTAAGAACAGTTTCAGGTTAAGAACAGACCTCCGGAACGAATTAAGTACTGTATTTTTCGCTCTATAGGGCGCACTGGATCATAGGAGGGGGAGAACAGGGGAAAAAAATTCTCCCCCTCTCTGCTCAGCACCCCTTCAGCGAAGCGGCAGAAGAAATGGAGCCCCTTCCATTTCTCCCCCCGCTTCGCTGAAGGGGCGCTGCATAGCAAAAGGAACACAAAGCCTTTGGAGCGCAGCTTTCACTGAAGCCTAGAGAGCAAAGCCTTCGCGTTGCTTTCGCTGAGGCCTGGAGAGCAAGAGGGGTTGGAGGCTTCAGCGAAAGCAACACGAAGCCTTTGGAGTGCAGCAGGAACTCGCTCTGTGCTCCAGAGGCTTCAGGCAGCTATCTCTGAAGCCTAGAGAGCAAGAGGGGTCGGTGCGCACCAACCTCTCTCGCTCTCCAGGCTTCAGCGAAAGCAACGCAAAGCCTCCGGAGCGTGGAGGGAGCGCTCCCTCTGCACTTCAGAGGCTTTGCGTTGCTTTCGCCGAAGCCAAGGAGCCTGCATCTGCTCCGTAGGACGCACAACATTTCCCCTTAATTTTTGGAGGGGAAAAAGTGTGTCCTATAGAGCGAAAAATATGGTACTTAACCCGAGGTACCACTGTACACACATCTGAAGCAGCTGGGTAACTTCATATAGGGGCTTCAGAGAAATAATCATATGCAAATGAAAATGAATTTTATGTGCATGGAGATAATGGGCAGAGGTCACCCACCGTACCTTTATTTGTCTGCAATGGAGACTCACCAACATTTATGTCCATGAGATTTGGGAAACAGTCCCTGCTTTCCCTCATTTTTTCAGCTTGGGCAAAACCTATTTGTTTCACAGGGTCTTGGCAGATAGGCTGTTCAGGGGGGAAATGATGTAAAGGACTGTCAAAGGCAGACTTTAGCTGTAGCAATACCTTGCAGATTCTTGGTACCTCCTTCTCGAGCTGAAATAGCCTTCACTGGGTAATCAATCACAGCAGCTCATTACACACTCCACTCTTCTTCTGTATTACAAGCCCCCCCCCCCAAAAAAAAATTCAATTTATTTACTTTTAAAGCAAACCTCTTCTTTTTGTTTTTCTTTCTATGTTATATAACTTTTATGCTGTCACTTAATATACTTTATTTAAACAAACAAACAAAAACAAAACCCTTGGGAAAATGTCACGCATTGCAAAAGGATTGCAGGCTTCGTAAAGAAAAGTGACAGAGAACCATTCCAAAAGACAATGTTACAAGAAATGCTCCACGGCATAGATTTTTAACATTTGTGAGATTCTTTAACACTTGGTAAGAAAAACCACACTTGATGGGTTGAAGTATATTCCTTAAAATGAGGAGCTGGTTAAAAAGAAAACGGAAAGGTGAGTTTTTAATTTTCAAGGCCTATTTACGATACAATTTTATAGTCATTTTTATAACTGTCATGGCTTCCCCCGCCCCCCAAGAAAACAAAACAAAGCATGGGAAATGTAGTTTGGCAAAGGTGCTGAGAATTTCTGCTGGATTATCTCTGCACACTTACATGTTGACACAGAACTACAGTTCTCAAGGGCTGGCTGAAGGGAAGGAATGCTAAACCAGTTTTATGTCATTAAATTAGGTACCGTATTTTTTGCTCTATAAGACGCACCAGACCACAAGACGCACCTAGTTTTTGGAGGAGGAAAACAAGAAAAAAAAAATTCTGAATCTCAGAAGCCAGAACAGCAAGAGGGATCGCTGTGAGGTGAAAGCAGCAATCCCTCTTGCTGTTCTGGTTTCTGGGATAGCTGCGCAGCCTGCATTTGCTCCATAAGATGCATACACATTTCCCCTTACTTTTTAGAAGGGAAAAAGTGAGTCTTATAGAGCAAAAAATATGGTATGTCCAACAGACATGGTGGGGTACACACTTGTTGGAAGATAGTGATCCTCATGAACTTGGTGGGACTCTCTAATGCACAGACAACACATTCTGCATGGCAAAGCAACATTCCAATATCTTGCAAGATTGGAAGGCTTCACTTTGGTTGAAAGGCCATGGCTCCAAAAGAAGTGCACCTCAAGTATTTGAAGCAGTGATAGAAGTAATTCATTAGTGGTAAGCAGAAACTACAGTCCATCTCTAGCATAATGTGGCTAGTTAATGTCAACTCCCCTGAAGAAACACTAATTCAGAGGTAGAAGTGGCAAAATCAAGGTGTTTATACAGATTGACTGCAATGTTCTATCTCTGTGTTTGGAGTGCAGAAACTGTTCACCTGTTCCAGTGTTATCATATTAGGGTCCAGAAATATCTGTAGTCCAGGGTGAGGACTCCCAACTCACTTTTAAGTATGGAATAGGATGGAGTGGTGACGACATAGTTCTCCTGCAAGTGATTAGACAGTAACCTCAGGAGAGTTTGCTGAGGGAATTCAGTGCCTGTGCAGTTTCTCACCTAGTTTGCCAACCCTAGATCATGATTCTGGAGAAATTCAATTGCAACAATCCTCTGCAGGATCAGGATTTCAGCTACGGTTTGGAGTGTAATAAGTGCCTTGTCATTAGAAAGATGGGGAGCAAAACCAACATATTAAATATGAACTGGTGAGAAATCAAATTGTACAGCTATATTCATTAATAGCCTCTACTAACTTCAACACCTCACCACTGAACAGAAAAAAGCACCTAGCATTCCCCGCCTAGTTATTACTTGTGTTGTGTTCCTGCAAAATTGCAGTCTAAGTGAAACTGACTTGCAATGAAATAAATACTCCCTTTTGCCTTGCCACACTTGTAAAATTAATTTGGTGTCACAAAAACAAGAAAAAAACAAGAGTGACGCTTTTCTCTCTCTCAAACACACAAATGCATCCCTAACAAAGCCATAAAATCTAGCTATGCAACAAGATCATAACTAAATGAAGTATAAACTAAAATACTAAAACAAACTATCATAACTAATACAATCTTTTCTTGGCTCTGTTTCCTTATTCAAACAATAGACCCCCCGCCCTCCTTCTGATATAGAGGCCCCAAGTTAATCAATGGATTTAAGAACTCTGACCCTCATGGAGATGCCTTTTTGAATGATCCTGCAAATGCACATAGATGTGTAGGAAAATAAACAGTTACATATATGAGAAGGAAGCATTGAGTAGGATCCAGCCTTATCTGTGTGGGATCCTATGTAGCACAATAAATTATAAGGTAATTTCCCCATGCTCACAGGTTTACCTTGAATATAAAAGTTGTACCTCACCATTTTATTCACGAGCTTGGGGTAGTTAACTTGGGAGAGGGGTCCCCGGTGACCTCAGTGTTGCAAAGAAACAAGAGATTGCAACACCAATAGTGCACAAAAGAGCTTTATCTTTCTTTGTCAATGTTTATTACAATAGAATAAATCTTTTATTTTTTTATTTTTAATGGAATACCCAACATGTTTTGAAGGACCCAAGCAGCTTTATCTGTATAAAGCTGGATTTAAAATACACTAGAAGTAATATAAAGTATGCATACAATCTTCAACAAGTGACCCAAAACAGCATAAATCTTACATATACTTACCAAACTTAAATAATTAGACATAAAATAAGGGCATGTCCCTCCAAACATATTGGGTGTTGCCACAGTAAATAATAGTTCTATTGTCTTACAATAAATTTTGAGAACATTTTAAGATACTTTTACAGCTCTACTTTGCACTCCAGTGATGTGCATGTCTTGTACTGCTGCTGCCCTTTGGACCATTGCATTGCACGACCCAGACCCGTTTAACTTCTGAGATGGGAATCACATCGTTTGCCTTCAGGTTGTTTTTTGCACCCAAAGTCTTCCCATGGATTCTGAACCTGACATTGGAATTGCCTGATAATGCTCTCTATGCCATCCTGTGAAGATACAGAAAATGGCTATGACAACACCTTATCAAGTGACAAATTTCCTTTGGGATTTAGAGCAGCAATATGATTGGCAATATTTTATCTACATTCACCAATCCCAATGAAGACCAGGCAACCCAAGCTGTTGCATAGCTTAACACATAATAAAACAATGACTTAAAAACCAAACCAAACTGAAAAAGCCTTTTCATCTTCTCCTTCATGGCAGAAAGACATTTTATATTGTTCAATTTAATTTTTTTTTTTAAAAATCTGTTGTTGTATTTGAAATGCTGTTAAAAATAGCAGGCAAAATAACAATAAAAATGGAAGCAACAGCTTCGATACCACTCAGTAACAGCAAAGTTCTGGCAGTGGGAGGGTGGAATTATGAGGTTCAATAGAATGCTTGGTTCATGAGCTCACCATGGATGGGAAGATTAGGATTGGCCCATTGAAATGTGTCACCCCCCAATAGATGTTGGCATGTAAATAAAATTCAGATGGGTGTTAGTATGGGCAGACACTAAAATGGCACTTAATTGAGTAATTCCATTACACCCTTCTGAAAGAAGTAGTATTCCTGGGATGTATTACAACAGAAGCAAATGACCTCTCCCCATCATTACCTTAACCCCTCTAAACTTATAAACAGAGCTAGACACATTATTTCAACTATCCAAACAAGATTTGTTCTTCTCACAAGTAGGCATCACTATAGACTCAATGTAGCTCTGGGTATATTTAGGGATATTAAAGTAATATTGGCCATTGCTTGGTTTACTTAGGGTATCGTTACTGATACTGCACCACAGACTTTATTGAGCAATTAAAAATATACACAAAGGGACAATCTTTTCCTTTGGGGCATATCTTTTTCTGTTTCTTCTTCCAAATTTTCATCCAATTGAAGAACCCAGTTTCAAATGTGAAAAGGGCACTTGTTTCTACAGTAACTGTGTACATCAGTTTGCTCCAAGTACTGTATTTCTATAATATATTCAGATAAAGATTGTTTGCTGTTAAACCACTGCTGTCGTTATGTCTCCAAGTTGCTTGGGGAACTAAAATGTTCCGTATTTGAGGAATGATAACGAGAATTTAAGTTGTTCTTTCAGATTCTATTTCTCCATAAAGTTCAGCTAGCTTCTTAAACTCTGGTCCCCAGTCACCAAGGTAATTATAATCCTGGTCAGAATGTGTAGTGGCTGAATCCAAGGAGCTGATAGATCCAGCTTCTGACCTTTGACCCTCATATGCGTAAGTCTGTAGGGAATCATATGGGGGCACACTAGGATCAAGGTCTGCTTCTGCCAATCTTTGCTTAATAAATTCCTGAACATCTATACTGTCAAGACAGGATGAAGTGGGATGCTTGGGGGTGGGTTTGACTTCAGGCCGCACATCCCGCCGATACTTCAGTTCCTCAGCAGCTGATGGGTTCCGCAGGGCAGTGATGTCAAAAGCTTCCGTGTCTTCCTCACCTCCTCCTTCATCATCATAGGTAACAACATTTTCCCGGACGTCCTCCTCCGAAATAATCAGAGGCTCTTTTTTACTGCGTCTTAGTGTGATGAAAAGGACCACTATTGCTGAGAAAATTCAAGATAGCAGATTAGAAGGGCTGCTGGCTGATTAAATGATATTTTTATGCTGATGAATCATATAGCTTTTAGCAGATTCATCTATCAATTCATTAACTGATTAAAGTGAAATAAATGTGCATGATACCAAAACTTCCCATATAGGTTCTTCTCTGAGATACTGTAAGAAGTGAAAGTTAAACTAATCTCTCCCCCCACCCCATAATATTACATATTTCATATTCCAACAAATATCAGCCAAGTGTCTCTCAGTTTCTTTCCTTCCCCTGTCGTCAGCTTGCCTTATCTGTGTCACCCCCCCCTTTTCTGGCTACTTTCCAGATTTTAAATATCTAACCATTATACTCTGGGAGAGTTTTCACTTTCTCGTGCTTGGAAACGTTTGCTTTACTTGCTACCAACATATCCAAAACAACAGCCTTGAAGAAGAAATAAAAAATATGACTGGAACCCTTTTCAGTAAATTTGCCTACTATCAAAATAAAATTGACCACTCAATGCTACCATTAATTGTGAAAAGGAAAGCAATATTTAATAGTTTCCTTTATGGGCTCAATTCTAGTCACACACTAGGACAAAAAGAAATGAATGAATGAATGAATAAAATAACCAAGTCTGCCGTGATGTGCCACACTTAGTGATTAAAAATAGCCCCACCAACCATCAACAAAACTTAAGTTTATGAATGTACCAAAAGAATTAAAGATTATTGCTCTCGAGATGAAGTTTGCCTGACAGGTCGATAGACATAAAATACCTGCTTTCAATAAATTAAAGCTGTAGCAGTGGTGTATACAATGATTCCATAATTAAATATATCTAGATCCTAATAATATTGTTACATGCTATCCCCAATCTCCACTTCAGTGTGGGGTGTCAGGGAATTTCAGGCACTCTTACCAGGGTCTGTGTTTCCTTTTGGACAATTAAGCACAACAGAGACCATGGCGTCTTTACCATATACAGCTCATTTACACATATATGCAACCTGAGCATTACAATCTGAGAGCGTTCTTGGTTCTCCCATGGCCGAAGTCTTGGATGCCAGCAGAAATCAGCCATGACCCTCTGTCCCCTGTCCCAACTTGCTGCTTGCAGACTGACACTCCCCCCCCCCCCCCAGCTCACATCAGGCAAATTGCAATCCTGAAACTTCCACCTCCTAAAAACTCTCACAACTATCGCTCAGTGGAAGGAGGGGCTCCCACTCACTTGTTGTCTGGTGCAGCCCATATCTGCCTATACCTGCTTCTTAATGGCTCTTCTCCTGTTCCCTTTCTTATCCTTGATGGTTCTTCTCCCAGGTGAACTCCTGAATGGGAAAACCTGTCTGGCAGACCCTCTTAATGCTCCAAGCATTGATCAAACACCAGCACCCACTCATTCCAGGCACCCACAAACTCTAGCCCCCCAAAACCCATAATATTATATCTAAATAGGTCTATATCTTAATGATTTTTTCTCACAAGTTAGGAAGATATTACTTGCCACATTAATAATTTGTGCACAGGTATTAATGGGGGGGGGTAATCTGGTTTGTTTGTTTTTTTTACAGTTGAGGGATGAAAGGCTGCCGCAAATTATTATCACAAATTTTCTTGGAACCTAAGCATAACTAACTCTTTTTTTTTTTTTTTCAGGATTGGGTCCACTGGGAATGGGTATAAGCAATTGTAAAATGGACACTGACCAAAACCACTCAGATGAGGACATGGCGGGAATGAGGGATTTCAATATCACTTATTGAGACTATAAAAAATTTATTGGGGGGGGGGGCAAGCAAAAAATGGGTTGCTCCTTATCAGAAATTTCAAACAATAAAATAAAAACTTCCATGGAGAACGGAAGCAATGAAGATTGCTAATGAAGATATTTAAGAATAATGTCATACATTGAAGAACTTCCTTTATCTGGATAAAGATTCACTTCTTTAATTTCTAACAATATTAGTATATGGGTCATTATAGATTCATCCCATTGTGAGCAGCATTTGTTCTTCAAAAGGACTTTCTTCTCAAGCTCTGTTTAGTGTGCAAATATACATGTAAAGACAGTATGAGCAGGTTGAGTCAGAGCCAAATGAGAGGGAATATTAGCTAATGGGTACTATTCAGATAAATCTAAGCACATAAAGTATTCAGAGAAAATGCATTTCCAAGGACATTTATCTAATAGAATCATCTTCTTGCCTGCACTGTCCCTTGCCCCTCTTGATGATGCTTTGTGTCGTTATCAGCTCATCCCACAGAGATAATTAGCAAATGGCTTTCATACACTCCTGAAAGTCCTTCTGGCAGAGGAATCGGTTTCAAAAAGATTCTCCGCCTTTCTTCTTTTTATTACTTCCCCCAAGAGTACTGGACATGCAACTCGAATTGGTTCCTGAAAATCTTACCAAATTACCTGGGTAGATCAGCAGTGCTAATTACTTAGTGACCTCTGCAAAATTAATTCCACAGGATGCCAGCAGTTCAGCTGTCTGCTTTAAAGGCTTCTTGGTCCTATTAATTTTAGCTAAAGTCTTTACCAATTTTTTTAAAATATAAAAAAATATATCAAAGCTTTGTATTTCTAATTACCTCCTATCACAAGTGATTCCTGGTTCAGAATGACATTATACTGAAAAAGCCACATTGTTTCTGTGATCATCTGAAGGCCACAGAAAGGACACCGGTATTTAATTCTGAGAGAGGCTTACCCAGGAGAATGATGACACACAGCAGGATGGCAATTAAGGCCCCCGTACTCAATCCTGCAGAGGAGAGGAATGCCTCTGCATGACAGGTCCTCACCCTCCCGTCTCTTTCACACGCACACACTCGTATCACAAGGGTGGCGCTACTGCTGAGAGAAGGGATCCCTCCGTCAGAGATCACCACAGGGAGGTAATACACATCCTGAGTCGTCCGACTAAATCTCCTCCGCCTGGTCAGGATACTGGCTGTGTTATCTACAAGAGGAGAAAGCGAGTCAGAGTAATCTTAATAATTGCATTTAGTTATCGTCATCATTTATTATTTATACCCCACCCATCTGGCTGGGTTTCCCCAGCCACTCTGGCTGGCTCCCAACAGAATATTAAAAACACAATAAAACATCAAACTTTAAAAACTCCCCTAAACAGGGTTGCCTTCAGATGTCTTCTAGAAGTCAGATAGTTGTTCCTTGACATCTGGTGGGAGGGCGTTCCACAGAGCAGGTGCCATTACTGAGAAGGCCCTCTGCCTGGTTCCCTGTAACTTCACTTCTCACAGTAAGGGAACCACCAGAAGGCACTTGGAGCTGGAAATTAGTATCTGGGCTGAACGATGGGGGTGGAGATGCTCCTTCAGGTATACTGGGTTGAGGCCGTTTAGGTCTTTAAAGGTCATCACTAACACTTTGCATTGTGCTTGGAAATGTACTGGGAGCCAATGTAGGTCTTTCAGGACCGGTGTTATATGGTCTCGGTGGCCACTCCCAGTCACCAGTCTAGATGCCGCATTCTGGATTAATTGTAGTTTCCAGGTCACCTTCAAAGGTAGCCCCCTATACAGCGCATTGCAATAGTACAAGCAGGAGATAACTAGAGCATGCAGCACTCAGGCGAGACTGTCTGTGGGTAGGCGAGACTGTCTGTGGGTCTCAGCCTGCGTACCAGATGGAGCAGGTAAACAGCTGCCCTAGACAAAGAACTGACCTGCACCTCCATGGACAGCTGTGAGTCCAAAATGACTCCTAGGCTGTGCCCCTGGTCCTTCAGGGGCACAGTTGCCTCATTCAGGACCAGGGAGTCCCCCATACCTGCTTGCCCTCTGTCCCCCCAAAACAGTATTTCTGTCTTGTCAGGATTCAGCCTCAATCCGTTAGCCACCATCCATCCTCCAACTGCCTCCCAACATTCTGGTCTTATGCCATGCCGCCCATTCCGTCACCCATACAGACTTGCTGGTAGCCGACATGGCAAAAAAGGGGCAATTTCAGGATCCATCTTGGTGAAAAAGTTCATACAACCCTTTTCAACAAGGTAGAATCTCTTCTCTATTCCCCCAGCTGTGGACAATGAACAACAGTACAATGTCACTTCACACCATTTGCATCTATTTAAAATCAGGGCACTGAGTAAAAGTCAATCCACTTCTAATGTAAGATTACAATTCAAGCAATATTATTCTTTCTGGATTCCTTTTTTATTTTTACATATATAACAAAGGGTGGAGGAAGCAGTCTTTTTTTTTTTTGCCTTTTTAAAAACAATGGCTCTGCTTTCTTGCCATACAAAGTTAATCACAGACTTCTTCTTTTTTTTAGTTTCTCTTCAAATAGGTGATTTCGCTCAACTACTATCGAGAATTGTACAGATATCAATCACATTCTTGCTTCTCTGTATATATGCCAACACTGGTATTATGCTCATGCAAAATAAAAAATAAATAAATGGTTCTATGCATTTGCAAGAGTGAAATACCACAAATGTTGATATCTGCATGGGCACCTACTCCTCTCCCCATATTTTTATTATTTGTAAACAGCTAAGGCATGCACAATTGCATCTGGAGAACTGTGAAAAATAGTGAATCACAAAATTCGCACTTGCAAATTCATGGGATAGCTGTTTGTGATTGACATGGATGCTTTAGTTGAGATTCCTGCATCGCCTCGGGTTGGACTTGATGACCCTCAGTCCAACTCTACAATTCTATGATGCCATTATTGTGTCTCTTCAGTTCAGAATTCAAAAGGAGTGAATTTCTGAAGCATCCCCCGCCCCCATGGAACTTGCCTTCTTGTGGTGTTGGAGTTTATCACGGCTTCAAGCTGCTGTGGTTTTCAAATCTGGCAAGCTAGCTTATTCGCTGGGCCCATATTTGAGCTCTGCCTTGATCAACACTTGCTGGTTTTGTTTTTCCCCACCAATCACTTGCATTATGGGACTGGAGTCCTGGTAATGGACTGCACCGATTTCATTTTCCCGAACAACTGATTTGAAAGGAGAACCTTTTGGCAATTTGTAAGTAGGCAGGCAAGATCTGCCCCGGTTCTGATTTTCCTGCACACGGTTTCATTTCAAGCCTTGATTCAAAAGACTGGTAAGTGACTTCATATCAGATCCACACACTTTTGCAATCAATAAAAATACTGTATCACGTATCATTGTCTATACAGTACATTTCACATAAAAATCTAACCCGAAGTAGAAAAAAACAACATAGGAATTTATCTTTCTCTGCTACAGCATGATGTAGAGAAACTAGTTTAAAAGCTTTAAAAGTATAAAAGCCCCTTGTCGCCTTGCTCTTACTTCTTGTTTTATTTTATGAAAGTAGTAGAGGGGTCTGACTTCCTAGCTTTGCTGTCAGCTAACTGAAAAATCTTTAATAGTTCCAACACCATTTCCCCCCTGAAGTTATAATGAGATTCTATTGGTCTAGATTCCAAGCTAATAAAGAGTATGAGAGCCTGAATAGACTGGCATTTATGACTGCTATACTATTTAAGAGTGACTTCATGAAAGGCTTGCAGCGTGATCTTCAGAATTTCATTCTACCATAGGTCAGCTCAAATGAATGAAGCCAGCAGAGCAGTTTAAGAATGGGAAGAAAGCATGGTCCCTGCAGAAATATATACACCATACTACTGATAACATACTTAGAAAGGTGTATCGTCATATCCTATAGTTACATGGAGTTGCCAAAAGGTAAAGTTGAGTGGTTCCTTCCTTGTCCCAAGAGGGAGTTAAAAAATGAAGGTTACAGCTCCTGGATAAATGTCTTTGTAGTTCAAGAATGGCAACATCAACCCCACCATGTGGGAATCCCTTGCAGATGACCACAGTGCCTGGAGACAAACAGACAGGCAGTGACCAGAAGATGAATGACCACTGGGAGGAGCACTAAGAGAGGAAATGCCATGGTGCATCGGCAGCAGAACAACCGGATGTCTTCATCTGCCTCAGATGCAACAAAACATCTCTCTCCTGTATTGGTCTCTACAGCCACAGTAGGCTCCCAGTGCAGACAGATGCCAATCAAATTAAATGTAGAGTTGCTTCATAATGGGTAGAAGTGGACCACTCAGTGGAGCAGAGCTGCTGTGCTACTTTCCCAGCTGGTAGGTTGCTGTTGAGGTGGTGGGGAGTTTATATACAGTGGTACCTCAGGTTAAGTACTTAATTCATTCTGGAATGGGGCTAATGGGGCCTCATGTTGCCGCCATGCCGCCGGAGCACGTTTTCTGTTCTCATCCTGAAGCAAAGTTCTTAACCTGAAGCACTATTTCTGGGTTAGCGGAGTCTGTAACCTGAAGCGTATGTAACCTGAGGTACATATATATATATATATATATATATATATGGAAGTACGTTGGAACCTTGGTTCTCAAACAGCTTAGTTGACGAACAAATCAGCTCCCGAATGCCAAAAACTCAGAAGTAAGAGTTCCAGTTTCCAAACATTTTTCGGAAGCCGAACATCCAATGTGGTTGTCGGCTATTGTTTTGGGACACCTGCACCAATCGGAAGCCGCGCCTTGGTTTTTAAATGTTTTGGGAGTCGAACAGACTTCTGGAATGGATTAAGTTCAAGAACCAAGGTTCCACTGTATGCATAGCAACCAGATTGCCTGTGCTAATGCATTTGCACTCCACCACCTCACCTCCTGGCAAGCAACAGCAGAGCCATTGTGGTGTAGTGGTTAAGAGTGGCAGACTCGTAATCTGGTGAACCGGGTTCGCGTCTCCGCTCCTCCACATGCAGCTGCTGGGTGACCTTGGGCCAGTCACACTTCTTTGAAGTCTCTCAGCCCCACTCACCTCAGAGAGTGTTTGTTGTGGGGGAGGAAGGGAAAGGAGAATGTTAGCTGCTTTGAGACTCCTTCGGGTAGTGATAAAGCTGGATATCAAATCCAAACTCTTCTTCTTCTTCTTTCCCTGTCTTAGTAAGCAGCAGAGACCCACAGGCCTGGAAGCTAGCATACCAAGTCCTGTTCTACAAAACATAGCTTTTTGTTTTTTTGTTTTTTTAAGGAATCGGACCACTGGTCCACTCAGCTCAGCACTGTCTATAATGGCTGAGAGTGCCTATGCAGGATTTCCACAAGAGAGCTTTCTCATGCCAGTCAGGAGCTACTGAACCTGAGACCTTCTGCGTGCAAAGGATATGTCATTGTAATTTTATCCTGAGACCTGTGGGGATAGGGTGGTATACAAATTTAATTAATCAATTAATCAACCAATCAATTAATAATATGCTCTGCCATTGATGAACAACACGTCCTCAATAAGCTTGTGGCATTTTGGCCTAGCTAAGGAGTGACAGCCAGGCCAAGCTACAATTTATACCCAGCTGCAGGCCCAGTCAATGCTGATTGGTCAGCCTGTCCTCCTGGGGGGGAGGTCCACCCAAAGCCCACCAGCCTGACCAATCACCATCAGGCAGTCAACCAAATCCGGGTGTCTTGCTGGACACCACAGGGCTCGTGGATCGGCTGCAAAACCACCCACCAATTAAGGTAAGTGAACTTCTCCAGCAAGAGCCACAACTGATCGCACCCCCAAGCAAAAGGTTAAGGTGAATTTCTGGGGTTGTACTCTGACAAAAATCTAAGAAATTTCAAGGAAAACAAAATGAAGTTTTGTTAAAATTGGGGAATTCTTTTCGGGGATGTCTATACATCATTACCTGGGATTCAGGACCAATCTTTATTTAAAAGCAAAGTGTTCATGCTTGTTACATTGTAATGAATGCACCAACATTCTGTACATTGCATTATGGGGGTCTATTAACAGCAACCACAGCCTTGAAAGTAAGGTGCTCCAGCCATCCATTCTCCAGCCATCCATTCTCCAGCTGAACTCGCCTGGGATGATTTTCTAGTGCTGTCCAGATAGTACAGTGGTATCTCGGGTTAAGTACTTAATTCGTTCCGGAGGTCCGTTCTTAACCTGAAACTGTTTTAAGCTGAAGCAACGCTTTAGCTAATGGGGCCTCCCGCTGCCCCCACCAGAGCATCATTTCTGTTCTCATCCTGAAGCAAAGTTCTTAACCTGAGGTACTATTTCTGGGTTAGCGGAGTCTGTAACCTGAAGCGTATGTAGCCTGAAGCGTATGTAACCCGAGGTACCACTGTATTGGGTTTTAATTCTCATCACCCTCATCATTGACCAATGCTTGCTGCGGGTGATGGAGATGGAGCTCAAGATATGGAGGACACCACATTGGCTATTGGCAGGCTAGGCAGTCTTTTTACAGCTGAGCAGGAAAGCACAGCCTCCTCTTTGCCCCATGCAGCAATATATATAATTTTTTTTAAAAAAAGAGTAAGTGACGCATTACATTTTTGTACAGCAGCCGTGACAAACCTGCTGACTTAAAAGACGTGGAGTCAAGCTTTGCAGGGTCTGAAAAAAGTGAGCCTGAGTGGAATAAAGTTTCAATTCACACAGAAGGCATGAGTAGCAGTCAAGCGATGATGAAAGAATTTAAGCACAGAAGATTAGCTGCAAAGCTCCAAAGGGTGGGGAGAGAATGAAAATGAAAATGGGAGGGCAGATATGAGACAAAAGGAACAGATAACAACAGACAGGGGAAAGGATATTCTGAAGATGAAAATCCAAGCCAGGGGTGGGGTGGGGGGAAGAAATGAAAAGCACAAAAGATGGAAAGAATGTGCTTTGGAAAAAATCCCAAGGCAAATTTGAGACACAATGAAACAAAATCTGAAAGATGAAGTTGGCAATGGTAACAATATAATGGTTGAAGGAATCTAGGAAAACCAGAGCTTCATAAAAAGCTTTGGGAAAGCTTGTCAAATCGGGGTGGGGTGAGGATATTTGCAGGATAAAATAAATACGTACAAGTCAAGGGCCTGAAAGGAACTGAGTACTTTCATTATTTTATTTTTCCTTAAACACATCAATCCTCCAAAAAGGAAGAATGAAGCAAAAGGTCATGATTCCAAAAGGCCCCTGACCCCTGGACTCCCTTTGAAAGCTTTGGAGAAGGAAGATCTATGCTCATATGCAGTCAGGCATTTGTCTTTTTAAAATTGACAGCAACAGCTGCCTATAATCTTCTTGGTTCTGGGGAGGAATTCAATTCAGGGGCATCATTTGGATAGGGGTTTAATTTAGCTCCTTTTCCCAGCCTACATGCTTCTTGTGATTGGTTAACCTAGAGCAGAAAGAATGCTGAATGGGTGCAATGGAAAGCTGGGAACTGAGATACATGTGGGAACAGGGACAAAATGTTGTAGCTTGGATTGCTCTGGTTCAGGGGGTCCATGCTTCTTCCAAGATCTCTATTCCTGACCAGTTTTCTACCCCATTCCTCAAACAAAAACTTAGTATTTGGTGACTATTATGCATTCTCTCTTGTCATTGGACTATGTCAGGCATGTCCAACTTTCAAGAGACTGAGATCTACTCCCAAGTATAAAAAAACTGGCAGTGATCTACCAAAGTTGTTGAGCTGTTGTTGTTTTTAGGAAGCTACCCATTTTGTGGTATTTTGCTGCTACCTCCTTCTTGTGCATCATGAAGCCCTTTTGGCTACTTAAGGAAGTCCTTTTGGCTACTATTCTTAACCATTACCCACTCCAGGTGTTTGTGGGTTTTTTTTGGTT
Source organism: Podarcis gaigeae (assembly GCF_964106915.1). NCBI lineage: Eukaryota > Metazoa > Chordata > Lepidosauria > Squamata > Lacertidae > Podarcis > Podarcis gaigeae. The sequence goes on along the minus strand of NC_139683.1, from coordinate 74,634,565 downwards.
TTCCAGTATTTACTTGAAATTAATCTGGCTGGAACAATAATATTGAAAGAGGCCTCTTCAACTCAAATGGCCTTATCCCAAATCCTGATCCGAAAACCCAGGTTCTCTAAAGGAGGCCAGTCAGGTGGCAAGGAGGGATGGGGAAGTCTGGGTCATATTGATGCTGTTCTGGAGCACTGGAACAGGTCCCCAAATAGAACTGGGGGACTGTTCACAGCCCTAGTATTCAATAAACTGTCTTGTCTTTCCACTGGTACTCAGCTACTTCACTATACTCAACAGAAACATTTCTGGGTGAGAATACATTGTTACAAAAGTTGGGTGCCTCCCCTCTCTCTGCTGAATGACAGCAATAGTCCATGTGGTTCCAGACACTCACCCAGGGTCTGTGTTCCTTTGGAGAATTGATACATGGTGGAGACTGTTGTAGCTTTAAGAAATATGGTTTATTCACCTATTTACACCTTCAGTGTGCATGGAAGGAGTCCAGATTTTACAGCATATTCATTTCAATAGGGGCTTGTCTCCCACAGAGGTGCAGCCCTGAAGCCTAAGCTATCTTTCCCAGCCGGCCTTCAGCCAGTCTGTCCAAGATGGATCCCAGTCTTCCCCCCTCCCTTCTTCTTCCCAGCACACCTTATTAAAAACTCTCTTTTGCTGTCACTTCAAACCCACACCCCATCACTATGGCAAGCTTTGTCTGCCCAGACCATCAGCCCCATTTTCCATGTTAATGCCTATCCCAGGTAAGGCTGTAGCTTGGGAAGGAATCTAAGCCTGCACATTTCCAGTGACCTCCAATCTTCCCTTCAATACTCCAAATAATCAAAACCCTACCTATTATTAATTTCTAGGGTTGGGAGGGAGGATCCTGCCAAATCTATAACACTATTTTATATTCTGACATGAGTATTCTTCATGATTTTTTTTTTTTTAAATCCAGCACCTATCACTGTTGGTACCATAGACCTTTTATTGGTCTAGATACAGCCAAGTATCTTCTGAGCAGGCTTGTCAAATATATTTCTTCTGACCTTACAATCCAAATAGTAAGGCATATTTTCTTGAATAATGCGAATCTTGGAAGAAAAGAACCCCAAGCTCCTGAAGATTGAGGTACTGAATTAAGATGACGTGGTTGCCTGGCTCCCTGTTCAAACAGGGTTGAATCAGTGTGACTTTTTTTGTTAAACCTGCCAGCTGGAACTGGGCTTTGTAATGAGCCCATCAGCACATGCTTGACTTCCTGGCCAGAAAGACAGATGATTATGTATTCCATCTTTCCACATGAATCTCGTCTCACATGGAGTTAGGTGGTTATGCAAGTCACCTCAGCTTGAGGATCCTAATTATATAAATTTCAATCTTGGAACTTTGAGCTTGCAGATAACATCTGCCTGAAATGCAACAAAGTCTTTAAAAGTTTGGAAGCACGATTCCCCAAAATCCACAGTCCACCTAGGGCAATTGTATCTCTCTTCCTCCATGCCAAAGAGTATGTTTATCTCAGACTAGTTATATTGAGCTACTGTACTGGAAAATGTATTGAATAAAGACTTTGGGGAAACTCCCAAAGCAACAGAGATATAATGGTAGAGCTATGGCAAGTGAATACCAGAGCACTTTGGAGAATACTTGTTCATTTATTATTCACAATCTGAGGATTTTAAAAAAGATATTACCATAAAATGCCAGGAGAAGGGGATATGGGAGATCCTGCTTTGTGTCTTTCCTTCTGGCAAATTTTAATTTGTTGCCCAACACTATTTGCATGAAGTCTTTCAACTGATTTAGGCTATAAAAATATGATTAAAGATGGGTATTATATACCTGTATCTTTAGGTTTCGTTTTATAACATTTTCCAGGTGAGACTTGACAAATCTTACCTTGTTGACAGGTTCTCGTGTTTTGGGGTTCAGCTATTTGCACACATTTGTATTCTTTAAAATAAACAGCAAAACCCTCCACACACTTAAGGATCCAATAAACAGAACTCACGTGTTTTTGAAATACACATATTTTTTTATCACTGTTTCAAATTCTTTTTTCGGGAAGGGTCTAATTGCATCTTGGTCTACTAAATGCAATGCCCAAATGCTTAAGAAAGTAGAAACCCTAAAAGCCCTTCTTTGGATTTCTCAGTTGCCTTTAATTCTTAGTCATGCTGGCCACATGACCCGGAGGCTGTCTGCGGACAAACGCCGGCTCCCTCAGCCTATAGAGCAAGATGAGCGCTGCAACCCCAGAGTCGTCCGCAACTGGACCTAACCTTTTTATCGTTCTCATTCTTTTTTGCTTCAACTCTTTGTGTGCTTAAACAAATGTAGTGAAAAATCACACCACCTACTCCTTGGCACATTCAGGGTAGTCCCACAGTTTGCCAGAGGTCCAATGATATTTAGGGAAACAAATAAGCAATCCGAATGTGACAGTGCCCTCAAAGCCGCCAGATCAATGGAAATTCAATTGCCACAGAATGGCTAAAAGCTGTTTTGTTTTTAACTAAATAAACTGGGAAGGAGGAAGAATGGAATGGTGTGACTGGCAAAGGAGGATGAAGAAAGAGAATGGCCTAGTTATAAATAGGGTACAGAAAATTATGTTGTCTGGATAGGTGGTGTAGTGGTTGAGAGTGGTGGACTCGTAATCTGGTGAACCAGGTTTGCTTCCCTGCTCCTCCACATGCACCTTGGGCTAGTCACACTTCTCTGAAGTCTCTCAGCCTCACTCACCTCACAGAGTGTTTGTTGTGAGGGAGGAAGGGAAAGGAGATTATAAGCCGCTTTGAGACTCCTTAAGGGGAGTGAAAGGTGGGATATCAAGTGCAAACTCTTCTTCTTCTTCCTAGTTTATACTAAGAAGCTCCATTCAACTTCAAACTCAATATAACTTTAACAATTGGTGCCTGAGTTGCCTCTCCTGCCTGCCTTCCCCATCCCCCTTTCCTTTAATGATATGTATCTTGGCTTTTAATGCAATGAGTAGGGAATGGGCTTTTATTTCTTGATTGTATGCAAGCTGCTCTGGGTGCCTGTTTGACTGAAAAGTGTGATAAAAATGTTATAAACAAACAAACAAATATGCAAGCTATCTTTAATGTTTTCAGGGAAGGATGTGAAAGCTGTTCATAGACTCACCTGCAAAAAAACAAAATGGAGAAGGAAAAGTCGATTGAAGAATAAGCAGGCACAGAACGCTGACTAGCTGAAGAGGCAGGGGAGACGCTTGGTGAAGATATTTTTATTCTCACCCCCCCTTTTAATAATAACAGATATATTTGTTTGTTGCTTTTAAATTCTTGCACCAAATTCTTATCCCCTTGTTAAGAGTTGATATGGTTTTATGCCAGTCTATTAGTTTTAGATTATTTAAATTTAGATTATTTTCATACTGCTAGTTTGTATTGACTATAACTGATTTCATTGTTTTGAACTTTGCTTTGCATTTTGTCCTGTTAATAATGTTTGTAAACTTGCCAGAAGATTTATCCATTATACAGGTAATATATAAATGTAACAAATAAATGTTTAAAAACGTAATATGTGTTATGATTCTGGTCTTAGTGTTACCCAAGCAAGAAGCCAAAGTACAACTCTATAACCCAACAGAACTCTCAAACAAACCTTTAAACAACATGCAGAGTAACTACAAAAGCTAATAAAATACAGAGCAGGGAAGAAATATTACAAGGTTATTTTCTTCCAAAACGATTCCTAGATATTCATCATTCACAACACAAAGGTTATGAATATGAAGTCTTTGCTATATAAACCACTTCTGCCCTGACAGATGGTGGTTTTCACCCACTGACAAAAAAGATTATGAGAAAAGAAGTCATTCTGTTCAACGAGACATCCCAGACAAACACCAAGCCTTGCTTGCAGAGTAATGTGTGATTTACCTTCATTGTCCTTTAGCGTAAAGTTGGGATTCAAAGGGAAACTGTTGTCCAGAGAAAAGTGGAATCTTTGACCATTTGCAAAGTCATCTCTGTCCGTTGCACCGATAGTCTGGATAACCTGGAAGGAAAATTGAATTGTGGATGTGATGAACTTTGAACTGGATTCAAATTTTGGCAGAACTCGGCAGAATCTTATAAGCTGAGCTTTCTTTCACAATTTTCTACCTGCCTAGTGTCGTAGTATGACTATTTTTCCATTAGCTGCATTATCATCATCATCATTATTACTACTACTACTACTACTACTACTACTACTACTACTACTACTGTTTTATTTCTCTGCTCAACACATTTCAGCAACAATGTAAAATTATCTAAACACATGCTCAGAATGTCAGTATGTCAAGAGTCTTAAATTCAAAGATTTTGTTAGTTAGACATTTGCATTAATACCTACAGAAGAGGATTGATGTGTCACTTAAAAATTTCACATATAAGTTTATTTTCATCACCAGGCCTAATATTGGCATGTTACAGTCCAGTGATTCCATTCTCCTTGGGACTTCTAATTCCCCCCCTGGGAATTTTTGTTTGTCTTTGCTTGATTTTTTTTTTTTGGCAAGAAGTCTATTTCCCAGTACAAAATGCCTACCTTCCATTGGATCCTATTGTATAGGATAAAAAAAAGGAAACCCAAAGAACTGCCCTTGTTGACAATTTGCAATAATGGTGTACAAATGTTTGGGGGTGCATAAATGCTTCCAAACTTTCACTTATGCTTAGATTCAAAGTGAGTTGGTGGGGGGAGGGGGTCTTCCTCAGGGAAAACATCTGAGGAATTTTGAAAGAAGTCAAAAGAATTGTGATACGTTTACTGTTGATTCTCAGAGTGGTTTGAAATATTCCAAAGAGAGTCGACTCTGGTATGGAATGAAAGCCATACCATGTAATCCCAGTACAGTGGTACCTCGGGTTAAGAACTTAATTCATTCCGGAGGTCCGCTCTTAACCTGAAACTGTCCTTAACCTGAAGCACCACTTTAGCTAATGGAGCCTCCCGCTGCCGCCACACTGCTGCTGCGCAATTTCTGTTCTCATCCTGAAGCAAAGTTCTTAACCCAAGGTACTATTTCTGGGTTAGCGGAGTCTGTAACCTGAAGTGTCTGCAACCCAAGGTACCACTGTATTTAACATTCCAGAAGAGAGGAGTGAAGCATTCTCACCTACTGGGTGCATTGAAGCGAATATACATCAGATATCTCCAATCTGTGCTCAGTCTTAAGTACAATGGCACTGCATTGGCACTCACAAGCCACCTTTCAGTTAGAGCCAGCATTGCTGACACAGTGCAATAACAGTTAACAGGGTCCCCCCCCCCCTGCATTTGCAGTGCTAGGCAAAACTATTAAATCTGAGAGACCGTTACATCAGGGTTTATGTTATTTCCCCCGTTGTAACTCAGCAGTGAATTGTGGGATAAGAAAAGACACAGCAGATATGTGGTTTTATTTTGTCCTATGCAAATGTAAAGATAAACAGTTGAACAACATCGTTCTAGCACTGGGAAATAAAACATAAGACCTGGAGGGAAAAAACCTCTGTCATCCACCCACATCGGCAGATTGCTGGAATACAATTCAAAATGGATGCATTTTATTCTGTGCATTTGCACTTGCCATCCTATGCCCTTAAAAAATTGTGTGTGTGTGATTTTATATCTTGATTTCATTCTGTGAACCGCCCTGAGACCCCCCAGGTATAGGGCGGTATATGAATTCAATAAATAATAAGTTACAGGGAACCAGGCAGAGGGCTTTCTCAGTAGTGGCGCCTGTCCTGTGGAACGCCCTCCTGTCAGATGTCAAAGAGATAAACAACTACCTGACGTTTAGAAGACATCTGAAAGCAGCCCTGTTTAGGGAAGTTTTTAATGACTGGTGTTTTAATGTATTTTTAATCTTTGTTGCAAGCCGCCCAGAGTGGCTGGGGAAACCCAGCCAGATGGGCGGGGTACAAATAAATGTAATAAAAATAAAAATAATTCCTTAGCAATTCCAAAACATCAGAAACAACTTAGCCAGGAAAAATGATGTCAAACAAGTATGGGAATATGAAGTGAGAGTTCCATGCCTAGTCACCCTTTAAGGAGCCCACAGCAGCAAAAAGTTTATTTACGGTTGTACAAGTTACAGGACGTTAGAGGTGATGTAGCTGACATGGACAAACTGCTGGGATGCCATTGCTGCAGTATTCAGAGGAGTCCACTTGTCATCAGCATGCCTCTGTGTGCTATTCACAAAGCCATTAAAAAAACTCCTGCACATTGTTGGACCAATTTTCATCAGGAAATGTCTTCTTCCAAATGAGTATATCTTCTGAAAGCTTCTTCCTCTGGCTATGAGGTGCATGGCCTTCTCTGTGGCCCATGCCGTCTGGGATTTTCTCCCAAGGAATATCTACCTGGCCTCTTAATTGCATATAGTATGTTCAGGAGATTGATTACCGTATATTTCTTATATTTCTTATGAAAGGTTTTGGATTCTAAAGCTCCAAATCTATCATCTAGCTATCATCTATCATCTATCTATCTATCTATCTATCTATCTATCTATCTATCTATCTATCTATCATCTATCTATCTATCTATCTATCTATCTATCTATCTATCTATCTATCATCTATCTCTATCTATCTATCTATCTATCTATCTATCTATCTATCTATCTATCTATCTATCTATCTATCTGGTGGTATTCAGTCCTGGTCCTATTCAGACCCATTTAAGTTAATAAGCAAGACTAACATAGGCTAATTAATTGCAATAGGTGTACTCTGAATAGGACTTGATTAAGTACAACCCTGTGTATATATAAATACACTGTATGTTGTCCTGTAGATCTCTAGTGCAGTCTGAAATATATAATTCAAATTACGTATTTGAATCACATGGCTATGTACACATACATCTACAGTCTCCTCTATTAAACAAACACTTTTTAAAATTATGTGCCTTTCAAATATGATATTAAGAGTGCAACTCTCAGGTTACCTGGTTCGGCTTTGCATTCTCACAGACAACTACATCATAGTCTTCAGCAAGCTCTGGAGGGTTGTCATTGACGTCAAGAATTTTTATTCCAACGGGGACATGGCTCAGGAGGCCAGGACTTTCTGTAAAATACAAAAGAATAAAGTGATCCAGCTTTCAGAAGACACCTTGCAGCTTGCCCTCAAAGCAATTTTCTGGCACTGAAAGTGGTGTTCAGAACTTGATGTAAAACAATGGCTTGTCAGATATTCGACATGATACAGCAGAACCAGACTGATATGGCAACCTTATGAAGATGTAGTTTGCAAAGTCTCACTGGCTTTTTGCAAACGGAAATCAAAGTCAAGACTTGAAGGTTAAACTATAGGTTTATGACATCCAAGGGTATTACATGGTAGTGAAGAGAGAGAGAAAAACAGGAGCCATTTTCAGAGTCTATTGTACACTCTCATGTTGTGGGCCAGGAATTAATCAAATGGCTTTATTTGATGTTATGGTGTCATATCAAAGTCTTGTCAAATCAGGAATAGATTAGCTGGGTTGTTTTGTGTTTTTTTAGGAAGAAATAGTAAAATGTGGAAGAGGGTAAAGATTGTTTTAAAAAATGTATTATTTTAACATTTTTAGGTTTGCTACTCTGGGCACCTTTGGAAGGACGGAATACAAATTTAATAGGTAACTAGCTAGCTAGGATGCTGTTTTTGACTTTTTTTTAATTGCTACAATTGCTTTTTAATTGTACTGTTACATATATTTAGAAGATATCAATTGTATATATGGCTTACAATATATTTTAAGCCAGCTGGAGTTGGGTTTAATGATAAAAAAGGTTGTAAGCATATGACACAACTTCTGAAAGAACTGCACCGACTGTTAGTTTGCTACCAAGCCTGATCTAAGGCTCATTTGTTGCCCTAATGATCAACTGAGCCTATACCCTGAGAGAGGGAAATGTCATTGTCCAGGATAGACAGTTGCATGGTTTCAGTTGGGAACCATTGGGCAAATGGTGCTCTGTCATTTCCTCTTCTTGTCCTGTAGCTTTCCATATATTGCTGAACAACAACTCTCCTCAGTCTCAACCAACTTGCTAGTGGCCACAGATGTTGAGAGTTTTAGCTTAGCAACATCCGGAGAACCACTTGTTAGGGAAGAGATTACGTAGTCTTTGCCAGGCCATACTAGAAATAATGGTGTACTGTTGGCTCAGTGCAATAATAAAGTTCCTGGAAATAAAACAAGCTCAAGAGGGCCCTCATTGTGTGAGCCAACCAGGAACATGTCAGAATAGCTTCAAACAAGCAATCTCCTGCACAGCTACACAACAGAATTGGCTCTTAATTTCATAATGCCAGTGCTTACCATTAAAGCTCTTTGTCCTATTACACATAAAACAACTCATTATGTATTGATCTAGCTTCAGCTCAGTAGGTGTGTAGGACAACATTGTTCTGATTTATTGCAGATGCTTTCAAAAGGATCCTGTTCTTTCATTTGTATGCTGCAAGATAAACTTCAATGGAAGTTTTGCTTTGTGGTTGCTAAAACCATAACAGAAAATAGGGCAGTCTTTTCTACCATTGAAAGGACTTTGTTGTAAATTGTATTTATTTGATAGGGTACATACAGAACAAAACAACTGGAGTTGATAAAAAGGTCCTAGGTCTTGTGTCTGAACCTCTTATGTTTCTTTGCACATAACTTTAATGGTGGAGCGCAGATTTGTTCTCTGCAAAGATGCTTCAAGTTCATCGATCAAAGTAGTCTGAACACAGTGTCAATGAAAGCATGTCAGCAGAAAATGGTCTCCTTGTTACATTCATCACCTCGAAATGAAACTGAAGTTGTTCAACCACTATATAATAAATGAGAGGGGACTCTCCCTGAGATGTTTAAATAAATTCAGGACTACCTGTTGTGTGCCATGTCCTTTGGAAGAAGGAGCATAGGCTACAAGTTGCATGTCATCTCCATAGTGGTACTTCTCCTCTGAAATTCCATCCCCTGGGAGGCCTGAGAAGCCCCTTCATTCTAGCTTTTAGATGCATGGTAAATATATATATATGTGTGTGTGTGTGTGTGTGTTTATGTGCTTAAGCATTTGGTTAAGAGTTTTCTAATTTTATGATGACTTCATAGTTGTTTACATTTTAGAACTTTGTTTTAGATAGTTTGTCTTTTTCCTGTGTCTTACACTGCATTGACAGCTGGAGGAGGATCATACTGAGTGAAAATCATGGCAAACCCAACATGACCCTCAGTGGAATCTTAGGAAACCTCAGTGCAAGCAAGGTTTTCTTGCCCAGGTAACGAGAGTAGAAATCACCCCCCCCCCCAATATATGAATGAATACCTGCTGAGACTTAATTTGATTTGGTTACATTGGATGAATATGACTAGTTAGTTTGTTTTGCAGGTCCTCAAGTTGTTATATATAATAAATATAACCTACTATATTTATCCACATTTGGTTGTGTCAAGTCTATTGTTAGCCGCTTTGAGACTCCTTAGGGTAGTGATAAAGCGGGATATCAAATCCAATCTCCTCCTCCTCCTTCTCTTCTTCTTCTTCTTGGTTTGCTGGCAATTGTGGGTGAGCTAACCACTATCCCCGTGATGGGGTGAGCTCCCGTTGCTCGGTCCCTGCTCCTGCCAACCTAGCAGTTCGAAAGCATGTCAAAGTGCAAGTAGATAAATAGGTACCACTCCGGCGGGAAGGTAAACGGCGTTTCCGTGCGCTGCTCTGGTTTGCCAGAAGCGGCTTAGTCATGCTGGCCACATGACCCGGAAGCTGCACGCCAGCTCCCTCGGCCAATAAAGCGAGATGAGGACCGCAACCCCAGAGTCAGCCACAACTGGACCTAATGGTCAGGGGTCCCTTTACCTTTTTAACCACTATAGATCAACTGTTCTCTGGGTCTCTAGAAGACCGCTAGGGAATGTATGGTGGGTGAGATTAGGCCTGGATTGGCAGCTCATGTTCTTCCTCTGGTGTCTGAAACAAATCAGTTAGAAAAAGTGAAAAGGAAATAGCAGCAGCATTTGAAAGAGGCTGTCCTTGAGATAATCCACCAGACAGTAAATCTGGCCACTAGGACCAACCAAATGGTTACATTAGCATTGTCACTGCATAGGCAATCATCCAGCAATCTCTGCCAAATACAAGGCAGCTTAGGTGATTAACATGCTGTAACAATTATGTGTTCGAATGAATTTTGCATTATCTGTTCGAGTTGCAATCCTGTAATGAAGTTTGAACAATGAAAGGTTGAACTCATTTGCTTTAATTATCGGATATCAGATATTAAAATCACCTGATAAGTTGTTGTTTTGGGAACAACAGAAGAATGAGCACAAACCAGAAGAAAAACTGGGTTTTTTCCAGGACAAAAAATGGGGAATTTTTCATTTGTTTTGAATGACAATGCTTCCTGGCTAATTGTTCAAAGGAAAATCTCCACTTCCAGAAGCCTTTTAGTCAAATGTTTTCAATAAGTCTGGCAACTGCCATGTTTTCTAGCTGCTGCAAGCTGCCACAAAGAGCTAGAAATGATTGTTGAACGGAAGGAAGGACCAGAGACACTGTTGAACTACCTTGTAAATTATTCCAAAACAATTTAAATTGTTTGTTAAAGTGTGTGGATTTCATTTAGGACTTTCCCTAAAAGATCCTAAAAGAATTAGAAGGGAATGGACTTTGTAATCCAGTTCTGATTGACCAGATTGAGACTCTTTCATCAATCCCTAATACACAGTAATTGTGGACTCAGGTTAGAAGTTAGGAGAGCTACAACTGCAGCATTTGAGAATCATGGAAACTATTATTTATCGTGATGAGATTGAACCAGGCCTTCCCCTGAACTTAAGTGCTCTCCTTTTTCTTTTCTTTATCAGGTGTGACTGCAAGGAAATCAGAAGGTTTTGTTTCCAATCTCAATTAACCACAGTTTATCAGGTTTGGGTGACTTGGTAAACCGAGGTTAATCAAGAGAAAAGTGAAATCTTCCAAACTGCTTGTTGCTGTGCCCAAGAGGGAGCATGTGAATCCGAGATGAGGCTAGACTCATTCATGTCATAATAAACCCTGGTTGGTTTGTTGACATCTGGTCAATGTATACACCAAGTTCCCTTGACTGCAGAGGCTTTCCCATCCACCTCCATTTGTCCAATGCAATACATGCACAGAATTACCATCATGGTTGGGGGGGGGGAGAGAAAAGAAAGGTTTCTAATGCACCAAACTCCAGCTTTGTTCCACAGTGTACGTGAAGTTCTGAGCCAGGGGAGTGATTGCTAAATTCTCCACCACTACCATCCCCATAAGCAGTAATCTTATTCACATTTCTGGTTCTGCTGGTGTTTTTAAGTTTTGGATTGAGATCTGTGTGTGAACAACCAAGTGGCTTGTCTCTGCTTCGGAGGAACTGCTGAGAAAGGTTGCCTGCTGTTTTGCATGTTTCAGTCTTCTTTATTTTGATTAGAATTCATTGCTCCCGCTTCAAAGTGCCTTTGAAAATGTCGCTACCTTGCTGGGCTATTGTACAGACTGCATTTTCTTCAAATTGTTTTCATTTCCTCTGGCATGCAGCATAGAAGATTTTTATCCACATAGCAATGAGTAGTTGTTGTTTTTTTCATTTGTGCTTTCCCTTTGACAATAAACCAACAAATACCTAATTTTTAGTACACAATTCTGGAGGGAAAAAAACCTTTTTACAAAAATCCACCCCAAAACAAAATTCATGTTTTTCTTTTCCTATTGCTTACATAGTTATACCCTGGAGGATTTTGAATGTCTTATAAAATTATACAGTTGCTCTAGACCATTCTTCTTTCATAGGACAGGTGGAGATCAAAGCTGTGTGCAGACACAGCTGCCTTTCCTGTGGTCATTTTTCTTATACCTTGGCATTTCAAACAGTCAGAACTTAATAAAGCCTGTGGTAATCTGACATTTTCGCTCTTTGGGTATCTCTGTTTGTCTCAGGTCCTTTTTCTTTGCACCTGTTCTCTACAGCTATGCTCAGCATCTTCTGAAACAAACAAAAAGAATCTGAAAGAGAAGTCCTGGCTAGATCTTTGCAAACAATCCATTTATAGGATTGCTTTCAGAAATACACCTCCATTGCTGGAGGTCCACTTTTATCATTTTCTTCTGTATAGAAATTTCAGAACTATTTTCTGTCCTTTTACCTCATAGAGCATAGGGTAAATGGATATGCTTTATAAGATTTTTTTAAAAAGCTACCCAAAACTATTATGGTGTGACATAAGTCCTTACCTAGGGTTATGTACTTAATTTGTTCTGGAGGTCCATTCTTAACCTGAAACTGTTCTTAACCTGAAGCACCACTTTAGCTAATGGGGCCTCCTGCTGCTGCCACGCCGCCGGAGCACGATTTCTGTTCTCATCCTGAAGCAAAGTTCTTAATCCGAGGTACTATTTCTGGGTTAGCGGAGTCTGTAACCTGAAGCGTATGTAACCCGAGGTAGCACTGTATAAGCCTAAATAGATGGATAGTCCCATGGACTGCAAGAAGATCAAACCTATCTATTCTTAAGGAAATCAGCCCTGAGTGCTCACTGGAAGGACAGATCCTGAAGCTGAGGCTCCAAGACTTTGGCCACCTCATGAGAAGAGAAGACTCCCTGGAAAAGACCCTGATGTTGGGAAAGATTGAGGGCACAAGGAGAAGGGGACAACAGAGGACGAGATGGTTGGACAGTGTTCTCGAAAGTTACAAACATGAGTTTGACCAAACTGCGGGAGGCAGTGAAAGACAGGAGGGCCTGGCATGCTCTGGTCGATGGTGTCACGAAGAGTCGGACATGACTAAACGACTAAACAACACCAACAAGATGGAAATTATACTTTGGAAATTGAGGGAATTTTCACTTTTCAGAACACCTGAATCTGAATAGCAACTGGATGGGAGATATTGACTTGAGTGAACATGTCCTCTCAAGGAGAGACTCGGGATAACCGTTCCGTATATTTATGTTCAATGGACAAAGGCAGCAATCTGATTCCCTTTTACTATCTCTGTATTGTCATCGATTAGCTGCAATTCCACCTTGCTAGAGCAGAGGGGGGGATATGGAAGCAAGGCCTACTTTCAGTTTCTGGGCGACTCCCCCTACACCCTCCAGTGTAATGAGAACGAGGAGATTGGAAACTTTTGCTTCTTTCTTCAACTAACTGTGGTTTGTTGTCATGTGCAAACCTGAAACCATCATTAATCTTAGCAGCAGATGATGGTTTCAGAGCCTGGCTATGATCAGAAACTTATTTTATTCATTGATTGATTAGAATTATATACTGCCCTTCATCAAAAGATCTCAGGGTGGCTCACATGATAAAAACACAAAAGCACAAATAAGCAACAAAATAATAAAACAAAACAAAACAAAACACCCACACTCCCACAAACATATTTAAAAGGCTGTGGAATATTAATCAGCCAAAGGCCTGGTTGAAGAGGAACATGTTTGCCTGGTGCCTTAAAATATACAGTGGTACCTCGAGTTACTTAAGCTTCAGGTTGCATACGCTTCAGGTTACAGACTTTGCTAACCCAGAAATAGTACCTCGGGTTAAGAACTTTGCTTCAGGATGAGAACAGAAATTTTGCTCCGGCGGTGTGGCAGCAGCAGGAGGCCCCATTAGCTAAAGTGGTGTTTCAGGTTAAGTATGGACCTCTGGAACGAATTAAGTACTTAACCCGAGGTACCACTGTATAATAAAAGCATCAGAAGAACAGGAGAGAGCAGTTCATCAGGCCGTGGAGATTTGAATTCATTTAAAGTAGCTAGGTGTTTCCTTGCCACCTGTTTTGCTATCTTGCACTGCAGTTGCCTCCTTGCATCATTTATTCTGTTATCATCACGTTGGGGACAGGTTTCCTTTTGGGAGAAGGCAGAGGCAAAGTAGGCGTTGAGCAGTTCCCCCTCCTCTCTGTTACCCAATAGCATTTCTCTGTCTTAACACTGAAGACTGCAAGCCAGCGTTGTCATTCGAGAGAGATGGCCTTGTGCTGAGCCACCTGTTTTGTCTTCCTCACATTCAGCGCATTGCTTTGTGATTGCAAATGGTTTCTAAGAGGAGGCTATAAAAGAGCTGCAGATGGTGCAACATATGGCGGTGTGTCTTCCGAGAGATAAAAGGTGACAGAGGCCCACCAGCCCAATGCTTTGAGCTCAACACTTGCTCCTTGTCCAATCCCAGATTTGATTTCGCGTTTCTTGTCTGTCATCTTATTTTTGTGCAGAGGGAGCGTGAAAAGACTGAAGGCATAAATGAAATATTTGATAGCAAAACCAAGTCTAGCCTAAGCCAATTGCTTAATACCAGCTGAGGGTGTGTTTGGCGGGAAATGTGCTTAAATCTCTCTTACTGAAATCAACCAGGTAGAAAAGAACTTAATTTTGGCACCATCTTTTCTGTTTGTCAGTATATGCAATTATGCATATATATTCCGGTTGGCAGAATTGTAGACAAAATGCCATTTTGTACAGCATTACATCATTGCATCAAGCAATCCCATTTTAATGGAAAACATCACTATTCTTACTGTCCTTTTGTAATATAGCATTTATGCACCTATGCCAAATAAATAATGTATAAGAAGGCAACATTGAAGTCTGATGGTATTGAGAAAGTCTGATGGTATTGAGATTGATTTCTCCTAAACAGCTATATCAGGTGTCAGGACTGCCGCTAGGTCCCAGCTCACAGAGGACCAACGCCCAGTGGATATTATATACAAAAGTCTTTATTGAAGTTTAGTTTCCATTTCCAAGCTCTGGGCACGCAGGCCCACGTCTTAACGCTAGACCGGCTAAGTCCCCTCTGACTCACTGCTCCACCCACACCAGTTTAAGATTCTAGCCCGGCTCCACCTCTTGCGCTGCTCTTTCCTGCGTTGGGTCCTTCTGCCCTCTGGGGTTCCCTCCTTCCTGGACTCCTCTGACGCGGAGCCTCCTGAGTCTTGCCCCTCCCTCCGGCGGGCTTTAGGACCTGGCTCCCTTCCCGGGCTCCCCGCTGTGCCGCGCTCCTGTACATTTGAACTTGGCGCGCGCGCCCAGCCGGTGACTTTCCTTCTGACCGTTTCCCCGCTTCCTGATGTGGGTGTTGCCAAACCTGACTCCTCTCCTCCCTCTGGTGGTGAGGACACTGGTCCCGACTCCTGGGACTCCCCCTCCCCACTGCGCTCAGGTGGAGACGCTGGCCCTGATCTCCAGCTGCTGTTCAGGGACTCCCCGCTGGCCCCTCCCTCTTGAGGTTTCTCCCTTGGAATCTCCCTTGCTCTGGCCACCGGCGCTCCCTTCTGTGAGTCCTCCGATTCGCTAGAGAGGCTTGTGGAATAACTCTGGCCACTGTCACTGCCTGCGCCCCCCTCGTACTCCTCCTCCTCACTCTCCATTTGCTCCCCCTCCTGTGTCTCTCCTTCTGAACCCCTGACATCAGGTAACTCTTCTGTTTTCCCTGCCTGCAGTAGCTAGCTAGCGGTATGCATGTAGCTTTACGAATAAGCTCCAATGAGGCTTTCAAATCTTAATTAAAGCTTGGTCTTGCTGTACACCTGTTTATGATTAGGGCTAAATTATAGCTGAAAGCATGCTGCACTGGAAATAAAAACACCGCGTGAAGAGACGATGCGGCCCATATCAGGTCTCAGAGGTTGAACTCTTAATGGTTAACTATAAAACTGTAGTTTACTGTAGAAATTTACTTAGTCCAAAGTATTAACTCAATCCCAAGAGCAGAAATAACTATAAAAATCAATTTGCTGCCTTCATAAAATACCTATGCACAGCATTAATGCAGTACTTTCCAGGAGTATCCCCTACGAATGAAAGTTAAAAGAAAACTCCATCGTCTGGTAGTCATGAACCACAGAAGGACAAATGATGGGTTAAGACCCTCCAAGTGTCCCTATTTTCCGGGGACAGTCCTAGATTTACAGAAGCCATCTCAGCTTCTGATTTGATCCCAGAATATCCCGCTTTTCCTTAGGACGTCCCTATTTTCATTGGAGAAATGTTAGAGGGTATGGAGTTAAGTGACCCCAAGCCAAGGTGTTACAGGCTTTAGAAGACATCAGAAGGCAGCCCTGTATAGGGGCTTTTGAAGGTGTAGTTGTGTTTTAATATACCGTATGTTGGAAGCTGCCCAGAGTGGCTGGGGCCACCCAGTCAGATGGGCGGGGTATAAATAATAGTATTATTATTATTATTGAATAGGATGTCTCTACTTTCATTGGAGAAATGTTGGAGGGTGTGTGGGTTGAACAGGGAAGGCCCACCATTTTTTTAACAATCCCCCCCCCAACTTACCTGGTGATTAAGGACTACTGGAGTCACACACCCAGGAGTAAACCCTAATGAAAACAATGGGACTTAACTACTAAGTAAACATTCATAGGAGTGGGGAGTATGGGATATAAAAGAATAAAGAGGAGAAGCACATCTGAAAATGGTTCTGTCCTGGAGCCATCATACTAGTAGATGCGGAAATGCTCAGTTCTCTTTATTTATCACTCCCCCCCTTTTTTTAAAACTTGTGAGGATTTTTCCAAAGTAAGCAAAAGAACAAGAAATGTGTTCCAAATGGTTCTGAGAAAATATGTTTATCAGAGATTAACAGTCTTAATAAAACAACATCATGCCCAACAAATTTTGGCTGATGATAGCTTTCCTCAGAGGTGCAAGACTAAAGTTCTTCTGTCAAGGTGGGTTATTAGATAAAGATATTTTTAAGCATCATTTTGCTGTTTCGCTGTTTTTGATTGTGCTCCCTTTCCCCCTCTGCGGGGGTCACATTGGTCTCCCCCCTGGTTTTCGCACATCTGAGTCCAGCATTCCACTGAATCTGCTGTCCTGATCTAGATCCTACATTGTTTCCTAGTATTTCCAGCCCAAGGTTAAAAGAATATGTCCAGCCCAAGGGTAAAAGAATAAGCGTCCCTGGATTCTTTGAAAATAATCTGGTAACCACCTAAGTCCTTTTCATACAAAAGTGAAAGAAACAGAGAGTTTATGTAGAAAATATTGAGCAGAGAAATGTAGAGCATCTACTCAGAAGAAAGTCCGATTGAGGCCAATGAGACTTAAACATTAATGGGTATAGGATTTCACTCTCAGTTACCGTCTGGGAACAAAGCCGATCTCAGGCCATTTATTTTCTACATCCGTATATTACTTACTCTGATTACTAAGTGGCCTTATAAAAATTTTAAGGAGCTTTTTGACATTTAATTTCATAGGTTATTAGTAAAGGCCTCCAAAAATAGTACACGGGGCTTAATCTTTAGTTCAGTGAGGATACTTTCAAATGTCATATACTTCATTGTAATGGCAGTTCCAATACAGAGCTATGTGAGAGCTAAAAGTGTGAGTCTCTGGCTCAGACTTCATAAACTCAGGAGGGAAGAACACCATTTAGATATTGATTTGTTTACTCATCATGATCAACAATGGACATGAAGTGTGCTGAAAGCTTCAAAACTGTTATTGAAATGTGAAGTGGTTAGAGCAAACTTTTCCAACTGCCCTCCATAGGTTTTGGGATACACCTATCATACCTGATGATTGATCATGCTGGCTGGGGCTCATGGGAGTTGGAGTCCAACAACATTTGGAGATAATGAAGTTGGACCAGGGATAGGGCCAGAAATTCAACTGAATTCACATCTAAAGGACATTCTACCTGATTTGCAGTTTTAAAACCAATATGTGGACTGAAACACAGCCTTTCTATGAAATTCAAACTTCTCAGAATTTCAACATGCAGTTCTCCAGCCAATGAACATGTGCAAAAATGCATATGTTGAGGCAAAGTGGCCAAATAAAGGCATATATTCATTAATATAACACAAGAAGTTACATTTTCATGAGTACTTTGTTTAAAAAATGCAAATTGATATGGAAATATGGAAGAAGTTGATGTTGAGGTGCTAACTTTCTGACTGATAAAGTCTAAGCAGCTTGCTGATCATGCATCTTCCCAGATCCAATTTCTAAGCTGTATTCGGGGAGCCATGTCTGCCTCAGTCTAGCTATTCTCTTCCACAACTTGTTTTTGTGAGAAAATAACATATAGTAGCTATGGTTGTTTGCTCCAGGGTGACTTCTGAATGTAGGAAGTCCACATCTTTCCCTTATAACATGCAGTAAAACAAACAAACAAACAAACATATTCCAGTCACATCATAGCTGTCAACTTTTCCCTTTTCTTGCAAGGAATCCTATTCGGAATAATGGAATTTCCCTTTAAAAAAGGGAAACGTTGACAGCTATGAGTCACATGCGCTATCAGCACCTTAAGTATGTTGCTATACCCACTCTATTTCATTGCCTGATGCTTATGGAGGTAGGGAAACTCCTAAGGTGCGATCGGTTCTGCTCTGCTTAGTGTGAGAAAGAGATGTGGGGCTGCTGCTTCTGTTAGCTATTACGCGTTGACCAGAAAAAAATTGTTCTAACCATTGTCATAAGTTGACCACAACAGACTACAGGTGCTCCAAACTGTCAGTGGGCGGGGGGAATGCCCCGGAGCATGGTCTGAGGGCAAATGATACAGCTATATTGCTGAAGCTAAGATCTGGGTCTGATCAGTGATGGGAGTCTGATGGGAGACTACAATATATGCTGCTTCAAATTCCATGGTAGCAGTAATGGAGGCTAGAAACATGGTAAGTGTAATGTTGATCGAACGCTAAGGGTTGTTTGAATCACATCCATTTCCACGCCATCACCATCATCACAAAGCAATCCTTCCTTGTTGCATGCGAGCACTATATGGAGGTTATATTTTTAAATTGTTTTTATGAAGATTTTCTTGGGTAACAAAAACACATAGACACATTTCAGTTCACAGAGTCCTTTCTACAGATGAGTTACATTTGATGTGAGACACTAATGTTATGAGGTTGGAGGAGAAGAGAGAGGAGAAGAGGAGAAGAGAGGTGGGGGTTGGGGACACACACAAAATTGTTACCTACCAATTTCAGAAGCCGTGACTGTTATGTTGTACCAAGGGGTTTCTTCTCTGTCGAAGACCTTAGCTGTTTTAATGGTCCCAGTGTTTGCATCAATTGTGAAATACCTGTCTTCTTCTGCTTTGTGGTCAATGAAATATCTAGGAAGGACAAATAAAACAAAAATCAAAAGTTACCCTTAAATATATAAATGTTAAAACATTTAGCAGTGAGCTAATTGCTTATCCATTGACATCTGCACTCTGTAAGGGGCCATAGCTCAGTTGCAGAGTACATGCTTGGCATGCAGAACTTCCACCAATCCTTGGCACCTTTGTTTGTTAAGTGATCTCCAATCTAATGGATGAGGTTGGGAAAGGTTGTCTGCAACCTTTGATGACAAGCTGCTGCAAATAGACAACTCCCAGTTTGCTTTCTCTATGGCTTAATTTAGTATAAAGCAGATTTAAACACATCACTTCTGAAATCAAGAACCTGCCCAAGGAAACCAATGTTTGCATTCCCACATTATTATTATTATTATTATTATTATTATTATTATTAAGGTAAAGGTAAAGGTAAAGGGACCCTTGACCATTAGGTCCAGTCGTGGCTGACTCTGGGGAAACTCAGCCAGATGGGTGGGGTATAAATAAATTATTATTATTATTATTATTATTATTATTATTATTATTATTAATTATTAATTATTAATTATTATTATTATTATTATTATTATTATAAATTATATTAACCTGAGGTACCACTGTATATAATACAGGATGTACTTTTCTTATAAATCATGAAAGCAGAAATGAGTTGCATTTCCACAAAAGTGACAACAGGATCAGGGATGGCCAATCAAGGGAGCATCACAATAGTCCCAAAACAGAGAACAGCTCTCCCTTTAACTCTCCTCTGCTGCTGCCATTCTCTCTTCCACTGAAAGTGAAGGCCTTGAAGTGGAGAGAAGAAACAAACACAATGAGGAAGCAGATAAAGAGAGACTGACAAGCAACGTCTTTCCAAGTCTACTTCGCTGAAGGTCACCGTTAACAATTGAAGCAATTACAGCCTTCTGACGGCCTGCAGACCAGCTTATGAATCTTGATTGAAAATTAAGGGAGGCGTTTATTTTCCAGAAGTGTGGCTTCACTGATACCCACAGAGTTTCATGCGTCATTGTGCATTGTCTTTTGTTGGAACTATTTTCTACACTCCTCAATTATTTCTGAACAGTCATGCAGGGGAAAGTGGATAGGGACTATAATAGCATAAGAGCTTAAGAGGAGCTTTCTGGATTGAGCCAATGGCTCATATCTAGTCCAGCATCCTGTTCTCACAGTGGCCAATCAGATACCTGTGGGCATTCTGCGCACCTGTGATGGGCAGCAACTGGTATTCAAAAGAATACTGTCATTAACAGTGGAGGTGCAGCATGGCCGTGTAGATAGTAGCTGTTGATAGACATATCCTCCATGAATTTGTCTAATCCTCTTTTAAAAACATCCATTTTGGTGGCCATCACTGCCGCCTGTGGAAGCAAGTTTTATAGCAGAGACATCACCTTGCAAAGCAGAGACATCACCTTGCCAACAAAGGTCCATATAGTTAAAGCCATGGTTTTCCCAGTAGTGATGTATGGAAGTGAGAGCTGGACCATAAAGAAGGCTCATCACCGAAGAATTGATGCTTTTGAATTATGGTGCTGGAGGAGACTCTTGAAAGTCCCATGGACTGCAAGAAGGTCAAACCTCTCCATTCTGAAGGAAATCAGCCCTGAGTGCTCACTGGAATGACAGATCCTGAAGCTGAGGCTCCAATACTTTGGCCACCTCATGAGAAGAGAAGACTCCCTGGAAAAGACCCTGATGTTGAGAAAGATGGAGGGCACAAGGAGAAGGGGACGACAGAGGACGAGATGGTTGGAAAGTGTTCTCGAAGCTACCAGCATGAATTTGACTAAACTGCGGGAGGCAGTGGAAGACAGGAGTGCCTGGCGTGCTCTGGTCCATGGGGTCACGAAGAGTCGGACACGACTTAATGACTAAACATCAACAACATGTGCTTTGCAGAAAAAGTGTCTTTCATCTATCCTGAACCTTCCAACGTCCAGCTTCATCAAATGTACATACGGTATTTTTCCATCTATAAGATGCCCCCATGTATAAGATGCTGCCTATTTTGGGGACTCGGATTTAAGAAAATGGAGGGAGATGGCCCCCATGTATAAGACACCCCCGAATTGTGGACATTATTTTAAAGGGAAAAAACCTAGTCTTATACACAGAAAAATACTGTAAGTTCAAATGGAATGAAAGAAGGAGGGAAAAAACTTGTCTCTACTTTCTCCGTGCCAGGCATGGTCTTATAAACTTCTATCATGTCACCTCTGACTCACCTTTTCTCCCAACTACAAAAGTCTCAAAAGCTTGTATTTTTCTTCAAGTACAAGCCTTGGTCATTTTGGTTGCCCTTTTCTGAACCTTCTTCAACCCAATAATCTCCTTTTTGAGATGGTGTGATCAGAACGGCGCACAGTATTCCAAATATGGTTGCACCATAGATTTGTGTATAGGCAGTAGAGTATTGGCTGTTTTATTGTCTTTCTTTTTTGAAATAATTTTTTAAATTCGATTTTACATTTAGTGTTTACATTCAGACATAAATCACTACCACCAAAATATAGGATTACTTGTATCCTTGAACTTCCCTCCACGGGTTCCATTGTTAATCTCTTTCCACTGCATCTTATATTGTCCTTGACTTTTTTTTAAAAAAAAAAAAAATACTCCATTGTTTCCATGTTATTACAGTCCTGCAAATGTTTTTAATTGTTTATAGTGTTCTCCAAGGTAAATTATAATTTTCCCCTATTCCTTATTAATTTTTTTTTTTATCTTCCTGGTTTCTGATCCTTCCAGTCATTTTTGCCAATTTGGCATAATCCATCAATTTGAGCAGCCACTCTTCTCTGTTAGGGATTTGGTTATCCTTCCATCTCTTGGCTAAAAACATCCGCACAGCTGTCGTCATACAAGCTGCTGTTTTATTTTCAGTTCCTTCCTGAATAATTCCACAGCATGGAATTTGCCTTTTTCACAGCTGCTGTACACTGGATCAACATCTTCATTGAGCTATCTGCTATGACTCCAAGGTCTCATTCCTGGTCAGTCACTGCCTGTTCAGACCCCATGGCATGTATGTGAAATTCAGATTTCCCCCCTTACATGCATCACTTTACACTGGCTTAGACTGAATTGCGTTTGTCATTCTTCCACCTATTCAGTCAGTTTGGAAAGGTCCTTTTGGAATTTTTCGCAGTCACTTTTTACTTCAATGACTCTGAAAAAGTTCAGCTTTGGCAGAAAATTTGGCCACTCCACTGCTCAGCCCTAACTCTACAATAATAAAAGCCCTCAATTAATGACTTTACTTCAGCCTTCCCCAACTGACACACTCCATAAGTTTTGGACTACAACTCCCATCAGCCCAACCCAGAACAGCCATGCTGGGGTTGATGGGAGTTGTGGTTCAAAACATTTGGACAGCAGCAAGGGAGGACTTCTTTACTGGAAGGAATTCATCAACCTCCAAGTTAGGACAATATATAAATACTATTAACATTTAAACAATGAAAGTAAAAAAGAACTGGCAACAGAGGCAATGTTATCCTTCAATCAATTTCTTTAAAACCAATGCTTAAAAAACAAAATGCTTTCAATGCTATAGGTGTTTTCTTCCATGAACATTGCCCTTGGTGTTCAAATAACTGGAATACATTGGAATATCAAAATATTCAGAGATTGCTTGGCAGACTTTCTTAACAGACAGACACAGTCCATATTCTTGAAAGTCATTTAGAAGGTTCAATAACATAGCAGCATCCACATTCTTCTCAGTGTAGCCTGGTATCCCAAAGATGAATTGGAAAGCCCAAGTATTTCCTAAAAAGCTACGGAATGCTGCAAACTGGACATAAACTCAGCCTCACACTCTGCAGGCAAGCCAGTAATGTTCCATGCCACAATGAATTGTATCTTTACAGAGACTATGAAAAAGAAAGACTGCAATGTGAGGTGAACAGAGGGCATCCTCAAGGCAGAACAGGGACTGGCAAACTACCCTTCTACAGATGAAGTCAGAGAAGACAATTAGAGCTGGAAAACACACACACACTACAACAGCCATATTTTCTGAATTTGACTGGATTTAAGCGGCAGTTATTCTCAACAAATTTAGTTTATTTTGATTTGGTTGATTGAAAAATGTATTTTTTTTAGCTCATTGCTTCCCGTACAAGGTTAAGAAATGCAAATAAATGTAACAGTATGACAGCTGGTTCACATGGTACCAGTATAATGACTGCAATAACACTTTGTGAAGAAGTCATCATGTAGAGCTATAAGTCTTCAAACCAACCCAGGATCAACACTTTACAATGAAGTCAGGTCACACATTCAACAACAAACTATCACATATAGCAGCTTTCCCCAGCCTAGTGCCTTTCAGATGCTTTGAACTAAAATTCCCATCTGTCCCAACTAACCCATTTAACCCACGCTGGCCAGATCTGATGGGAGTTGTAGTCCCTAACATCTGGAGGGCACCAGGTTGGGGAAGACTGGTGCAGAGAACTGAAATGTTGCATATGCATAGGTGAGCTATGGGGCAGATTCAACTAAACTCTTGCACTAGTGGAAGCCAGAGCAATGAGTCCTGCTAACACAACAGGGGCTAACCATCTCACCTCCCCACACAGTCTCTAGAAGGTCAGGAGAACCCTCAGAACAGCACATGGGGATAGGAGAGGGGAGATCATTCCATCTGGTAAGCAGAAATCAGCAACACTGAGTTCCACTCCTTGAATTTACAAGAATTTTCCCCTGTCGTTCTCTTTCTACAATTTTCCAGCCACATAAGGTAAGACTTTTTGTGGCGACTGGCCATGTTGGCTGTTTATGTTCTCAAGTGAAATTTAGTATGAGCTAGCAAAGCAACCATGTGATAGGCAGGAAAGTGTTTGTATCCTACAAGAATACCACTGAGATGTAGCCCATCTTTGTGTGCAAAGTAGAGGCAAACTAGGCACTCTCACCCATTCTGTGGGACCTAGATACCTATCTGTAAGAGTAGCTGTCCAGCACCAGAAGAAGAATGATACACTTAGGGAACCTAATGGGTTGGGATCTAAACCTGGTCCTGTACTTGATGACCCCAGCAGTTAAGAATCAAGAATACTTCTAATGGTATAATACTGTCCCTTCATCTGTCCAATGAGGCTGAATGTTGGAAGATTTGGGACAGTACTTCTTCATGCAGCGCATAGTCAAACTATGGGACTCATTCCCCCAGGAGACAGTGATGGTCACCAACTTGGATGGCTTTGAATGAGGATTAGCTAAATTCATGGAGGAGAGGGCTATCTCAATGGCTAGTAGCCATGATGTAGCCATGCTAGGCCTCCACAATTGGAGTCAGCAACGCTTCCCAGTACCAATTGCTGGAAACCACAGGAGGGGTGAGTGCTTTTGTGCTCATGTTCTGCTTCCTGGTTTCCCACAGGCATCTTGTTGGCCACTGTGAGAACAGGATACTAGACTAGATACTAGGGCCTGATCCAACAGGCTATTCTTATGTTCTTGCATCCATAGCTCCACAACAGGTTATGTTTATGGGCATGGCTTTAAGAAAAGTGGGGTAGAATGTTGCAAATTGAAGGAAGCACACAATATATTAATCGACCATGGTGAGATAGAAGAAGGAAGGAAGGAAGAAGGAGTTTGGATTTTATATCCCACTTTATCACTACCCTTAGGAGTCTCAAAGCGGCAAACAATCTCCTTTTCCCTTCCTCCATCATAACAAACACTCTGTGAGGTGAGTGAGGCTGAGAGACTTCAGAGAAGTGTGACTAGCCCAAGTCACCCAGCAGCTGCATGTGGAGGAGCAGGGAATCAAACCTGGTTCACCAGATTACAAGTCCACCACTCTTAACCACTACACCACACTGGTTACAATGTGTTACACCACACAATGTGTTACACCACACTGGTTACAAGCAAACTTTGGTGAACTAAGTGTTAAAGTCCATCAGTGCTACCTGCTAAAACAAAGGTGGATAGGAAATGGGCTCTTCTACAGTGCCTGCAGGAGCAAGTATCTCAAGCACCACAATATATCACTTCATACTATGTAATACTGCACAACAATTAGACAAAGTGGAAAGCCAGAGGCAGCAATAAGGCTCTATGCCATGCTCCACTAACTCCTCATAAAATGAACACTTCAAAGTGCACAGAAAACACTTTTTAAAAATTGTGCAAGGTTGCTTTAATCTGGGACATGCACTCCACATTGCCTGGAAATAAAGCAGGTGCATTAAAAAGGGAAAAGGAAAAGGAAGAGAAGAGTGAAGCTTGTTGAAATATTCTCTCTGTTTACTAGCATTTAGCTGCTAAGCAAACCATGTAGTATAATTCCTAATGCAGTCTGCAAAATGCCAAGATCACCTGAGGCTCTCTATCACTCATCAGTCACAGCAATGGTTAATGAACAGCATTACAATGGAGAGGATCAATGTCATTGGATACAAAATACTCAAGTTTAATTTCCAGTCATCTCCCATTACAAGGTATGCTTTCTCAATACCCCCTCCAAATATAGAGAATATCTTCTAGAAACTGTTGTAGCACCAAGTGAAGATATTCGATGTATTTATTTATTCAATTTATATCCTATATGTGTTGTACCTTTTACAGTCATGTGAAGGTGTAACTCCCAAATTTTCTGCGTTCGAAGAGCATTCAAAATATATTTGTGTTGCTGACTTGTTGAAATCCTGGCTGCTAGCATTGCTGGACCCTGAGGCAGAACAGCAATTCCCCATAGCGCCCCCCCCCCCCAAGCCAAGGTGCATTGTGCCTAAGGCTGAAAATTTCAAAGCTACCTCTCTCTGAGGATAAAGAAATAAATGAAAATATATTAAATAACTAAAAATAATCTGTCCTTTTATTACATCAACAACCAGCTGTCTGACTGAGGCAGTAGCATTTCCAATAGTGGGGCTGGCCCTCTCTGTTAAGAACTTGTGAAAAACAGCTGAAAATTTCTTCAAATGCCTGATCTAAACAACAAAGGGAATTCCATATGAATATATTAAA
Organism: Podarcis gaigeae; assembly: GCF_964106915.1. NCBI lineage: Eukaryota > Metazoa > Chordata > Lepidosauria > Squamata > Lacertidae > Podarcis > Podarcis gaigeae. Next base: position 74,608,473 of record NC_139683.1, on the reverse strand, counting down.
CTCTTGCAGGGGTGGGGGGTGGGCAAATGATCCATTCGTTTGCATTTACTTCTAGTAATTGTTATTCTGACTATACCAAGTGGCCTTTAAAGTCTGACATAAAACCAGATCAAAGCCCCTCTGAAGACTTCCTGTTCCAGATATAACAAGTGAAGGCAACATTATGACTAGAGGGAACATTCCCTTTAAATAGTTGCTCAAGGTAATGGTTTGTCTGTGAGAGTGTTTTGCTGTCGATGTATATTTAACATCCAACAGAAGCACTTCCATCTATGGGGTAAAGGAATGGCTTCCAACCTTCTCATGGCTGAAGAAACCTTGTGGCCTGTTGTGATAGTCTGTGAAATCCTAACCCCCTCTCTTCACCATTAACCCGACACAAAAAGAAAAGAGAGAGTAAACACTGGTGATAAGCGGTATATTGAAAATTCAAAAGGCAAATTGGTACTAATTCATGATACATCTATTCAGGATGGCTGAACAATTGAAAATTAGAAAGTTTCAAAGATGTTATTCAGTGAGTTTATCCTCAAGAGTTCAGTGAAGAACTCTGGTATAAAGACTGGATGACCTCAAACCAGAGAAAGTTGGTCAGACTGAAATCCCATCAATTTTAATGAAGCATAAATTCAACTACTTTTCTTTGAACTGAGGTCACAACCCATGTTAAATATTGTATCCTAAACAACTCATATGGCTTTCCTCCAAATTTAATAGGTGTCAATTCCTGTTTGCGCATGAAACATTTTTAATTAACTTGTAGAAGATGAAAAGTCTTCCATGTGAATATCCAGATTTTCACAAAGCTTCTTCCAATTCAAAGGAAAATCATGTTATGCTGGTCATCCTACTATGTACTTATTTATTTAGAAAACTCAAATGCCACACTTTGTCAAAAGACCACCGGGTGATTTGCAGCATAGAACACAAACGTCAATATGTAACATATCATAATTCCTTTCCAGGCAAGTAAATTTCCTCAAAATTAAGATTCAGCTCAAGCAAAACCACACAATATACAGAGATGCCACTAGATGTCACCTGTAGCAAATTGGGAGAGTTCCACTCAGATAAATCATCTGTAAGAATTTCAAGGAGGGGAAGGTAAAATAATGTTTCAGTAACATAAAGATCAACATGTATCAGCAGCATTTAGTGGTCCGAGGATCGGCACACTTCGCTGCAAATCTGAACTATTCTATCAAACCAGAACACTATCAAAGAGAGGGAACATGATACATGTTTAATGTTATAGTGCAAGCTTTTCAAACCTGGTGCTCTCCAAAACTTTCAGACAACTTTCAACAACTCCAGCCATAATGGTCAAGGGTCAGGGATTACAAAGGCCATAGTCCAAAGCATATGGAAGGCACCTAGTTGAGGAAGGCGGTTCCAGTGGCTAGATATCCCTACAGGATTGGGCTGTGGAGTTTTGAAGGTATGAAGATTATGAGAGTCTTAATCTCTGGGTTTTGGGTTGAAGCTCCACACTGGGCAAAAGATTCGCGCATTTCAGGGAGTTGGACTCCGTGACCCCCCTGGTCCCTTCCAACTCTACAATTCTGTTATTTCTAATTTCTATGGTTTTTAAGGTGTAGCCTTAAAAATGAGCAATTGACCCTGAGGATTGTTACAGCGCTGTCTTAACAACAACAACAACAACAAATTATTATTATTATTATTATTATTATTATTATTATTATTATTATTATTATTACCCTGCCCATCTGGCTGAGTTTCCCCAGCCACTCTGGGCGGCTCCCAATCGAGTGTTACAAACAATACAGTATTAAACATTGAAAACCTCCCTAAACAGGGCTGCCTTCAGATGTCTTTTTAAAATAGGATAGCTGCTTATTTCCTTGACATCTGATGGGAGGGTGTTCCACAGGGAGGGTGCCACTACCAAGAAGAGCCTCTGCCTGGTTCCCTGTAACTTCACTTCTCGCAATGAGGGAACCGCCAGAAGGCCCTCAGCACTGGATCTCAGTGTCTGGGCTGAACGATGGGGGTATACAGGACAGAGACCGTTTAGGGCTTTAAAGGTTAGCACCAACACTTTGAATTGTGCTCATAAATGTACTGGGAGCCAATGCAGATACCTCAGGAGTGGTGTTATGTGGTCCAGGTGGCCACTCCCGGTCACCAGTCTAGCTGCCGCATTCTGGATTAATTGCAGTTTCTGGGTCACCTTCAAAGGTAGCCCCACGTAAACCCATTCCAAGGTAAACCCATTCCAAACCCAATCCAAAGGGAAACAATCAAACAGCATTCCATGGGGCAATAAAATTAAGGATACAAAATGTATTGCTGAGTATCTGCTCCAGAAATGTCCTAATAAAACAACCAGGGCACACAAAGTGGATTATGAGAAATGTTCATTAATTGTTTGTTGGATTAGTGTCATCCTTCAATAGCTCTCTCGTCAGAAGCCAAGTGGCTTGCAGCCAGCACTGTAATCAGATACAGAGCACAGCTTGATACTGATATGACACAGAGCTCATGGAATTTGCATCTCATAGCTAATGAGAGCCATTAGGATGGATAAAACATATCAAATGAGGCACCAGAGTCATCTTTTTCATAAACTTTCAGCCTTGAACATACAAAGTAGCCTCCCACTGTTTGACTCTCAGTCCACCTAGCTCAGTGGAGTCTACTTATAAGTGACAACAGCATTTCAAGTCCTAGCTATCCAAAGTCTTCTTCCCACCTTTGCTGTGCAAGATCCTTGTAAGTGGAGGTGTCAGAGATTGCAACTAGAACTGTAAAATTACACATCATGTGTTATGCCCTCTCCCAATATAACACAGCTTTAAATCAGCTTCCCACAACGAAATGCCCTCCAGATATTTTGAACCATAACACCCAACATCCAAAATATCTGGAGGCCACCAAGGTTGGTAAGAAGCCTGAACAATGTTCTGTCTAGTCCAAAGCACTCCATCTCCACTCTCATCACTGGCTCAACTCTCTAAGGGCCAAAGTTCTTTCCCAGATAACCTTGACAGTCCATAATATGAGTTGAACCTCATATTTTCAACACACAGGACATTTTTGATTGCCCTTTGCATGGGTAAAAATACATATAGAAATAGTTCCACAACAAGATAAACAGAGACAAGTGCTACAACATAGTATCACTTCTAATATAGAAATATAAGAACTTGGGGCTTTGTGCCAAAACTATATATGACTGTAAAAAGACTCTGGCCAAGAACTGCCAAAGTTTTACCATAGAGGAAAAAATATTTCAAAAAAATTACTAAGTGCAAACCAACAGAGTCAGAAGAAAGAGCCGGAAGGCATGCTGATGTACTCATATGTGAATTTTGTCAGGTGAAAAGCAGCCGGTATAATAAAACCAGCATGCAGAATGAGAAACTAAAGAAAATTTCCTAGCACTAGTGGTAGATTTTAAAAATAACTCTTTTTAAAATCCCCTTTATCTTAACAAGCACTAGCGTATCTAATGACATGGAAGCTGACATTGTATGCTCTGTTGAACTCATAACTAAAATTTGATGAATTATAATACTGAAATCCAAGAAAGCAAGTATAAAAGGAGGAAAAAGAAAGGAGAGGAAAGCTGAACAAAAGACAATTAGAGTGGAATAGCTAACATACCTTCAGATAAGTTAATTGCATTTTAACTTATCATCTCTTTGTCTATATCAAAGTGAAAAGTCCAGCAGTCCAAGGGCACCTAACTCTGTAAACTTTACAAAATTGAGGTCACCATTTCCATTTACTCATTAAGGAGCCCTTCATTTTCCTCACAAGTGATTGGTCAATGAACTCTGGGTTGTATCCAACTAAATTTTACTCAGAAATGATACAGTGAAATTAATTGACCTAAGTTAGTCTCTTTCACTAATTTGAATAGGTGTACCCCGAGCATGGCTAACATTAGATACAACAGGTTGTATGTGTGAGAGAGTGTGAGTGTGTGTCTTCTTTGGGGGAAAATCATAGCATATAATTACTAACAAAAATCAGAATTATTTTTTTGTATATATTAGGAAAGTTAAGAGATCCAGTTTCCTTGTAAGGCAAGCAAACTCCAGAATCAAGTATTTTACTCAACAGGAGGACCCAGCACACGGCATGAAAAATGGCTATAATAACTGGGGGTAAAAATATTAGTTTGCCAATACTATGTTGCAATTAGCTGATATGAGCAATTTCCCTACAGAAAAATGATATGGAAATTTGGTGGTGTTTTCTGAAGCAAACATATTACAATTCCAAAGAAAGGCAAAAATACTTCCAAAAACACCAGTAAAATTGTTCTTTGCATCCTTAAGGCTGTCACTAAAAATAATAATCTGAAAATGACATTTGATGCAAATTTGGATGTTTCTTCTCATGCAGAACATCTTATTTTAAAATAAGCTAAAAGTGTTTCAGTTACTAGCGACAGATTCATCCCCCTCAGGTAAAATCAAAGGTAAGCTCATCTAATATGAGCAATCTCACTTGTCCCAGGTAAAAATTGCTTGGTTTTCTCCTCCTCCCGCAATGTGCAAAATTGGAGCAGTGCAAACATACTTGCAGGGATGGCAGATTGGCTTCATGGGCACAGGTGCATTGTCCCAGCCTCCCAACCTCATGTCCCATCCTGGCTTGCAGCAGGGAACAAGCTCATGAAAAAATCCTAGATGCAAGGAACTGCTGGCCATGTAGCTCCCATAGTATCCACTCAAACCCACTGAACACTCAGGTGCCCTTGAAAACCGTGGATCCTTTGGTTCCTTGATGACCTGTGGATGCCCAGAAGCTCAGCTAACATTCAAAACTAGAAAATACCTCTCAGGAGCTGATTCAGAATGCAGCCAAGCCTTAAGACCTGGAGATTTGTGTTCCAGACCAAATAATAATGAATTCTGGCAACATCAGTGTCAAGAATACTAGTCACACTTCTTGGGAGGGTTTTATACATTCCAAGTGTAAGAAGAGAATGACAGGAACTATTGGCTATGTTGTAATTTGACAATAGATAAAAGCAGGGTATTGTTAAACAGCAAATATTTCTGACTTTTGGTGCGTGAAAATGTGCCTTGGAATCTTAAAAATGGGATCCTGTAAAATTTCATGTTAATCCTTCAGCTATGTTGATAAAACCATACATAGAAGATATGCTTTAATTAATATCTATCTATCTACACACACAAACGCCATTAAAAGTTAGAAATGTATCTAACAGTACTTTCCCACACTGTTAAAGAAAACCAGAAAATAATTTCCAACCTTTTCATAATAAAAGGATTAGGTTACTGCAGCATATATCCATTACAGATTTGCATACCTTTTGCTAAAGGGTTTACTGTAATCTTAGCTTGGTTTGTTTACCCTCCGAATTCGCTTATTTGGAGCGTTTGTTTACCCTCAACATTCAATTGTTTTGAGACAGCTACACAATCTTTATTTTTTTTTAAAGAAAATCCCTCCCACTTCCCATAGGATCCAGAACAAACAAGCAAAGCTACTAGCACACTAAAGACATAATGCTAGGTTTAATCTTTCACCTAAGCCAGAAGAAGCAATGCAATTTTCATTTTAGGGAAAGAAAGTTGATTCAGATTTGGAGACTTAAAACCCTAATCTTAAAACATTTGCATCATTATGCGACTCCATCATAACATCCCCGCAACACTGGCATGATTTCATGGTTTGGGGCTTCAAGCTGATGCCTTGTCTTAAACTCTGTTATTATAAGTTGTGCAGAATGAATCTTTGAATATTGCATATTTGTCTGATTGCTTACAAAAGTCCAAGCTGTTGCACACAACCAACCCACCTCTTTTAACCATTAAGCACATGCTCTCCCATTGAAAAAGGGATTGATGGTGGGGGAAAGTTTAGATTTTGTGGGAAGGCGGAGGCTGCTCTTCTGCAGAACACTTGGGTCACCAGAGACAAGGAATAGTTTCAACTCCCACATCACTAATGCCTCTGGATTCACAAGTTTATGTTCTGTCTCCTCCATATCAGTAAGCAGTGCCATTAACTCATATGGGAGAAAAGAAAAAAATTACAGCTAAGACTCCATTACAGTGAAAGCAAACCCTCATATCTATCCCTGGCATTGGGCACATTAAACACAATGTGCCAGTGCTTTGAACATCTTTCTATACATGTGGGATCTTACAATATATATGACCTCTCTCCATTCAGCATAATGGCAGGCATTCGGCTTCTCGAGAGCTTTCTTTGTATGCTCCTAATGCCAATAATATTGGATGCGGGTGGCACTGTGGGTTAAACCACAGAGCCTAGGACTTGCCAATCAGAAGTTCGGCAGTTTGAATCCCCGTGACGGGGTGAGCTCCTGTTGCTCGGTCTCTGTTCCTGCCTTCCTAGCAGTTCGAAAGCACCTCAAAGTGCAAGTAGATAAATAGGTACCGCTCCGGGGGGAAGGTAAACGGTGTTTCCATGCGCTGCTCTGGTTCACCAGAAGCGGCTTAGTCATGCTGGCCACATGACCCGGAAGCTGTACGGCGGCTCCCTCGGCCAATAAAGCGAGATGAGTGCCGCAATCCCAAAGTCGGTCATGACTGGACCTAATGGTTGGGGGTCCCTTTACCTTTACCTTTTAATGCCAATAAACCAATCATAAAATGTTTTGCCTAATACTTATAAGTGAACAACTTTACAAATTTTGTGTCACCGCAGTACTCAAAAGAAAATCTATTACCATTTAAAAATAAGTATAAAGCGATGCATTATTTGTTGTTGTTGTTTAGTCGTTTAGTCGTGTCCGACTCTTCGTGACCCCATGGACCAGAGAACGCCAGGCACCTCTGTCCTCCACTGCCTCCCGCAGTTTGGTCAAACTCATGCTGGTAACCTCGAAAACACTATCCAACCATCTTGTCCTCTGCCGTCCCTTTCTCCTTGTGCCCTCCATCTTTCCCAACATTAGGGTCTTCTCCAGGGAGTCTTCTCTTCTCATGAGGTGGCCAAAGTACTGGAGCCTCAGCTTCACAATCTGTCCTTCCAGTGAGCACTCAGGGTTGATTTCCTTCAGTATGGAGAGGTTTGATCTTCTTGCAGTCCATGGGACTTTCAAGAGTCTCCTCCAGCACCATAATTCAAAAGCATCAATTCTTCGGCGATCAGCCTTCTTTATGGTCCAGCTCTCACTTCCATACATCACTACTGGGAGAACCATAGCTTTAACTATACGAACCTTTGTTGGCAAGGTGATGTCTCTACTTCTCAAGATGCTGTCTAGGCCTGTCATTGCCCTTCTCCCAAGAAGCAGGTGTCTTTTAATTTCGTGACTGCTGTCACCATCTGCAGTGATCATGGAGCCCAAGAAAGTAAAATCTCTCACTGCCTCCATTTCTTCCCCTTCTATTTGCCAGGAGGTGATGGGACCAGTGGCCATGATCTTAGTTTTTTTGATGTTGAGCTTCAGACCATTTGACCTACCATGCTTCAATAATAAAAATATGTAAGCTCCAACACTTCTCATTTTTAATAAGGGATCAAGGAAGTTTTCCATAGTATAGCTTTATGAAGACTACAAATTTCCCACCTCACGGTTTCCTCACCTCCACCCCATACTATTTGTAGTTAACTGAAGATCTATGAATATACTAGCATACCTTACTACATTGTTCGCGCTGTCTGGGTCTTGCGCTGTAACTGTGCCCACCGCAGTCCCAATCTCGGCGTTTTCGTAAACATCCATGACATAGGAAGGCAAAGTGAACAATGGAGGCTCATCCACGTCCCCAACAATGATCTTCAACATAGTTACATCTTTAAAAGGTCCTAAGTGTGAGAAGCGGAAATCGAGGTGGGTATTTGCTCCTTCTATATTAAGAGTATAGGATTTCTTTTTTTCATAGTTCAGTGGCTGTGGGAAGAAAAGAAATTTCACATTACCACTGTGAGTTTGGGTTTGAGTTATTTCACAAAACACATTATTTCGCTGCCTTATTTCCACCATCAGAGAGGGGTTTTCCAGCCTCAGAATTGCTTGTGTAATATAGTTTGAACAGACTTGATCACAGCATCCTTTACTGCACTTTAGCTGTAGCACCTTTGTACTGTATTATAGTGGCAGCCTTTGGTAATGCTGAGTTTAACCCCTCCACTTCCTGTAGCTTGAAACTATGTACTAAGTGCATAATGGCATCTGACTCCTGGAAAGAAATGAGCACTCTTGAGTTTGCAATGAGTTTGCACCCGACTCGTGAAAAAGACGCGTGCACTGCCCCCCATATTTTATTTGAATTGGCACCCCTTGCTACAGTGGCAAGGCACAAACTCTTAAAGTGAAACAGTTTGACAGCAATATCTATTGGACTAATGCAGAATATATCTGAAATTAAACCGGGCAGATGTAATTAATGGATGCTTAGGCCTGTAAGGATGCTGGGTGGCCCAATTACAATGATTCTGTACAACAATCATGACAATGTGGTTGGGATACCACTAATCATTACGTATTACCTAGTGTGTTAGATTTATATCCTGCCTGATCCCCAAGGCACCAAGAGACTTATGTACCGTGAAAGGAAACTTGCCTAATTGACAGTGCACAGTCCTGTGAAAGAATGGTCTGTGAAGCTTGCAAACCTTACACTTAATCCTATGGTCCTCGATTATCATCATACCCATAAAAACTCAGATGGGAGTAGGTTGGCTCAGCATCCTCCTATGAAGCAAAAACTGGTAAGGGGTGCTAGGATCCAGTTCCTACAGGATTCTGCACGGGCAAAGTTCAGAAAGATACCTTTGTAGCAAAGGAGTGGCCTCTTTCTGCATCTACGGGGTGGAACAGGTGCAGAACCCTTGTGCTCCACCTTCATTCCTGACATCTAGAGCATGCTTGCCTGCTGGTTGCTGCTGAGGAATTCCCCTTGGCCAGTGGTATTGAGGTTCAGTCTTCCCGCCAAAGAGGGAAAATGTGAATAGGCCAACCAGAGGTCCCGCTTGGAGGGTGATGCTTCGCTGGCTGCCCAGGCATTGGCTGTTGCCCTGCCCAGCCTGGCATTGAGGCTTAAAAGGCTGGCTGCGTGTGGCTTCCACAGTGCGGTTGGCTGAAGAGCAAAACCTTCCTACCCACTTCTTTTTATCATTCTGTTTCTATTTCAGGCCAATTCTTACCATGCTTCTAAAATCTATATTCATTTTCAGGTTCTGCTTAGTGTCGTTTTCCCTTTAGCTAAGTTTTATTGGTTTGACCAAAGGGGTTTTTTTGTACCTCCTGACCTTGCAATGGTTGCTAATGGTTGCCATATTTTAAGCCAGGAAGGAATTTACCTGTAAACAAATGTTTTGCCTTTCCCATAGCAAAATGTCACAAATGTTTAAGGCATTGGGTGGAATCCTGGTCTTCAAGCATGGGATGAAGTGGTATATCACCCAATATTGTATCAGTTGTGTATTGAGGGTACCCTGTTAGAGGGGACCCCATGGAAGTCCCTGTCCAAAAACCAAGCATAGGGCAGATGGACCCATACTAGGTGGTGAACTGCATTGTAAAATTCAGAGAAGTATAGATTTTGAAGGATGGTTGTTTTTGTTTTGTTAATGTACTGTTTTGAAAAGTGCAGGTGAGTTAGGTTCACTTTTAAATGCAAAAGGGGATTAAATTTCTCCCCATTCCTAGTTCTTGTTTTCAGCAGTGAGCAACACTTGCCATAATTTACTAGAAGGCTACTCGATGAGTAATAGCAATGGTTTCTTGCCACTGATATGCCGGTAAATGGTATACAGGAGGGTGGGGTTGTTTTGCAGTGGGGTGAGAGAAGGTTATTCTAAATATTTTTTTCCCCCAAAGAGGCAATTCTGAAGCACTTTTCTGAAGTGCTTATTTTCAGCAGCCCAAGTATAATATTAGCCCAGCACTGCCACATGCCCTTTTGTACTGAAGACTACAATCCTATATATGCTCACCTGAGAGTAAGTACCATTGAACTCAACAGGGCATCCTTTGGAGAGCACACACACATGCACAGGATTGAGCTGCCAGTCATTTGCCTGACCTGATATTTCGTGTGGCAATACAAAAACGGTCTTTTGGTGTTTGTGCCACGAGGACAAAATGTGGGGTAGGGAAATGGACATTTCCCACTTCTGATAATGTAAGACCAAAGGCAGCATTCACCCTTTGAAGAATGGTCTGCATTTAGCACAGCACCAGTACTTTATCACATCCTCCTTACACATCTCAGAAACAGGTCCATTGCATCTTTACAGATCATGGCCCTACAGAGATTCTGAAACCATGGCCACTCTCATATTGTATACCAGAAGGTCCACTTTTGTCCACTGTTGTGTTAAAGACTGCACGGTTATGACAACAAAATAGGTCACACTCAGCACAAGCTGTTAGGAAGTCTTGAGACCTGCTCTGAGACACCTGGAGTTTATTATTTCTGACATAACCCCCTGTACAATACATGCTTCCATGGCATCAACACACCTTTATTAAAGCAGCTTGCTGCTTAGCCAATGATAACATAGGAATGTCTGATTCCTTCCCATTTCAGGTTCATTGCTGTTCAGTCAGAAGTACCGTATTTTTCGCCCTATAGGACGTACCGGCCCATAGGACGCACCTAGGTTTTTTTTGGGGGGGGGAATAAAGAAAAAATATTATTCCCCCCCCAGCCGCGGCTTCAGCGCGCCCCGCGCTCCAGGCAGCAGGCTGCGGATGTCTGCCTGAAGCGCGGGGCGCTCTGCTGCAGCACACCCAATGCTCCAGGCAGCGGGCTGCTATCCACAGCCTAGGGAGCCCTGCGGAAACTCCCGCAGGGCTCCCTAGGCTGCGGAAGCTGTGTGAAGCCCAAAGCTTGGGGCGTGCTGAGCTCAGCGCACCCCAAGCTCCTGGGTGCAGGCAAGCTCTCCGCTAGCCGTGGGAGAGCTGCGCAACTTCGCGCAGCCCTCCCTCGGCTTGCAGAGAGCTGCGCTAAGCCCGAAGCCTGGGGGGGGGCGTTGAGCATTATCAACCAGTGTCCAGAAATGCTTAGGAATCACATCTGACCACAAAGGTCTTTTGCAAAAGCAGAGGAAGTAATCTACCATCTTGTTTATTATTATAAACAGTGAAGAGGTTATCACATAATGGAGAAAGATTTCCGCGTTTTTGAATCCCCTAACTTGTTGCTTGCACTCCATTGATTTTTGTGTGCTTCTTTGTATGCACCTTTCAATATAAAGTACACATTTTTTGGTGAATCTTCTGATAAAATACGCATTTTGTATGAATATTTTGTGCACTGAAACCACAGAAGTTGGAAAGCAAAAAAAACATGTGTGAAGATAAAAGTGCTTTCAAGAAAAAAAGCACTTGGGAGGCAAATCACAGTCCTTTCAAATGTTTGCTTTCTCTATTTAAAAATGTAGGCTCAACCCAGCTCCTCTTTTTACACTTGGAGGCAGCTCTGAGCTTAAACGCATGGAACTATTGCTGTCATTTCCAGTTTGGCCCTAAGGCTATGTGCCATGACAGCCCTAAGAGAATTTCATATCTATCACGTGTGAGCCTTTTCTAAAGGCTTTGCTTACCTTCTTCAAGGAAATAATCCCTTCTCGTGTTTCTCTGTCAGTGGATATGGAAAACACTCCGGAGCCATCCCCATTTATGACTGTGTATTTCATGTCTGCATTTGACCCCATGTCCGCATCATTAGCCTTGATCTTGCCTACCGCAGAACCAACTTGTGCCGACTCAGGAACATACAGCTGATAATGTTCTGGAAAATATATTCAGGCAACATTTCTAGCAATTCTGCTGCAATAACACTTCAAATTCTCAAACATCTCTTCTAAACGGGAAACATGATCGCCGAGTTTAGTGCAAATGCACCAAATATTATTTGACTAAATTGTGGTGCCTAGCTATGAAAGCTTTTCCTCACAGAATGAAAGGCACTGCTCTCTGACAGGAATAACGTATTAAGAATATTAAAAAGAACTCTGCTAGATTAAATCATCAGTGCATAACATTCTGAACGGGAAACTCAACATACAGAGCATGAAGGCAACAGCACACTCCTGTTATTCGTCCTCTGAAACTGATATTCATAGATTCAACAGCTATTGACAATCCACTGATCTATCTAATCCTACTTAAAGTCATCTAAAATATTAGCCATCACCACACCTTGTGGCAGTGAATTCCATTGGTTCTTTATGTACTGTGTGAAAAAGTGCTTTCTTTAGTCTGTTCTGAAATGCTAATCAATTGGGTTTTAAGAAAGTGCTAGGTTAAGTAATTTAAAACACAGCAAACAAAATTTTAAATCAACATAAAGCATCTAAGATCTAATCTTTTGTTTCACTGAATTGCTTGACATTCAGAGCTGTAGCAGCATGTATATCTTTCAGCCGCAAGAGAAAAATATAACACTTTTGTGCTCTCTTCATTCTCTCTTCCCAAATGGCCAAGGAAACAAGGGCTGTAAATTTCCCCGAGTTAAAAGCTAAGCAATTTTAAAAGCCTGAAGTGAATTCTCCTCCTCCCACAATGATGTGTCTTGCAATTGTGGGAAACTTTTACTACTCAAAACTTTATAGCACTCAGCCAAACCAGATTATATCTCAGATGAACATTCATGCACCCCACCAGCTGACCTTAATGTAAAAAGAAATAAAAGCTTATCCACAGCCATGGGGCTGAGAAAGGTGCAATTATGGCTACTATGGCTTTTGCAGTGCAGCTGAGATAACACTTTTCAGTTCACTTATGCTATCTTGAGAAAATGAGGAGGGGGCATAATTACATAACGATTCAAAAAATTAATATCCATAGGAAATATTGCAAAAAGAATAGGAGAGGAATGAACCTTAGGAAAACCTATATATTATTAGCAGCAAAAAGGTTGTGCTCATCTCTCTCTCTCTCTCTCTCACACACACACACACACACACACACATGCAATATATCTCAGAATACTCTCTATACTTCTCTTTGTGGAAAACCACCATAACTGTCCTTTCTCAGAGACTACAGTTCTGTGCATATGTATTTGGTGCAAAACTCCTAGAATACAGTGCAATTTACAATCAGCAATACATAGTGTAAAACCAGGAGTTTCATATATGTTATGTCATTTTAGCACCTCCATTTTTAGTGGATGTTCATAAACAAAATTCAATTAATGGTAATGTAGTCTTTGACAGTCTTGATGACCTTCTTCTCCCACAGATTGGTAAAAGATATAGGATGGGCTATGTTTAGAATACTATATCTACAATATCTATCTGTATATGTGTCCCTCTCTATATGCAAGCAAAATATCAACTGGGTTAAAATAAATGGCAACTCTACATTTCAGCCAAGCTTCTCCGATAAAGGACACACAGATCACAATATGAAACCTACTCCTACTTTATGAATTAGGGACAGTTCAAATATCTCAAGAAAGTATTGGACAGAGTGTGAAATAAGGACAAAGCAACATGAAGAAAAAAAGAAGAAATAATTTACAACTGTTTTTGCAATAATAACATCTTATTTATACCTGGGCAGGCTTACCTAGACATATTTTGGCCTGCTATATTACTCTGCAATAAAGGCTGTATGGGTTAGTCATCTACAGTTTATTCCAGTTCAATACCAGATTTTTTAAAAAACGTTTCTGGTTATGGGGGACTTCTATTTCTGGATGGAATTATTTACATGTAGGGCAAATATGTCTATTTCAGCCTCTATCTGTTTCTCAATTTTCCAATCTAAAGTTCAGTACGTATTTCCACATCCAGGTTTGTTTGTTTTTAATGTCTTCATGAAAATTCACTGGCATTTTACTGCAAAGTTCTCTTAATATACACATTTCTCTATGCTATTTTGCATTTTTTTTGAATACTGATTTTCACCAATATAACAATTTTTCATTAAATATTTTCAGCAATCTGTGCATTGTTCTGCACACTTTACCCTAGTACATGCACTTTTGTAGACATTACTTGGCTGGATAACTGCAGTGCAAAATTCAGAGACATGTGAAATTAAAAGGATGGCTGTGTTTCAATTCATGTATTGGACAGTGTGATTTACATAGGCTCACCTTTAAATGAGAACTGAATCAATTTTCTCCCCCCACCTTATCGGGCTTTCTTCTTGCAGCAACCATGAATTGTCTGTGAATAAATTTCAGCATGCCAGCACTTGCTCACATGTAGCATGCATGTAATACATCCATAGGGCTATAGTGAAGGTTACATGTGGTTTGACCATGAGGACTTCTCCCTGTGTGTGGGTCTTGGCTGCCAACATTCTCTGGCTGGTTGAGGGGAAAACAGTTGTATACATCTCTTCTAGGTTGGTTTTGGAGGTCACAGAAAGGTAAGAGGGGTCATTTTGGAAACCCCTGCCACAAACTTTCTAATGAAAGGAGAGAGACCCTCACTTACTAGTCCCCAGACTAGCTGTTCATGGGTGCCCTGGTTTGCTAGTGGAGCCTAGAATGATATATGCTGCAAACGTCTCTACATTTCCACGGTGTAGACTGCGTCTGAAGACAATTTGTCTCCTTAACAGTGTTCCTCCCCTTCTCAATTTCACAGACCGCCTGTCTTCTCATTTGCGATCACATAACATTCATTCAGCAACTGCTCACATAAAAAAATAATTATGGAGGCTCCAGTTACGACTCCACAGTTAAGTTTGTGGTGAGCTGTGCACTTAAAGTAGGAAATAGACTTCATTGCCATGCATAAAGAATACAGCAGATCTTCATAAAAACTACACCACTTATTCTTTCAAGCTTCAATTCAGCAAAGCGTTTAACCGAATGGCTATCACTTAAGACCATGCTTATTAAAAGAAGACACATGCTTGAAAATTACACTTCCTTGAAGAAAACCACTAAAACAGGCTTTTCAATACTGGTTGTGGTTTCTTAGAATTTACAAGTAGCCCCCCTTAAGTAAATTTGTCAAGACAATTTAAAAAAAATGGGGCAGGGCGGGGAAGGAGGTTGTTTTGTTTTGTATTTGTTCTTGTTTTGATTATGTGTTTTGTATTTTGATCTTGTATTTTTATCCTGTGAACTGCCTTGAGATCTACGGATGAAGGGTGAAATATATCTTGTGTGTCAGGACCCTATGACCACCCATTCCCTAGGGATTAAAGAATTAGACAATACACAGAATGTTGATTCTATGGGATCGAATAAGGCCACAACTTTATTGGTTACAGATGTGACGGTTTGGCCCTAGGCACTGGGCTAAGCCTCCACAAATACCACTCCACCCCATCTGCTAGGAGTGCCTCTAAGAGTGAAACCAACCAATAGTAGTAAGCTACTGTAAGCATTGCGATATAGTAAGCTGCTATAAGCATTGCTGAACAGTTTATTTATTTTTTAACAATACAGTGTTGTAAAAAAACAACAACAACCTAGTGAACTGATCAAAGATAAGAGTGTTCCTAATGAATAAACACTTGGTATCTCAAACACTGCGAGGGACTGACTCTTTTCCTCTCTAAATGATGCCCCTGTTTTTCCTTTGAATATAATAAAGACAAATGGCCCACAGTCAAAGAGTGCTGTAGACTAATTAACTAAGTAATTTACAAAACTAAAGAGTGTGCCACGAAAGCTTGTTCCCTCATTCCTCTGAGACTGTGGTCTTGTTAATACATTAGCAGAGCAATGTGGCTTGATCTTTCAGTGCTCTAATAATGACTTAAGGCAGGAATTGTGTGGAATGGGCAGATGAGGTGGACACTACCCATGTCACTATTGGTGGTTTTGACTGGGCAAACTGGGAGCTGAGGTTCAAGTTGCCTGGACTTCAGGAAAAGGAATGACAAGAATGGGCAAGGGGACAGTGAGGTGTGCTTCCCTGTGCATCAATGGTAATAAAATGGAACAGCAGGCAAGAAATAATAATGAGGCAATTTAAATTTATTAAACTCACAGCAAGATCTTCAGAAAAATGTTCAGGCATAAAACTAGGGTTGCCATATTTTAAAAAGTAAAAACCAGGACCTCCCAAAGCTTGCTGAGATTTTTTTAGGAAGCCCTAAAATTCCGCCTTTGAAATCCTGGCCAGACATAGGCAGCCCTAATAAAACCCATGAATGGAGTGACAATGTTATAAACATCATTGACACTGTCCATAAAGTATGTCATGTTTTTCAGTATTTTCTATAACCTTCTGGACCTTGTCATTTTGACTCGCTTAAGACAGTGGCTCGGTTTGCATGTAATATGGAATCAAACTATCGCTTAGCCTGAAGGCGCAAGTGTGCATTTAGAAAATCATGGCTCCTTTACTCCTTCCCCAGTCCTTTCTTGGGTTCGGGTGGCGGTTAGGCATTGGAATCTGTGGTTGGTGTATGGAAGGGCAGGGTGTGGCCATCGCCTATCCCTTCCTTATGGGTATTCCGTTAAAGGAATCCAGTGGTCGTGGATCCCGACCGATGCCCTGCTGTGGCTGGGGGCCATGGCACGACCCCCGGTGACATCAGGGGAGATCTTACAGTTTTATTTGCATCAACAGGCTCCACCTACTGGTGGTTAACCCCTGTTAGACTCGCCCCACCCTGTGGGCGGAGTCAATCTTTGGTGTTTTTTTCCAATGCCTAAGCCAATACCTCTCACATGCTGTAATCAATAAAGTTGTGGCCTTTTCTAGCCCATCAACCTTAAAATCTGTGTCCGTGTGTATTTTCTTATCCCCAAGCGTGGGGGGAGGGTCCTTGAATCACAAAATAATGGCGCCTTTACTCCTTCCCTAGTCCTTTGGTTGCCATGCAGCAGATACCCAACGATCGTTTGATTAGCATTAAGTACAAATGAGGCCAACATTTAATACTCACAATTGTGGAACTCTGCCTGTCTATTCCTCCTGTCCCCTACATTTGATAATTTCTATATAGACCCATTTGAAAGGGTATGTTAAAGTGACAAAGCTATCTTCTTTGGACAGGTCCCAAACTGTCAAAAACGTATCACACCAAAGAGAAAACCTGCTCCCAGAATGCTTTCTCCTTCAGACACTACTCACCGCTGGCTCAAGCACATGCAGAGTGGAGATTGTAAAATGCTATGCTGTCCTCCGAGGCTTGTATTTTTTAACACTATTTTTCTATGAAGGGACTTGTTTTCCCTCCTGAAATAACCCAGTGTCTTTGCCTCAAGCTAGGCAGGATAGTCCAACTAGTTATTGTCATTCAGGAAGCAGGGATCCCAGCAGATTTTGTTCATCTATTACTTGAGCCAGCTACTTTGGCCACCAAAAGCATCTATTTTGGTCTCCCCCACCTTGCTCTAGTCTAGTTTCCAGCTGAGAAAATTGTTCAGGGTCAGCATGCTGAGAGACTCACCATCTAACTTCTCCAACTCCTAGCCAGCTTTGCCCTTAATAAAAGGTGCAGAGCATTTGCTATTTTAAAATAAAGAGCAATTAGTTTCAAGTACATTGGAAACTTGCTGCCTGGAGTATTTATTTGTTCATACGAGGAAGGAAAATCAATGTCTGGAACACTAAACATTTAAATGAAGTCCTATCAGTCGTTTACTATTCTCTAAGGAGGCCAGATCAAAAACTTTATGATCTACCTGTAGAAACATCTGCAGCCTGAAATTTAGCAAGGTCACACACTTGGTATTTGAAAGATATGGAGCAGGCAAAATTCAGAATGCCTAAATAATGCTTCTTTAGTCATTAACACATGCTTGTCTGCAGTTCCAAACACTTGCACAAGCTTTTAATGCCAATTGAATTTAGTAGGCCTTCCTTCTGAGTAACCATCCTTTGAATTACAGATAGGTAGCCGTGTTGGTCTGTCATAGTCAAAACAAAACAAAATCCTTCCAGTAGCACCTTAAAGACCAACTAAGTCAGTTCTTGGTATGAGCTTTCGTGTGCATGCACACTTCTTCAGATACACATTCATCCTTTGAATTGTACTGTGAACACCATTCATTATTGAAATTAGTCAATTATAACCAGAAGCAGTTTGATGGGTAGTGGCAAAACTGCTATACTAGCTTTCTGGTAGGTGCAACACTGGTGCTTACTGGGAGGGAGAGGAGTGGCAGTTGAGAGGTTGGGACGATGCAAACAGATAGGCTCTGACAGTGTGTTTGCACCATCCTAACTGCCTGGACAATATAAATGTAGTCACATATTTTCCCTCCCCTTTGCTGATTTCACTTATTTGGATTTGATATCCTGCTTTATCACTACCCTAAGGAGTCTCAAAGTGGCTAACAATCTCCTTTTCCCTTCCTCTCCCACAACAAACAGGCTGAGAGACTTCAGAGAAGTGTGACTAGCCCAAGGTCACCCAGCAGCTGCATGTGGAGGAGCAGGGAATCGAACCCGGTTCACCAGATTACCAGTCCACTGTTCTTAACCACTACACCACACTGGCTTTCTGTTGATTATTCACAGCTCATCCTGCTTCTTAACCAAATACCTTCGAAATGAATGTAACTCTTAATTACTACAGGCAAAGGTTTAGTCAGGAGGGAAAAAAAATCAGATCAAACCTTTACATACTCTGAGGGAACCTGGGGGGATTGTCGTTGACATCGGTGAGCGTGATATTGACTGTGGTTGATCCAGACAACCCTCCAACTTGTCCTGCCATATCTTTGGCTTGAATGACAACCGAATAATGTTCTCTGGCTTCTCTGTCCATGTTATGCAAGGCTGTCCTGATGACTCCTGTGATGTTTAACAAAAGGAAAAGGAGGAGGAGAGGCAGGAAGGGGGAAAAGAGAAGTATTATTTCTCACTTTTTTTTAGAAAGGCACAAAAGGAACAGATACTCTCACAGCTCCTCTCACCTACAGAATGACACCCTAGAAGAACCTGATGTTAGAAAAAACAATCACCATCTCTAACAAATTTTGCTTTGCATTCAGCCAGTTTTCAGTCTCCCCTGTACTGCATCGGTTGGAGAGGGAAAATGGCTCATATTGGCATTATGAAGAAATGTCAACCCCTACTGCACCATTGCCTTCAAAGGAAAATGGGGTAGCATTTGATAGCCAGCTTGCTGGAGGGTATGTGGAAATTATTTTTAAAAAAACACCAAAGTAAAAACACCCCTGATACAAAGAAGTATAATGTATGGATATATGGTTGATCTGATCCATGCAAAGCAGAAAGAACCCCAGATGCAATGCCAAAAAAGAATATCATTTCACTGCATATAATTGCTTTAGCAGCAGCTTAATTGAATTATTAATGAATGCAATATTGTGCCTTATGTGTGAGGTCTTTAAAAGAAAAATTGATTTTGGAAACGGGAGCATGTTTTGTTTGCCATTGATAACGTAGCTGTATTCTCATGAATGACTCTGTGAAATTATGTAATTATGTAAATTGTGAAAGCGATGCCAACGCATGATGACCTTTTTAGGAAAGCTCAAAGTCAGTGGGCTTCAGCGCAATATTACTTCATATACTGAAAAGCTACATATAATTCTAATGTATACATTCTTACCTGAGACTTCATTCCTATGCACATTTACCTAGGAGTTCAGGACAGCTGAATTTTGCAATCGTTCATACAGAAAATTGGGCTCAGCAACCAACTTTGTACACCAGACTTTCAAGCCATTTTTGCATATAGGTCCAGCATCAGCACTTGACCCCCTCTGGCAGCTGACAGGGGGCCCCAACACCTTGCCAGGATACAGTGCTGATGCTTTCCCTGAGCCCCATTTACTCATCTGAATGAATGGACAACCTTTGATGTTGCTAAACATCCCAATAGCTTGGACTATATACCCATTCCAAATAGAAACAATAGAGCATGTGCTTCTCCAATGTCTTTATTACAGAGACATTCATACTAGCCTCATCTTACCATTACTGCATAACTACCCAGGGCACACAAGACAATTCTATACCTCCCTACTGCTTTCAGATACCAATCCTGCTACAACATACAACGTTGCCAGATTCTGCACAGTAGCACTCAAAATTTCTCAGATGATGACCTGTGCCACAAACTGGATATAATGAGCACTCGTATTAGATTCATAGCTATTGTCTTATATATACTAACCTTTTACGCTCTTTCACTCTTGTCTAATCTTCCTAACCCTTCTTTTAGACTTATTTTGGATTCTTATAGACTTTTGTACAGTCATACCTTGGAAGTCGAATGGAATCCGTTCCAGAAGTCTGTTCAACTTCCAAAATCTTCGAAAACCAAAGCGCAAGTTCTGATTGGCTGCAGGAAGCTCCTGCAGCCAATTGGAATCTGCGGAAACCCCGTCGGACGTTCGGCTTCGAAAATAACATTCAAAAACCGGAACTACGCTGTTCGACCTCCAAGGTATGACTGTATATACTTTCTGTTTTAACTTTTTTTAGATTTTAAATGATCATACCCCTCCCTCCTTAAGCTGGTCTACAACCATAATAAAGATTTGTTGTTGTGGTATATCCATTGTATGGAAATTGATAACAGGACAGCAAAAATGGATTCTACTCACCCTAATGGTGACCAAGAGACTGATACCATAAAAGGTTTTCTTCAACAGAGGGACTGCCTCCCTCCCCCCCCAGACAAAAGAAAATTATATTCAGATGACAGACATCATTTACCCAAACACTTCTGGGTTCTCCAGGAAATGCTCTCTTACTTTCATTTAATAAGGAGCTTTCTCAAGGATGTGGGAATCCACATTCATCTCCTGCTGTATTACTGTTAAATATACTCCTTGAAAAGTAGGGCACATCATCAAGGCACAATTTCTGCATACATTATAGCACTCAAGAAATCAGTCCAACAGGAAAGGAGTAAAAACAAACTTGTACACTTACCAATATCCCCCAAGGCCTATAGTTATATGTACCAAGACTTACAATTTACACTTGTATCATGTTCAATTAAATCTCAATCTCCTGAACATAACAACATCTTTATGTCTAAATATGTGGCAAGGTGAATTCTCAGTCCATGCCATTAGTAGCACTGGTGCTAGCCTCAAACATCTACCATGATTGTCCAGTAATCCAATATTGCTTCTTGACAGATCCATGGAATATTGTCTAACTGTGATAGATTTGTGAGGCTCTTCAATGATTCCACACTCACACTCTGGATTAAGCCCAATATTTAATTACTTTTATGTAATCACATAACTGGATATGGAACAACTGATTGGTTCAAAATTGGGAAAGGAGTACGACAAGGCTGTATATTGTCTCCCTGGTTATTTAAATTATATGCAGAATTCATCATGCGAAAGGCTGGGCTGGATGAATCCCTAGCCGGAATTAAGATTGCCAGAAGAAATATCAACAACCTCAGATATGCAGATGACACAACCTGGATGGCAGAAAGTGAGGAGGAATTAAAGAACCTTTTATTGAGGGTGAAAGAGGAGAGCGCAAAATATGGTCTGAAGCTCAACATCAAAAAAACGAAGATCATGGCCACTGGTCCCATCACCTCCTGGCAAATAGAAGGAGAAGAAATGGAGGCAGTGAGAGATTTTACTTTTTTGGACTCCATGATCACTGCAGATGGTGACAGCAGCCGCGAAATTAAGAGACGCCTGCTTCTTGGGAGGAAAGCAATGACAAACCTAGACAGCATCTTAAAAAGTAGAGACATCACCTTGCCAACAAAGGTCCGTATAGTAAAAGCTATGGTTTTCCCAGTAGTGATGTATGGAAGTGAGAGCTGGACCATAAAGAAGGCTGATCGCCAAAGAACTGATGCTTTTGAATTATGGTGCTGGAGGAGACTCTTGAGAGTCCCATGGACTGCAAGAAGAACAAACCGATCCATTCTTAAGAAAATCAGCCCTGAGTGCTCACTGGAAGGACAGATCATGAAGCTGAGGCTCCAATACTTTAGCCACCTCATGAGAAGAGAAGACTCCCTGGAGAAGACCCTGATGTTGGGAAAGATGGAGGGCACAAGGAGAAGGGGACGACAGAGGACGAGATGGTTGGATACTGTCTTCGAAACTACAAACATGAGTCTGACCAAACTGCGGGAGGCAGTGGAAGACAGAAGTGCCTGGCGTGCTCTGGTCCATGGAGTCACGAAGAGTTGGACACGACTAAACGACTAAACAACAACAACAACAACAACAACAACAACAACAACATGTAATCACACACATTGGTCCCAGAACTATTTAGGTTTCTAAGCATAGCGTTGATGACACTGGATTTGTTCCCATATGAACAATCTTAGGCATGTCTAAACGGCCTCGGCCCAGTATACCTGAAGGAGCATCTCTACCTCCATCGTTTACCCCGGACACTGAGGTCCAGCTTCGAGGGCCTTTCTCTCACTGCGAGAAGTGAGGCTACAGGGAACCAGGCAGAGGGCCTTCTTGGTAGTGGCACCACCCTGTGGAACACCCTCCCACCAGATGTCAAGGAAACAAACAACTATCTGACATCTGAAGGCAACTCTGTTTAGGGAAGTTTTTAAAGTTTGATGTTTTATCATGTTTTTAATATTCTGTTGGGAGCCGGCCAGAGTAGCTGGGGAAACCCAGCCAGATGGACGAGGTATTAATAATATTAATAATAATAATCCAGAAGTAAATAAATCCCATTGAGTTCAATTTACTCCCAAGGCAATTGTTTAGAACAGTGTTTCTCAACCGGGGGCCATATGGTCCCCTGTGCCCCCCTCCCCCGGATATTTCAAAGGAACCACAGGTGAAATTATATAATTTATATAATCATTTTAAAAATAAAAAATAAAACATGTTTTATTTACAAGAAAAATAGCTACCTTTCTACCAGTAGGACAGGGACACCACAGGAAGGAAACAAAGGAAGGCTGAGAAACACTGGTCTAGAGGACTGAAGAATTCAACAGGAATTAGAAAGCAACAATAGCTTAAATCCCATTACATAAAACTTTTTTTAAAAAATAGTCTGCAACATAGTAAAAGTGTGATGCCATCTTTCTGGTGTATTAGATATGCAGAGATACCAGTGTGTGAACACCCTCTTTTCCCTTGAGAAATGTTGCTCTTCTTACTGAAACTCTTTTTATCTGTTTCAGCAACATACAGCTGATATTTTGTCCCAGTAATGGTCTCCAGATTTGCCTTCAAACTGTGGTTCAGACAAAATTTGGTGGCATCTCTAATACCTCTGCGACCTCCATGTGAAACAACCCTGGATCTCTATAGCAGCAAACACTTCCTGGGCCTGAGGCTTTTCTTCCAAGTATGAGTTTGTCACCTGAAAGACTGAGAAGGCCACAAAATTTCATCTCACATGGAGTGCTTCTTCATTTTTTGGTAGGAAATTTTATAACAGAGTTAGCAACAGATCAAACTTTGATTAAAGCCATTTCATCAAATAGCACAATATGCCACTCTAGAAAAAGAAGATAAGATGAACAATTTTACTACTCCATCTGATGATTTATTGTCTACTCGCTTGACAAATGGCCAACTGAGCTGACAACTGGTGTGAAATAATTTTTTGTTATTTGCTGTTTTCTTTATTGTTTTGTATTGAGCAGGCAGGTGCTTTTGACATCAAGAAGATGCTGAAAGGTTATATGAAGAGAACTGACTGAAAATCCTTCCAAGGAGCCTATGACGAGTATCTTTACCAATACTGTACTATGATCTTTAAATATCCAGCTTTGCCAACATCTTTGTCTATAAAGTTATATAATGGTTAGCTATTGACTTTGTTGGCATTCAATCAAGATTTATTGACCAGAAAGTTGAATAATGGTTGCTCGGAAGATAAAGGTTTATCTGAAGGGTCAATACAATATAAAATTTATTGAAAACAGACATTCTGTGTTTCAATGATATGTGGATGATATTGCTAGAAAAGAAAATGATCTTTTTTTTCTAACATAGGTTTTAAGATACAGTAATTTGCATGTTGCCAGCACAGCAGAATGGAAGAGTCACGACAACAAAATGTGGATAAACAAGTTATATTAAGTATAACAACTTGAGGATCTGCAAAACGAATTAACTAGTCAGATTCAACCAATGTAACAAGTTGACCAACGTTCACCCCAATGTGTCCGTCAGGCTAAAGAGCACCTCCCAGCGCCCTCAGGCCATGCCTAACAACAGTGACTAAGGGATACCCACAATCCAACACTGCCTCAGATAAGTGTTCCATTCTTTCTGAAATCTTCTTGCCTGCCTGGACTACATGCCAAACAGAAAGACCTTTAACAACAGAATGGTTTTTTAGGCTGATAGACCACCTCTCCATCTTGTGCTTGTTGTTGTTCTTGTTTAGTCATTTAGTCATGTCCAACTCTTCCTGACCACATGGACCAGAGCAGGCCAGGCACTCCCACTGCCTCCTACAGTCTTCCACTGCCTCCTGCATTTTGGTCAAACTCATGTTGGTAGCTTCAAGAACACTGTCCAACTATCTCGTCCTCTGTCGTCTCCTTCTCCTTGTGCCCTCCATCTTTCCCAACATCAGGGTCTTTCCCAGGGAGTCTTCTCTTCTCATGAGGTGGCCAAAGTATTGGAGCCTCAGCTTCAGGATCTGTCCTTCCAGTGAGCACTCAGGGCTGATTTCCTTCAGAATGGATAGGTTTGATCTTCTTGCAGTCCATAGGACTCTCAAGAGTCTCCTCAAAAACCATAATTCAAAAGCATCAATTCTTCGGTGATCAGCCTTCTTTATGGTCCAGCTCTCACTTCCAAACATCACTACTGGGAAAACCATAGCTTTAACTATATGGATCTTTGTTGGCAAGGTGATGTCTCTGCTTTTTAAGATGCTGTCAAGGTTTGTCATCACTTCCACTGCATTCTAAATCATAGCTATGGCATCCCAAGTGGTGTCCCCAAGGTTCTATGCCCAGTGCAACTGAATTGTTTGTACGCCCCTAAATCCCATATGCTGGAAGTGTCCCAGAAAACCAGAACATCCCATTTTCCCCTGCTGTTAGATACGATGGCAGGCACAGGAGCTCCCAATCTCTCTGGGAGCTTCCAATTAGAATTAATGAACCTCTGGAAGGTTTATAGTCCATTTTATTTACAACAACATTCTGAGAGCAGCATCGGACCACCCTCTATCAGGATGTCAGTTGCTTACTCTGAATCCCCTCCCCTTCCACAGCAAGAAGCTCGCCAATGGCCACCTGTCCCTCCCCTGTGCTTCTGCTGTTCTTTAACCCCTTCAGTACTCCAAGTTTGAGGGGAGGGAGGGATTTCCCTGCCACTCTTGATTGAAGAATCTCCCAACCTCTCCCTCCCTCCTGGTTGCCTAGCTACTATCTCAAATCTGTCTACTTCTTCCCCCAACTGTGTGGCCTCTGAATCTGCTTCTGGGAATGTCAAATGAAGGGGGGTGCGGATCCTCCCCTTCTTCCTCTGTTAGAGGCTGTTCTGTCTGTGACTGCATTCCCCCATCTTCAGAGACAGACCAGTCTCTGGCATCCGATTCAGACCAGCCCCTGACAGCCATGATAGCATGGTGGCCATTTCAGACACTGTGTTTTGAGGCACCATGAAAGCATGCCCCTCAAAGAAGTGCATATTTTGGGCTCAGTGATCTCCAAAGTTAGATAACTTTGGATGAGTTCTTCAGTCACTGGTGGTAACTTTTTTTTGTGGTTGAGGAAGGCAAAGGAAGTGGCTTTCTCTGTGTGGTGGCAATGTTGTACTTATTAGGACAGGGCAAGGTGAGGGGGCCTCTAGATTGGAAGCAGAGTTGCAGAGCCATGCCCACCTGTTGCCAACATCACTGCCACAACCTTTTATGGGATAAAGTCCTCCCAGCTCACAACTGATGTGAGGAAGTAAATTAGCTCTAGAACAACTCTATGATGTGACAGATTTTGATGACACCCTGATATTGATTCCAGGGAATTCCGCTGAACGCATGGCCACCATCTCACCAACAAATGCTAGAAAGAACGGGTTGCATCTAGCTAGGCCAAACTCAGAGGAGGCTCATTGATTTCAATGGCTCTTCTTCCAGGTATGACTTAAGTCAGATACAACTGTATGGAATTCAGCTGCAATTGTTATTCTGGCACACAAAGGAAGTCTTTGAACAGTGATCCATTACATTAATATGCTATCACTTAGGATTTTGCAACTTTATTTTTATGAACTGCTTTGTGGAAGCCATTTGCAGAAAAATGACTGAAGAAGAGACATTTATTATCCTTCTGAAGTGGGCATTCATCACTTGAAAAGTGATCCATAAATATCCTCTAAATCTTCAGATATTTAAATGGTGAGACAAGCATATTTTGCAGAAGGACATGAATAGACTATTATGCTGTGAGTGATGCATTTTTTTCATGCGGAAATTGCAAAGAAATGAGGTCTCTGGAAGCCTTGAATTTTAAGAAAATATTTTAAATTAAAACTAACTGCACTGTAAAGAGTCCTGCAACCAAATTATCTTACTCATTTCCACTTAATTTATGTATATATACACAATTCAGCCTCACACTCCCTCCTGGGATCCCTTGCATTATTACCTCCTCAATAATGCTCATTTGCCAAAGTTCTGACCTTTTTCATTCAAGTGTCCAGGTGAAATTCATCCTTCCTGACACTGAAAACAGCCTTTCATCCTGTTGCCAACATTTATTTCCCTCCTATAAATATTTTCTCCTCCCTTCTAATGGAAAGACAGCTGCAGAAATTTGATATTTGAAATTTGAAAAAACCCACTGATAGTTGCAAACACGACACTCCAACATCATTATATATTTGCAGATGGACTTTTCATAACGTTCAAAAGCATGGGTATTTAAAACAAAATATGGTAAGGTAAAGGAAGCAAAATTCATTACAGACAGAGGGGAAAACTGAAACCCAGGGGTTGGGGGGAATAAAAAGAATTAAGCTGTGGGGAATTCATAATGTCTGAATCTGCCTTGGCAAACTGACTTGCCCCTGGTCTTACCCCTCTCATTAAACTTTATTTGAACCCACATCCATAGCAACCACCCTCAGAACTTGCCTTCTCAAAGAATACTGTATTGAAGAACTTCTGATGGTTTTATTTCTTGTATACATTTGTTTTTCACTGAGAGGAGAAAAGGGGTAACTTGCCAAAATGTTAGGTTCCATTGAAAATGATTTGCAGGTGTGCGATCTTGCTCACAATACATTCTTTGCTATAGGTGTTTTTTCCTTGCCTTTCATTAGGATGATGGTGTTGTGCTACTTGAAGAAAATGACCTTGTAAAAACCGACTGTTACGATCTTTGAACAATTGCCACACCATTCCCCCTACTAACAACTTTTTCTAACTGTCAGCCTTACAAAAGACAACAAAGCTCCATTTTGTTCTTGTTGTCTGGAAGTCCTCTTTACTTCAGGATTGTGTGCACGTGTGTGTCTTAACCATACAAAACTGACAGTTATCACAGAACTACATGTCATAAATACAGAATTGAAAAGAACATATCAAAGAAATGGTTCTGCAGTGCATGCTCTACTGAAAACTGGAGTTTGCAGTTTTTTCATATAATGTGTTTTCAATTTTTTTAATTATTCATTTAATTAAAAAGCTAAGAGTCATTCAGAGAATTATGGTCTAATATGGCTTTCCCGCCAGATATCTGCCTTCAAGTAAAATAAGCTTGAATGAGGTGGAATTCATAATTCAGACATGTTAAATCCCTTCTCATGTAAAAATGCTGTGGTGAGTTGCACAATGTGAAGTAATATAGCACAGTGGAGGGAAACGTTCTTAATAAATTAAAAAAAAAAATCCCCTTTCCTTGTTGAACTGGTTTTGTGCCAAGTGATCATTTAGGAAGCATTTATTATTCCCCCCCCAAAAAACCGCCATAATTCTGCAGCAAATTTGAGGCCTCCCAGTACACTCTGTGTGCTTTTAAAGATTTTTATACAAGAGAAAAAGAGACCCTCTAGTTAATGATAATGGACATTTGCTAGTCTCTTCCTTTGCTTTTTACAATTGGAATAGCACAAAGGCAAATATCAAGAGAAAGAAAGACTGTCTATTTTTATATCCAGGGGAAATATAGTGTCCACTTTAGAATCTGAATGTGTCTGCCTGAACTAGTAATCCTCTGATACAGTTTAAGTCTTGCCTTCCAGACTTGCTAAGCTTTATGTCATGAGCTTACATTTGTGCCTATTACGAAAGGTTGACAAAAACCACCTTGTCCTGACACAATGTGAGGTAGATCCACACTGTACATTTACAGCGCATTCAAAACAGATTTAGAAGATATGAGTTCCTCCAAAGATCCTGAGAACCGTAGTTTGTTACGGGTGCTGGGGAAATGTAAAAGTGTGAGGGGAAAGATTAATAATAATAATAATAATAATAATAATAATAATAATAATTTATTTGTACCCCGTACATCTGGCTGGGTTTCCCTAGCCACTCTGGGCGGCTTCCAACAAAATATTAAAAATACATTAAAATGTCATACATTAAAAACTTCCCTAAACACCCAGAAATTCCCTGGACATCCAGAAATATAACTGGAAGTGGATTCCAGAATATTTGGTGGCTATATCATCATTAAATTTAATTATTGTTGGTTTAGATGACTGATACCACTAACGCTATAAAGGAAAGTTAAAGGAAACGTAAAGGGACCCCTGACCATTAGGTCCAGTCGTGGCCGACTCTGGGATTGCGGCGCTCATCTCGCTTTATTGGCCGAGGGAGCCGGCGTACAGCTTCCGGGTCATGTGGCCAGCATGACTAAGCCACTTCTGTCAAACCAGAGAAGTGCACGGAAACGCTAGTCTACTACTAAATGCACTGGTGACCATAGGAGCCAACTGCTAGGGCCAAGGTACCTTCAGCCCCCCAAATAAAACATATGAAGGGGCAACCCCCCCCTCAGTTGATGGGCATTGCCATTGAAATGGTGTGTGTGTGTGCGAGAGCAACATGTATTGTGATCTTGAAAGACCTACACTGGCTCCCAGTATGTTTCCAAGCACAATTCAAAGTGTTGGCGCTGACCTTTAAAGCCCTAAACAGCCTCGGTCCAGTATAACTGAAGGGCGTCTCCACCCCCATCATTGTGCTCAGACACTGAGGTCCAGTTCCACTTCTGGTGGTTCCCTCACTGCGAAAAGCCAAGTTACAGGGAACCAGGCAGAGGGCCTTCTCGGTAGTGGCACCCGCCCTGTGGAATACCCTCCCACCAGATGTCAAAGAGAACAACAATTACCAGACTTTTAGAAGACATCTGAAGGCAGCCCTCTTTAGGGAAGCTTTTATTGTTTAATAGACTATTATATTTTAAAATTATGTTGAAAGCCGCCCAGAGTGGCTGGGGAAACCTAGCCAGATGGGTGGGGTATAAAATAATAATAATAATAATAATAATAATAATAATAATAATAAAAATTTCACAGGGCAAGGCATACCTGCTCCCCCATATTGAATTAAATATGGCATCCCTGGTGGTGACCAAGAAGGGGTTGCTAACCGGTAGCAACCCAGATTTTGCTACAGTTCACATCACCCCTGACCATCAACCATGTTGGCTGGGAATGACATGATCTTGAGGCTGGCAACTTCCAAAGAGCTGCAGGGCAGCCACTCCTGTGATATAGCTAGGCAAAGTTGCCAACTTTTCTACCCACTGATTCTCCAGCAGCAGCCTGATCTGCAACCACTTGGAGGTAATAAAACTTAGGTTTGTGCCATGGAAATCATTGACTGCTGATTTCTGCATAAGAAACTGATGTTAAAGGCAGAAGAGCAAGTGAGGGCATTTTCCCCTAGTCAGCAAGTAGCTTTATTGCATTATTTCATAGTGAGGGTAACTATTTGTTTTTTGTATTTATAAATTCCCTCAAGCAATCAGCTTCTAGGTGACTAATAGGAAATGGAGCTGGATTTTTATTATTTGTTAATGTTAAATAAAATTGTCGTGGCACAGACAAAAAAAAGTTCCCCCATGTGCACAACTAACTCTGGGACACTCGGTGAATACTAGTGTAGAGAAGAGGGATTAACTTGGTTTTCCCCCCTGCAGAGTTGGGTTCATGTTGTTTGGTTCATGTTGTTTGGTTTGGTTCAAGATTACAGATTCTGAAGACTAGAACTTTGTCCAATACTAGTTAGAGAACAAGACTAATTTGGCTTTATTAATTTCAATATTTACACTTTGAATATACTGCATTTTTTGCTCTTTAAGACTCACTTTTTTCCTCCTAAAAAGTAAGGGGAAATGTGTGTGCGCCTTATGGAGCGAATGCAGGCTGCGTAGCTATCCCAGAAGCCAGAACAGCAAAAGGGATCGCTGCGCAGTGATCCCTCTTGCTGTTCTGGCTTCTGGGATTCAGATTCTTTTTTTTTCTTGTTTTCCTCTTCCAAAAACTAGGTGCATCTTATGGTCTGGTGCATCTTATAGAGCAAAAAATACAGTAATTTTGTGGATACAACCGTATGGAACCATGGTAAGACTTCCAAATAAACTTTTTTACAGTAACCTGATCAAATAAATATATTGAGGTTTTATAATCTTAGCATCTGTAGCTTTTTGAGTATGTGTCTGATTTGTGTTTATTTTATTTATTTATTTATTGGATTGATATCCCACCTACCTTTGTTGAGGAAAAGTCATTGATGTCAATAATGACCGAATGGGTGGGTTCCCTCTCCAATGCAAAAATTAACCATGGGTATGTTTCAAGGATGCAGCAAACCTACATATTTGTATCTGCAAGCAAATCCCATTGAAGGCAACTAGGCTTACTCAGTGACGTAGCATGGGGGGTGCAGGGGGGGCCGGCCGCACTGGGCGCAATATCTGGGGGTTAGGGTTAGGGGGCGCAAATCCACGGGTTAGGGGGTGCAAATTACTTGCCTTGCCCCGGGTGCTGACAACCCACGCTACGCCACTGGGCTTACTTCTTAATAGCATCTGTAGGTTTAATTAAAAACAGCAAAACATAATACAAGCATAATGCAAGCAAAAGCAAATTTGAACCTCCTGGGAGGGTGAAAGAGGTTCTACGGAAAAGAGAGTAGGCTCAGGAAAACTAGAAATAATATGGGAAGGGGGGGGGGGAGATGTTCAGATGGAGACAGCGCAGGATACTCTCATGGATTTTATAAGAGCTCCTGACATTTCATGACGAGTCTAACAACAACGACAACAACAACAACAACAACAACAACAACAACAACAACAACAACAACAATATATTTGTATCCTGCCCTCCCCTGCCGGAGCTGGGCTCAGAATGGCTAACATCATATGTATAACACAATATACATAAAAACAAGCAATGAATTGATTAATATGCACCCCAAAATTAATTCAAATAAATTAAAATTAAACTAAACAAATGACAGTCCTCAGGTTAAATTGAAAGCAGTTAATACTGTTTCCACTGTTTCCACTGATATTATAAGGACCTGTGAGCAGACTTCTGTTTATTATCTAAAGCAGCCACCACCAAAATAATAATGATTTTCCATTCTTTCTTTGAAAGAACACACAAAGAACAGAGGGAACACATGGAAACCTATACTGGCAGTGTCTTGAGCAGCAAACCATGGAGCTTTATGCTTTAAGATGACAATAAAAAGAGAAGGGAAATGTGTGTTGCTGGCTCCACATTTCAGAGCTTTTAACTAGCCTAGTGCACATTATGGCCAATTTGATATTTCATTTTTGCAGTCTGCAGCAGTGCCTGTATTTCACACTTTTCATGGCAGTGATAGCTGAGTGCAGATAACTACATGCCCCCCCCCATTCCTACATACAGCTGTTGAGCAACACTGAAATCATTTTCCAACTCATTAAGTGCATTCCTCCATCTACAAAGACTGAGCCGCTGATAGTAAAAACAGAGATAATTCAGACAAGAGCATGCAGGTGCAAATCTGTCAAACAGCAAAAGCACTAGAAGGCTAACCGGCCTCCAAACCATCACTTGCAATCCTCTTCTTGCAGAGACTTTTATGCACTGGGTGTATAGACCTCCTGTGCAGATGGTATATTATTGTCCTGTAGCAAGTGAACATTTCCACTGCCAAAGCAACAGCAGCCAACCCCTCAACCCCCAAAATCTGGATAAATTAGGCAACGTCAGCATAGCATCCAGCAGGGAAAGGCAACCCATTACTGAAAAGCCAGGTGCTCACATAAAGCTTCAGGAACACTTTTACAAATATAAAACTAGTCACCAGGCTCTTAAGTACCTAAATGCCAGTAACTTATAGATGCAAAAGCAAGGGAGTTTGGAATATAAATCTCCTTACCCTATGCTGTGATACTCTGATCTATATTCCCCCTGTCTCTCCCCCCACCTCCATATATATATATATATTTGTTTGTGTGTGTATCACATCACTGCGGACATGACAGTTTGATGAGAGTCATTGAAAAAGGGTTCTTCTTCAATTTCGGAGGACTCCTTGAAAGTATGGAGAATTTCCCATAAATAACACTTCTGTTATTTGGCACAGGTAGTTGAAAATAATGAAACAATGCTCTGCCTTGACCTGGATTTCATTATTTACTTCATAGACAAAACATTGACTCATAAAACTTTTAGTCAAAACTCTCCCCCATACTTGAGTCATGTGCCATTTTTTTTTTTTAAAAAAATCTCCTTTCCTTCCTTTTCTGATAGCAGCCTCACATATATATAAGTTGGAAAGCTGTGAGGAAAGGGATAGGAGGGAAACTGACAGGTGAGGAGGCTGGGAATAATTCTGGGAGAGAGCATGACTTTTCCCTCAGATTTTAGTCAGCATTTGTCTAGCAATATTTTATTTTATTTTAATTTTTTAACAAAGCTATAATAATAAATAAAAATAAAAATGTGCACCCCATCAAGACCATTCCATTCGAACTATCCAACCTCCCAAAATTTCAACACCTCTTGCGATGGTTTGACCCCTTTCCGTTTTAACTGTACAAATTCTACAAATACCTTCCATATCTTCTCAAAATCATTTTTCCTGCATATTCCCCATCTTACCTTAATAGCACATGTTAATTTATCATTAATATCTATATCCCACACCTCTTCATACCATTCTTCCATTTTATATTCTGCTTGCCCCTTCCACTTCCTCGCTAGAATAACTCGTTCAGCTGTCCATAAATTTGTGAGGAAGTCCTTCATAGCCTGCGAACCTTCCACCCCATTGTAAATTGATAATAATGCTACCTCTGGACTTTTGGTCAGCTTTAACCCAGTGATTTCTGTTATCTCCTTAAAGACCTTTTGCCGAAGAATTTGTACATATTTACACCACCACCACATGTGAACATAAGTCCCACTTTCCTGGCATCCCCTCCAACATAACACTGAATATTCCTTGTTTATTTGACTTAAAATAGCACTGCTGACAATCCTTCCAATCCTGATTGCACAGGGCTCCTGATCATGAGGAATACTGAAATTACATTCAGCTGAATGGCCTTACAATCCTGCTTTAGACATTTCTGTTCAACATGCAAAGGTACAGATACAATATCGGGACATCTAAATTGGACTCTTGCAACCTGTTTCATCAGTTAACTAAGCACATACTCTGCCTGCTATATTCATCATCATGATCAGGGCTGGATTTAGGTTTGATGAGGCCCTAAGCTATGGAAGGTAATGGGGCCCTTTATATGTGCAGCTGTCCTTTGTCAACAACAAATTGTCGCTGTTTTTTTGTGTTGAATATATGCTATATGGCAATTTATGGACCTAATAGGTATTTAAAGCCATTTGCATATGCAGAATGTAGGCACCCTATATACAGAAATGAGCAAACCAGTGATATTTTAGGGAGCAGGCTAGCAGGCGGGGCCCATTGGAGCCTACACAACACAAAACACTGTTGCTGTATGTAGGTTTTTTGTTTTGTTTTTATCTTCTATTCTAGAAATCCAGGGTGTTTTTTTTCCTTTAATTTTTTGGGGGGCCCCAAGAGAGTGGGGCCCTAAGCTATAGCTTGTTTCGCTTATACATAAATCTGGCACTGATCATGATTATGTAGTGCATGGTGTATTTCTTCAATCAAGTACCTCCTACATATTTGATACAAAACCTTTCAAGCTCCAAGGAAGAATTAAAATGGAACCAAGTCACAGAGCTGTGTCCGTTGCTTGAGAGAATCACTTCTATGGGTGTCATGGAGCTGCTGAATCAATTAGCATGTGCCATCGTCTTCAGAAAGCACTATCTACCATGTTTCCTGCAGCCAATTACAATGCCTATTCCAGAAAGCAATTGCTTCCTCCATTTAGGATTAGGATTAAGTTAAACCAGTCCTTGCTTAAAAAGTGCAGGGCGCAAAAAAACATACAATTTGTCTACAGCCCTTTCAGGAGAAGCTACACATGTGTTATACAGTGGTACCTCGGGTTACATAGGCTTCAGGTTAGACGCTTCAGGTTACAGACTCCGCTAACCCAGAAATGGTACCTCAGGTTAAGAACTTTGCTTCAGAATGAGAACATAAATCGTGTTCCGGCGGTGTGGCGGCAGCAACAGCAGGAGGCCCCATTAGCTAAAGTGGTGCTTCAGGTTAAGAACAGTTTCAGGTTAAGAACGTACCTCCGGAACGAATTAAGTACTTAACCCAAGGTACCACTGTACTACCAGTATAATCACAGTCAAAATTATGCATGTTTTGGAAGACATGTTTGATGCCTTGTTGATTTCTGTGTTAACTATATTTCTGAAGAGTCTGTATGGCATGTGTCAGCATTTAAACCAGGAAACTGGACACACTTTCATCTGGAGAAAAGTAACCACTCCAAGGAAATGTGAGAAGTTCTGTTAAAACTCAGTGTTATAGTAATACCAAATCATTTGAAATAGCACTGCAATAAATCTGTTTCTATTCTTGAAACCCAGGACTTGTGCATGAGATATGTATGGGGCTAAATAATGGCCTGTACAGACAGACAGACAGACAGACAGACAGACAGACAGACAAATAGGTGTGTGTGTGTGTGTGTGTGTGTGTGTGAGTGAGTGAGTGAGAGAGTGAGTGAGTGTATAATAGCCCTTCTCCATTATTTGCATCCCAGCCACCCGCCCTCACTACCTTTCACATGGAAGAGGGGGGAAACATGCTTGTGGCATGTAGACTTCCCATGATATTTAGAACTCTACAGTCAAAGTAACCTGGCAGCATTTCCTGTAGCTGCAGAATAACTCCAGGGGAATACGGCTACCTTGTTTTTCTTGTTTAAGAAAAGTGGTTGACAAAACTTTCTGCTGCCTTATCTGACCTAATAACAAAAGGTAACAGAAGTAGCTGAAAAGACCTCCTCTCTTTTCACAGGCATGAATGACCTTGCAAAATGATAGACAATATGTTTCAGAAATATGCTCCTGAAATTCTCCTATTTCTCATCCCCTAGATTTTGGAGTTTTGAATCTTCTCCTGTTTCAATGTGAATTCAAGTGGAGTGGAATGCAAGACAGAATGAACCGGAGAAACCACAAGAGAAGGGAACAAGGGGAAAACCACTCACCCTGAAGTATCTCATGAGCAGTTGAAATTTTAAAACAAATGTAAGAGAGTTCTATGAACCGAAAGTCATCCAAAATTCCTGCCTTGTCCAAACCAAAACCTTTTCACAGATGCCTAGGTAGTTGTCACAACAGACAATGATGGCACCCACCTGGGCACAGGTACCAATATATTACAGCTTAGTTTGAGGGTTCATAGCATGAGCTATTTATAGAGAAACACGGTCGCCAAGTATAGCAGGTATGAAGTTAACCAGCACCCCTGTGAAGCAGGAGAAAAGGTTGAACAATGGAACTGTTGGAGAAGCCATTCCTTGTTCTCTCATTCCAACTTTTAAAGTGATAAGCAAACTCTCCAGTAAAAAAAGCTTAACTGCAGGGCAATGAACCTTCAGATTCTTAAAACAACAACAACAAATTTACTTAAGAAAAAAGCAGGATTCTGTCCCACATGGTTTAAGAGAGGAGTTTCAAAACTAATAACATATGTTCGGGGAATGTGGAAGAAGCTTCAGGCAGATAGGGAATGGCATTTCAGTCTTCTCCATGGTACGGTTTCCCCAGTAATTTGTATGTAATGCGTACCATCCTTGAATCTCATTCTTCTCCTGTAACACAGGATAATTTCTAAATAGTTTTCCCTACCATGAGGGTACAACAAGAAGTACTTTCATATGGGCTGTTTATTTGCACAAAATGTGGTTGTCATCCTGCACTTTGTTGTGCAATTATTCTGTCACTCTTCTAATTGCAAAAAAAGCCTGAAAAGATAAGTGACAGAAAATTGCACTGGAAAGTGAGGGATAACCAAACGGTGGCAAGGCCATATAACCTGTGCACAAACAAATCAAGATTAGGGATTGGAGGATCTGTTCATTTCATTATCTCTGTTTCTCTCTTTTTTTCAAATCTCAAATTAAGTTCTCCATATTTTAAAGCAATTGGTGAACTTTTTAAAAGTCTCATGAAAATTCACTAGCATTTTAGTGCAAATTTCTCCTAGTAAACACATTTTTATATGTACATTTGATGTCTGTACATATTTTGCAAGCATTGTCCCATAATAGAATGCATTTCTCGGTGTTATTTTCACTAACACCTTCATTTTCATGCACACTTTCCCCTAATCTAGGCATTTTTGTTAAAAAAAGAGAGAGGAAAAGAAATAACAGAAATAACACCATGAGTTTTGGTTGGGCTGTTTTTCTTTTTCTCTGAAAACCGATATTAATTATTCAGCAAGCAGCAATATAGCAAAGGAGCTGAGTGATTTATGCATGAACTGTTTAATCACATTTGAGGGGAAAACGCACCCTGAATTCTGTTTTATTGTGAACAATTCAAGTTCTTCCTTTGTATCCATGTCACCTCACCCTGCCAACATTTGATGCTTCCTAGGGTTAGCATCAAAAGTTTAATATAAGATTTGTGCTGATATCTTCAATCCATTTAATTTTAATAAGCATAATTGCATTTTTTAAATAAAAAAGGTCCTCCATAGCTGAGCAGGTGGAAACAGAAGATCACCCTTTAAGAATGACTATGAATTGTGAGCTTTTTAAAGACCAAGATGGCTTCAGTTCTATGGATCCATCACTGCTTCACCCCAGTGTCTCCTTATCCTTTTCAGTAGCTTCTGTAGACAGGGCTATAATCTGTGATTTTAATTTCCTGTTTTCACCACAGAAGATAAGTGCCCTGAACACATTAATAGGCTTCTGAATAATATGTGTGGGTCCATGAAGCAGTAGCAGAATTGTTTTGTAAGATGTTTGTCATCAAGCTATTACACACACACAAATACACACACACAACACACTAGCTTAGCACTAAAAAAAGAGAGTAAAGATAGAAAGAGATACAGCCAGAGAAAGAGAGAGGCAGAGAGAGTGCAGAGCTCACTTTGAACTCTGGAAGCTTTGTCTTTAAGGTGACTATTGGTTATTTCGCTGCATAATCCTAGGCATGTTTACTTTGAAGTAAGTTCCACTGAGTTCAGTGGTATTTCTTCCCAAGTATCAACAGGACTACAGTGTTAGTCCTAATGAATGGCAGACATTGATCCCCCCCAATTAAACAAAAATAGATTAAGACCAAAACTTTATGTGAAACAAAGCTAATCAAAAAATGCCAAACATTACAGAAATATATCTAGAAGAACCATGACACTTCTTTTTGTCAAAGTGATGGTCTATTATTCATTTATCATCTATTGGTCTATTTATCTTCCCTCAGATCCTGGAGTAATGCAAACTTCTGTATTTTCACCATTATTATTACATAAGACCTAAAAACAATTATAGTAAGAAAGGATGAAAAACTACTCTTCAAGACTTCCATGTGTCCAACACATTTCATTAAGTGTCTTCCATGTCCTTTCAGACAAAAATTCAGCAGATGCCTTCCATACAAACTTT
This sequence comes from Podarcis gaigeae, assembly GCF_964106915.1. Classification (NCBI taxonomy): domain Eukaryota; kingdom Metazoa; phylum Chordata; class Lepidosauria; order Squamata; family Lacertidae; genus Podarcis; species Podarcis gaigeae. The sequence continues at coordinate 74,570,672 of NC_139683.1, read as the reverse complement.
CAGACATTCGCTGAAAATGTTTCTTTGCTCTTAGGCTTATGTAAAACAACAACAACAAACCTATGGTTACATGGAACATAATAAACACGCAAGACGTAACTGGGTGTACTTTTGAATAAATAAGGTATACTATTCATTGTATCAATTTGTAGATTTCAACAGAAGTCTCATAAAGTTCAATGAAAAAAGCAGAAGACCCAGTGGATCAGTTCATTCTCTAGTCAGTTCATGCATAAGGTCCATACATGGATGTCAGGGAACTGGCATTGGAGCCAGAAGTGGAGGCAGGGCTCCCAAGCGATGCCGGAGAAGGGCCAAGCAGGGAGAGAGGGAACTCATCGGCTGGGGAAGGAAATCAGCATAACACCAGGGATAAAGGGGGGCAGATGGGCGAATCGGAGAGGGGGCTCCAGGACTCTTCGCCGGAGACCAGCGGGGAGAGCACAGGTCCTCCGCTACCCACACCCACCCTGCGCAGAAGACTTCCGCACAGGGAAAGTAGGCGTAGACTTGGCGTCAAAGAACTTCTTTGCTGGAAGAAGTTCAAGAAACTCCCACTGACGGATTCTGCTAGCGACTGAACAGCCACGAAGTGAAGGGCTGTCCAGCCAGGAAAGGTTTAACCAGGCTACCTAGCCAGGAGTGGCGGCAACTTACGCACGAGCAACCCCATATAACCATTACAATGGATAAGTATCTATTCCACCTGTCTGTTCAAAGAGTCCAATAATCCACATGAAGGGTTGTTACAGTTCCACAGAATCTTTTCACAGAGTCTCAGACAAGGATTTCTGCAATATTAGCCTTGTTTCGCCATCCTAGGCTTCATCAGTAGAACAGGCTCATATGTAATATTACAGGATAGTGGATAGTGGATCTTCTTCATTGAGTTAGGCTTATGCTTTTGAATTATGGTGCTGGAGGAGACTCTAGAGAGTCCCATGGACTGCAAGAAGATCAAACCTCTCCATTCTGAAGGAAATCAGCCCTGAGTGCTCACTGGAAGGACAGATCCTGAAGCTGAGGCTCCAATACTTTGGCCACCTCATGAGAAGAGAATACTCCCTGGAAAACACCCTGGTGTTGGGAAAGATTAAGGGCACAAGGAGAAGGGGACAACAGAGGACGAGATGGTTGGACAGTGTTCTTGAAGCTACCAACATGAGTTTGACCAAACTGCGGGAAGCAGTGGAAGACAGGAGTGCCTGGATTGCTCTGGTCCATGGGGCACAAAGAGTTGAACATAACTAAACGACTAAACAACAACAACAAAATGATTGTGCCCGAGAACAGTTGGTGTCAGGCATCAGGGAATCTGCTTCCGCCCCCCACAGCAGGCTGCCAGGGATAGACAGAGAAGAAAAGCTCTTACCAAAGTCTTTTATTCAATATTCACAGCGAAAGGCTCAGAAAGGCCACCTCTTGGAGTAATGGCGTTGCTCTGAGTAATCTCCTCCCACCTTCCCCTCTCAACTGTCAACAGCACCACCAACCTCATGGTGACCATTTGCCTCTTACCTCTTTGCTCTCCTACTTTCAATGCTTGCCGGGTTCTGGGAGAAGGGACATCTGGAATGCTTTCTAGTGATAACGTGACAGCTAGATGCTCTGGCTCTGCTTCTCCCTCCCCTCTCTTCTTCCATTATTTCCCAGCTTTGCCCCTCATCTATCTCTGAGCCATGACCTTCTGCAAACCACTGTTGTGAATCTATACTGTCTTCTTCTTCTCTGGAAGGTTCAGGAGGAGGGGATGGCAGTATCCACCGTTCCTTCTCAGTCCAGTCTCTGACCGTTGGTCATGGAAGTGATCAGAAAAGCAGTGACCCTGGAACTGATCTTGAGTAGCACTCAGGACTTGGTGCAAGATCTATGTGTTGCTGAGCTGTAACTCCCATCATTGCTGGCTACTGATTATGGTGATGTGGGGGGCAGATGGGAGCTGCAATCCAACAACTACTTGAAGACTGACAAGTTCCCCAGCCCTGTCAACGAGGAACAGTAGATCACCCCCTCTATAAGGCAAATGTAAGTATCCTGAGACTGAACTTTGGTACTGAACAAATGTTGTAAGATTATCTTTACCTCCATTTTGTGGTGTTCTTAGACCACAACATACTGAGTCAATCCTTGGAGAGAGAAGAATGAAACAACAGGGATAAGAATACCAATGGATCCCTTTGTAGCAGTACTTGGATACTGGAAAGTGGAAGAAAACATTAGGTTCAACTCATATTTAATTTATTAGTTGCTTCAAGGATGCTAGTTTCACAGTAACAACAAAAAAACAACACAAAGTTGTTACCCTCACTCTGCCAAAGGTTAAACAAGAGCTTGTCCATAAGGGACTCATTAAAAATGATATTTTGTATTAGATACAGAGGATAGAATACATGCCATGGATACACTGCAAGTACTTACAAATATAATCAGCATTACTAGGAAAAATTGCGAAGGAAATAGTCACGTTTGGATGATACTTAGTGGAAGAGAAATATGTGATTGTTTCCTTTAATTGGCTCTTATGAAATGTATCTTTAAATACTGCTTGATGTGCTGCAATAGATATTTCCCGTTCTAAAGAATAAAAATTCAATGCAAACTAGAAGGAGCCCCTAGCTTTCATTTCTCTCCTTCTCTATGCAATAAGTTATAGCATTTGATTCCCAGGGAATCACACTCCCTCTTTCTCTGTCTAATGCCCCCTCCCTAAGTCGGACACTACTAAATGACTAAACAACAACAACAATTATAATTATAATAGTAATTTTATTATGTATACCCCACACACCTGATTGCCCCAGTTACTCTGGGCAACTTCCAACACATATAAAACATAATAAAACAGTAAATAAAACAACAAACAAACTTCCCTATACAGGGCTGACTTCAGATGTCTTGTGGAGGTTGTATAGTTACTCATCTCCTTGGCTCGGGGGTTGCATAACTCCATACCCTCTAACATTTCTGCAGTGTAAATAAGAACGTCCTAAGGAACAGCGGGACATTCTGGAATCAAATCAGAAACTGGGACAGATTCTGTAAATCCTGTCCCTGGAAAATAGGGACACTTGGAGGGTCTGTAGTGGAGGCAGTAATGCCAAAGTACAAGATGTGTATGCCTCCTTTGTTGCAAAGTGGCAAAAAGCCTTTGACACTATTAAAATCAACTAGAACCATTAACCCAGAAAACACAAACAATGGATGTAACTGCAAACAAAGCTATGGAACTGAGTGTGGAAAAAATCAGGGGAAAAAATCTAAACACTTCTATGATATCTGACCATTGGGCCATACAGGGGGAGTTCACTGGGGAGAGTTCCATGGGGCAGGTAGAGTGGCCTGGAGACCCATATTTGGGTCTCAGGCCTGAGGTCCCCCTGCCTTACTATCTAAGAAGACTTTAAGGTATGTAAAAGACAGACATGATTCTGATGAGTATGGGAGCTGGATTATGACACTGGAGAAGAGGACAGTGATTTGTCGGGGAAGCTTCAGATCTGGAGGAAGAGGAGGAAGAGGCAGGCCAGGCAAGTAAAGGGCTCAGTGCTTCCCCACCATCTCCCAGAACCAGGAGAGAATTGAACCAGGAAGAGCAGAAACAGCTTCTGCACAGGCACAGTCTCCAGCTGCGAGCGCCCATCTTCTGGGGGGAAGGTACATAAACTATTAGAGGGGGAATGGTCCCCTGTTGCTACAATTGCTCCATAGAGCGTGGACCTGGGAATAGCTGTCTAGATGCCAGATTGGTATGCTTAGGTATCCAGAGCTATAGAAGTGTCTGTGAGTGCTGTCTTTGACAATACAGGGTTAACTCTCTGCCATGTGAATTCCTTTGGGAAGTGCTCTTGACAAGGTACTACAAGTCTCTTTATTACATTTGTGGCAATAGATAAATATCGTTATCCCTTTGTGTGTGCGGGTGGCACAGATAGGAATATGCACCCAGTTGACATCTACCGGTGGATCACTGGAAGATCACTGGCTCCCCCCAAAGAAGCTCAACAAACAATTTGTGTCCCCTAAAAAAAGCTCAACAACTTAGACCTGAACTCTGCAAAATGGGGTAGATCACTTCCAGTTTTTTAGAACGCAGTCTCTTGGGAGTTGGACACCCCTGAACTAAACAATATGTAATTAATGATATTTTAATAATAATAATAATATCTTTATTGTCATTGCTCCCTCTCAGGGACGACGAAATTACTTTAATTTTCCAGTTGTTTTGACGTTTCCTTTACATTGTAATGAATACTTTCTGCAGGGCTGGTCAGAGAAACACACACACACACACACACACACACACACAACCTACCAAGCAGGACTGAAACATGGTCATATTTCTGCAGAGTTGACCACAATTATGACAGAAGTTGGGCAGAAATACAACAGAAATGAAGAATAATGCCAGCACGGCAGGCAGCTGAACAAATAAGGTAGTATTTGGTAGAAACTCAAATACGATAGCAGAAAACAGTGCTGATATCTCAAATACATGTGGGAATAGAAATTGCTGCATATCTACCTCCAGCCCAACTCAGGAGTTCCCTTTGCATGCAGGAAGGAGCCCACAATGTCTAGTTGGATCTTTGAAAGCCTCTTGCTTCAAGCAAAACATATGCCAACCCAGACCTCTATCAAACCATTGATATGCCAAACAGATACTGTTTCACAGAAGCAGGACCAGCTTTTCAGCAAAGCGGCTGAGCATACGCACACAAAATCATAACAAACAGAGCAGGGTTATTATGCAGAAGTTAAACAAAGCAAAGGGGTAGGATTGTAGCAAAATGGATTAGCTCAATTTGTACACTCGAATTTAAACCTTCATGCTGTCCGTAATCAATTCCAAAAGACACCAAATGGCTTTGTCTGAAGGAAATGAGTTTGGCCTGAGGTGCATAGTGAATAGCAAATGGGATTTTTTTAAAAAAAGAATCAAGTTCTTTCTTCCTATCTTGTCCATTTATACACAGTTATCCACTAACATGCCTACTCCCAAATATCACTGATCCACTTCAAGGTGTTTTTAAATAAAGAAATGCAAGGATAATTGCAAACACAGTATGGGGTAAAGTATTAAGGCCAGCTTTAAAAACCCAAAACCTAATAAAACAAACGTTAAACACTCAGCCTATTGTGACACTCACTTATTCACTCAGAAACCTAGCAAAACCAGTTTCTTCCGGTCTCTTTCTGCCTTGGCATGATAACAATAAAGACTCTTGGTTGCTTCCAAATATGTTTTATTCAGAGTAAACCTATTGGAATTAATGGACCTGAGTTAGTCTGGAGAAGACAATTAGAATGAGCTGAAGACTGTTTATGCAGCATTGCTAGAGAGGGATCTGATGTTGGGGAGCAGTCGACTAAATAATTGTGTGAGCAGAATGATGTCTTCTTGCACAATGACCACTCCCCGCTTAAAATGGGGGGCGCCCTTTGCGTGGACGCGTGCAGCCCCTAGATCTGGAGCGGCTCCAACAGCATAGGCTTGGCTTTGCCTTCCCTCAGGTGGGATACCTGGTGGTCTCCGCCTACCTCAGTCAGTTGTCCAATCCCACCTGGGGGAAGCGTTGCCAAGGAGACCAGGCCAGGTAGGGGAGGGATTACCTGCCCACACAATAGATCTTACCTGGGAATCCTCACTTGGCTCCTCCCACCCTACCCACCCTCAGTTAATGTCTTATTTTGCAGGTTAACTTTTCTTCACAGGTATGCAGGCGCTGCTACGTTAAGGTCGCTGTTAAAGGGCCGGAAAGGAATTTCCCTGCATTGGCAGGTTTCGCCTTTCCCGTAGCAAAACGTCACAACTTTGGCGGTATCAGGCCTTGGGCGGAATCCTTTTGTCCATCTTCCTCTTTGCGGCGGCGATACCAGGGTTCCCCGTTAAAGGGGTTTTCTGAAGGGAGGCTTTGACCATACGCCGAAAGGTCGTCATTGCTCTCCCTTGCGGCGGCAGCGTAACGGGGGCGGCTATCTCTGCTTGAACATATGTTCTCCAGAGCCGGCCCATCCCCCCCCCCGCACACACTGGATAACCCTGATGCTCCCTAGGTCCCTGGCTGGGGACTAGGGAGGGAGAACGCCCAATGCCTGAGCCAAGGTCTACCCACATTTGAAATATAATATAGTTGTGGCCAATTTAATCCCATAGCACGTTGTCTTGAGTCATTATTCCACGTGACGGGCGGACCGCGCGGGATCTGGGGACTCCGCCTGTCCACGCAATGGGACTTTCCCTACTCCTCTCCCTGAGTGTACCCTGCAGCACCCACAAATTTGCTCTGGAGGGTTGGAGGAAACACCAGAACAGAATTATGGGGTTTGGGGCATGGGTGGGGAAGTCCTGTTGCACAAACACTAAAGGTAATTATTTTCTTGAATACCAGCCATTTTTTTTAAGCATTTTCTCTTTTGCAATCCACCTTATGAAAGTGATGAAGGATGACATGTAAGTGCGAGCACTAAATAATAATAAAAAAGTACAGAGTGACTTCTGCAAATTAGGGCACACAGCCACCCTAATAGTTACCGAGACTTTGGCGAGGTCCTTGCAGTGGCGTAGCGTGGGTTGTCAGCACCCGGGGCAAAGCAAGTAATTTGTGCCCCCTAACCCATGGATTTGCGCCCCCTAACCTGTGGATTTGCGCCCCCTAACGCTAACCCCCAGATGTTGTGCCCGGTGCAGCCGGCCCCCCCTGCACCCCCCATGCTACGCCACTGGGTCCTTGTTTACCACACACCTCTGTAGCACATTCTCATTTTGTTTTGTCTTGATTCGGATCTACACTGATCTTTAAAAACACTTTAAAAATATAGCTCTCATTGACGACCCTCTGGTGTCACATTTTTATAACACATTTTAAACATTTTATCTGACCAGTGTTGATTAGTGCTTGGTTTGCATGCCTGAGGCAGGGGGTGAGATGCACCAATGGGTTGCTCCCAACATCGGTTGCTGGGCAAACTGGCTTGGTAATGTATGAAGTGATGTACTATATTACTCAAACAGACCAACATTAATTGCGAAAAACCTTGAGCAACAACTTGTTGGTTGCTTTTATGTTTCCAGTATAGCCATATTCACAACTAGAGTTGTGTAGGAGCTGTGGGGCCAAATGCACTGACCTCATCCTGAATGTCAGCATCCCTGCAGGTTCTGCTTTACAGCTCCACATGTTCTGCATGAAGCTCTGAAGATGTTCAGCTAAAAGCCTCCTTAAGATTTTCCAGCTTAATGTACAAAGGTTTGCAAAGAAACAGACAAGGACAGGGATGTTGAGAGCTGCCCTCTTTGCCCCAGCACAAGTTATTTAACCCCAGTCTTGATAATACCTAAATAGGGCTCATAGTTCATATACATACATAGATAGAAAATGTTATTTTGGGAAACATTTTCCCCCTGCAGCAATGAATGAGATTTGAATCACATCTGAAAATGAAAACAATGAATGTTCACTGCAACCCAACTTGAAATATGTACCAATAGTTGTTTTATTTAGGCACATTTTAATATAGTTCTTAATAACCTCTTGTTAAACTGTAATTATTCTTATAGGAAAATATCAAAGCCAAAAGAAAGCAAAACCTTGCTCACAACTTGCCTATCATTTTAAAATGCCACTGCATTGTTTCAGGCAATGTAAGCCTCTGCCATTAAAAAAGAAAGAGCTATTTTAATTTTATACCAAAATAATGACACTATAATGATTAATATGTGAAAAGGCACCAAAAGTGTATATATACATACATGACAGGCCAGCTGAGCTGAGCTGAACGACAGTATAAAAGGGTGCTGGTGGGGGGGAGGGGAGGAAGGTTCCTTTAAATTAGGGTAAATGATATCAGCTGTAATAACCAGTGTGTGTGTGTGTGTGTGTGTGTGTGTGTGTGTGTTGTTAAACTGAACATATCTGAAACTATGAAATTTATTCTAAATCAGTCTACTCCAGACTTCCTCTAGAATGCTATTTTAGGGACGACAACTCCCACCAGTCCTGACCACACGAGAAACCCAGGGAGTTGACTCATGCCAAAATACTGGTCCATGTAGCTCAGAATTGAGTGGTTCTCCACTCACAGAGAGAGTCTTTCCCAGCCGTATCAGTAGATACTGGGGACTGAAGCAGGCACCTTTTGTATCCAAAGCAGATGCTGTACTACTGAGCTCCAGCACTTCCTATGTTGGCTAGGGCTGGTGGGGGCTGGAGTTCAGAAATAGCTGGACAGCATTAAGTTGGAGAAGCTGCTCTACTCCAACAAACAGTAGCTTCCTAAAGGCTCTGGCAGAGTTCTTCCATAGTCCTGCCAACTGAAATTCTTCTACTGAAAATGCCAGGAACTGAGCCAGAGACCTCCATGTGCTCTGCCAATGGGCTACAGTTGTTCCCCTTCAACGTGACTTCCCAAACAGCCATTGTTTTCATGAGTGCAACATTTATGCAAGATTATAAAAAACTACACTGATATGAATGGGTAAGTATTTCAGTAAAATGGAGGAGATTAGCCATGTCCTCAGGCTTAGATCTAAAATTCTTATGGGGCAGGGACACAATTTCATAGTGTGTGTTTCTGGGGTTTGGGGAAGGGTTGCTGTGCAGAGCAACCAGTAGGGGAGGCAATAGTCATTGCCGTTTTCAAAGGCCAGCTCTTTGATATATCACAAAAATGTATTGGAGCTATGAAATTGTTTTATACTGATTTGGACCACTGATCCATCTAGATGAGGGCTGTCGAGTCCAGCCTTCCTCAAGAAGATGTTGCTAGATTACAATATCCTTCATAATAGCAGTGTTCACCTCCTGTCCCAGATAAGGAAAGCACACTCTTTATTGATGAGAGAAAAACTTCCAGCAGCTTCCGCAGTGCTCCGGATACAGATGACCACATGCTTCTGGCCTCTAGGCAGCTGTCCACAGGTTTGAGCCAGATAGAGCAGTTACAGCAACAGTGGGGCACCTCCCTTCCACAACCTGAGACTTTTCCTGCACAGAATTCATCACTGTTTTTTCCTTTCCAAACTCCTCCTGGTTCCAGGAGACCGTGGGGTTGGGGAAGGTGGGCCTGCCCCTCACCTGAACCCTGGTTTTTCCACCACATCCTGGCGCCATTCTCTACCTCAGACTGCCCTTCTCTCCCTCCTCCCCTCAGCTCCTGCCTTGTGGGTGGTATGACACCCCATAAATCACTGGTCCCCTATCCTGGACCATGTTAGGATATTTCCATTCCACCTTAAAAAGGGAGCAGGTTGTTGTGTCACAGCCTGCGCACTTCCGGCTCACAGGAAGTTTCTGTTTTTGTATATAGCTGTTGTTTTTCTCTCTGTGTGCCTGGACACGCAGACAGGTAGTCATGTTTTTCCTTTGTTCTGACCAACGCTGAATAAAGTTGTAAATAATGCTCTCCTGAGTGCATCTTTCGTTGTGCGAACTCTGCTGAAAGAGCATGCACCAGTCCTTGGAATGTGGAATACTCTTTCTGAGGCTTGTGTCGCTAATTGACTGATACTGCATTTCTACGGGAGATCGATGGATCGTCTGGAGATGGCGTGGGGGCATGATGGCCTTTGTCTCCCTGGCAGTATCCCAACAGACCACTCCCCTAGTCCCCTGCCTCCTCCACCCACTCTCTGGGTGTCCCTGACAGCAACTCATGTCAAATGTTCACTATCCTATTTTTGTGCTTTCCTCAATGGTAGATAAAATTAATGCACTAAAGTAGGAAAAGGAAGAAGAAAAGGATACAGCAAGCTTTTACAATTAGGCCTAAAAGCAAAGGAGAATAAAGATTCTGGTTCATAGAGTTGGTTTAAACACTTTTCTGGAAATACCAGTAGGAACTGAGATTTCTATGTTCCTGCTTGGGGAAGAAAGACAGCAGAAGGATTTTGACAGAAGCAAATAAAAGTTTTAATAAAATGACTGAAATTTCCCAGTGGGGTTCCGAATAGTCCTACACACACACACACACACACACACACACACACACACACCACTACCACCACCTCCTCTCTGGCATCAGCAGAATGCACTGATAAAACAATCTTCACAAAAGCTACTCGCACCTGAATCACATTAAATATTCTTGAATGAATGAATAATCCCCGTAGAACTGCAAATGCAGCACATTATGCAATTCACTGGAGAACTCCCAATAGCACAAACTAGCCTCAAATTAAATGTCATTTTCATACCACAAGGAACCAACAAATGGCTATTTCCATTTCTGTATTTCCCATACAGATATCGTGTTCGACACACTCTTCCAACTTTTCAAATCACATAAATGAAAAGACAAGAAATTAAAACTCAACATGGGAAGGTTTCGTGAACTGCAGTAGGGGAAAGCACAATACAAATCATGCACATAAAAGGTACTGGCCAAGGAATTGGGAAAAACTAGAAAGATACTCAAAACCATATTTTACTGTTAGGTGATACTTAGAAAGCCCACAATATAAGATGCTGAAATGGAAGAAAACACAATTCTGAAGGCAAAAAATGTGGTAATTTTCACACATAGACTGTTAGTCACAGGACACAAATCTCAGATGTTTCATAGGATTTCATGTGAGCATGGTGTTATAATAATAAATCACTTATAATAAGAGATGCCACAGGGGGGAGGGGACCTCACATCTCATGAACTTGTCTTTTCCAACCCTGGCTTCTCTTCCCAAGGTAAAGGTAAAGGTACCCCTGACCATACGGGCCAGTCGTGTCCGACTCTAGGGTTGTGCGCTCATCTCATTTAAGAGGCTGGGAGCCAGCGCTGTCCGAAGACACTTCCAAGTCACGTGGCCAGCGTAACGAAGCTGCAGCAGGTGAGCCAGCACCAGCGCCGCACACGGAAACGCCGTTTACCTTCCCGCTATAAAGTGGTACCTATTAATCTACTTGCACTTAAGGGTGCTTTTGAACTGCTAGGTGGGCAGGAGCTGGGACCGAACGACGGGAGCTCATCCAGCTGCGGGGTTTCGAATCGCCGACCTTATGATCGGCAAGTCCTAGGCACTGAGGTTTTACCCACAGTGCCACCCGCGTCCCAAAGCACCCGGCAATTTACCTGTGGGGATAAAGAGGAAGGCTGCAGAAACAGCATCTCCACCAAAGCAGAATTATTGCTCCTTCTTTTATATACTGTATTACTCAGTGAGAACTTTCGTGGGAAACTCTCTCATGCATCTGAACCATGAAAGACTGAAACCCCACACACACATCAGGGTGTGTGTTAATATTTGCTTTCTGCAGGTACAGAGGGTGCATGATAGAGTTCCCAGCTGATGTGGGGGAGTGTTCAGTCCTACTTTCTGTAGGAAAAGCAACTGCACATCTACCTCTTATGCACCTGACATCACATATGTGTGAATGGTTTGAAGAAAATGACTTGATTTGACCCGTGCGCTGAAGGTTGCTGACCTGTGATTTATAGCAGGCATGTCCAACCAGTCGATTGTGATCTAGCAGTTGATCACAGAGCATCCCTGGTCAATCCTGGTTGATTGTGTCATCCTGATTGATCTCCCCAATAAAGGGGGGGGGGGAGCTCCAGAACTCTGGCTCCCCAAAAGCATCTTAACAACTTTGGTCATTCCAATGGGTAGATCACTGCCATTTTCTAATATATAGTGGGAGTAGATTGCAGTCTCTTGGGAGTTGGACATGCCTGATTGAGAGCATCTCTCTTCAAATAGAAACTTGGAGAGAACTTTTTTAAAAATTAAAAATAAGGAGTCCCTTATCATAAGCCTTGTTGTAAGAACAATGAATACATTGCTCCATATGGCTTTATGAATGATGTTCCAATTTGAAAAATCGTTCCCCTCAAAAAACAAAACAAATAGAAGGAAGAAAGTGTACACAGAAGTGATGAGCTCATCCCACATAATGCCAGAGGTGGATGGCAGAGGGGAGTGTGCCATACCCACTTCTCCACAATTGTGCCGATGTTTGCATGAACTGGGTTTATGACACCAGTGGTGTAGCATGGCTTGCCAGAGCCCGGGCTGTGCGGAGGAGTAGGGTGGGAGGGAAGGAGGGAAACAGACAGAGGATGCATGTGCATTCAACTGTCTAACAGTGTCTGTGTCACCCAGAAGATCACAGAAAATTTTGTGACCCTAACAAATTTTGTTCCATGTGGCCCCACACACTATTCCACTACCTGACACCAGAAGAAGATGGCTTGTAGGTAGGTTTTAGGAGGAGAAAAGATGCAAGAGAAGGGATTGTGGCACCTCGGCATTGAAAACAAGCGACAGACAGGGCAAAGGTGGAAATAGGGCAAAAGGTGGAAGGAAAAGGCAAGCTGTACAGATCAGAAGAAACAGAAGTGGTGGTATAATGAACCACAATGGCAGAAAAAAACTGTGGAAGGTAACATTCTTCAGCTGGACCTGTGACTAAGATTATTAGGGAACAAATTCCTGTGGAGGCCCTGAATAGTTACAGCAGGAAAAAAAAATATTGGCCATGCAGCTTCACCTGAATTTTTGAAATTAATTGGAAGTGAGTTGTGGAGAAAATGCTGAATAGTAACTCACTGTGAATATGGAATGTATAGTTTTGCTTGTCCATTATTTTAGCTGGCATTCATGGCTATAACTCAAGTTCATTTATAGCTTATTTATAACAGTGTGTAAATTAGCAAGGAAGTTAGTAACAAAAGGCCTGAAAATTCATTCCATTCCATTTAGTTCATTATCTCTAATTATAATAAAAGTCCAATCGATTTTTAGTCTTTTCTGGAGGTGTTAAAGTAGTAAATTCTCAAGTACCTTCTGGCAGCCTCTGACCAACTGTGGAGCTTAAGATTTATTTCTTAAGAAGGTAAAATCCATTCTAAATATTTTCGCTGCCTTATGTTACTTTAACTAAGTATTAGATGCCAGCCTTTGAAGAGAGAATGGAAAAACCTGGTATACCTCACCCTTCTTTAAGTTTAACGTTAAAGATAGCCTGACCTTCTGCAAAAGCAACACCTTCTTTAAAAGGACAGTTGCCAGTTTGAAGGGGATAAACCCTTTCAACCCTGCTTAGCCCCCTCCAAAAATAAAAATAAAGAAGAACAAACATAAATTAAAAATATGGCAAAATGGAAGGGAGCTTTTTTTGGGGGGGCGGGGAACTAAAAGGTTCCACGAAATTGTTGTTGTTTAGTCGTTCAGTTGTGTCCGACTCTTCGTGACCCCATGGACCAGAGCACGTTAGGCACTCCTGTCTTCCACTGCCTCCCGCAGTTTGGTCAAACTCCTGCTGGTAGCTTCGAGAACACTGTCCAACCATCTCGTCCTCTGCCACCCCCTTCTCCTTCTGTCCCAACATCAGGGTCTTTTACAGGGAGTCTTCTCTTCTCATGAGGTGGCCAAAGTATTGGAGCCTCAGCTTCAGGATTTGTCCTTCCAGTGAGCACTCAGGGCTGATTTCCTTCAGAATGGAGAGGTTTGATCTTCTTGCAGTCCTTAACTTTGGACTAGGACTGATCTGAGTTATGTAGTAAAGTAAGTGTTTGAGAAATTTACTAATCTGAAGATTTGACCCTGCCTGCCAGAGCAGAGGGAGGTGCCCTCCCATGCTATGAATGCACTGTAGGGACCACTGGGGGAATTCAGCCTTCTACAGGTTTTGCAACACAATTCTCAACTCAAACACAGTACCATCACTGATTTTAGAAATCATATATTGTATAAAGTATGTTTTGGAATGTGTAAGGTAAAGGTAAAGGTACCCCTGCCCGTACGGGCCAGTCGTGTCCGACACTAGGGTTGTGCGCCCATCTCACTTAAGAGGCTGGGGGCCAGCGCTGTCCGGAGACACTTCCGGGTCACGTGGCCAGCGTGACGAAGCTGCTCTGGCGAGCCAGCACCAGCGCACGGAAACACCGTTTACCTTCCCGCTATAAAGTGGTACCTATTAATCTACTTGCACTTAAGGGTGCTTTCGAACTGCTAGGTGGGCAGGAGCTGGGACCGAAAGATGGGAGCTCATCCCGCCGCGGGGATTCGAACCACCGACCATACGATCAGCAAGTCCTAGGCACTGAGGTTTTACCCACAGCGCCACCCGCGTCCCACTTTCATAAATACTTTCATAAATGCTTCTTTTGCGAGGAAATAAATTCAGAAATATGTGTGCAAATGTGTATATATAAGGATAAATCAATCATGTGGGGGGAGGTTAATTGGAAAAAAACCAAGCAACCTATATTTTAATGTGGAAATGAGATGGAACTGTATCATGAACGAACACATGTAAAATTGACACTGGCTGAAAATAGACTGATCCATGCATTCCTATTAGGATGCCTGCTCTGCAATTTGCTCCTCATTGCTTGCCAAGTATGGAATGTTGTTTCTGATTTGCTATTTAAATTCCTATACATGGGCTCACATAATTGCATGTGGATAGAAAGTATTTCCTGCCCTTGCTGTTGCATTGTCCAAACAGCTATGATACTTTCCTCCATAATTAAAAGAAAACCAGATACGTTCCTACACTTTTCTCTCAGTTTTCTTAAATGGTAAATAGCAAATATTGCCTGCTCCTCTCGACCCATGCTGCACACCAAGGAAAATGCTCAAGTGCTGAAATTCCTCTTCTATGTAATACCTTTGCATTAATATCACAGTCTTTAAATATGCATTTGTGGTGTATGTTCCATAAATGCTCTGCATTAGGGCGAGGTATGCTTCTCTCATGTATACCGTGCAGACAGATGTCTTAGTTCCATTGTAAGCTACATCTGTTATGGGTTGAATGACAGAGGAGACATTTTATATAATGACTAGGTTGAAAGCACACCAAAAAGTGCAAGTAGATAAATAGGTACCGCTCCAGCGGGAAGATAAACAGTGTTTCCATGTGCTGCTCTGGTTTCGCCAGAAGCGGCTTAGTGATACTGGCCACATGACCCATAAAAACTGCAGACAAACTCCGGCTCCCTTGGCCTTTAAAGTGAGATGAGCACTGCAACCCCCAAGTCGTCTGCGACTGGACTTAACTGTCAGGGGTCCTTTACCTTTAAGTAGTATAATCCGTGAAGCCCCAACCATGGCTCAAGTAATCCTGGCAACTGTTCACAGTAAAATGAATCACACAAATACACTATCAGATACAGTTCAAATTGAGCATTCGCCATATATCTCAATCCTTCCATTGGAGTGTCAGTTCTTAGGCCACATCTGCACTATACATTTAAAGAAGTGTTATACGACTCTTTAAAAAAAACACACGAAAGAATTCTGGGAGCTGTAGTTTATTAAGGATGCTGACAGTTCCTATGAGACCCCTATTCTCCCTTCACCAAGCTACAACCACTCTGGGAACTTTAGAGAAAAAGCCAAGTAGGTGAGAAGGAAGGTAGGATTTCACTTTCTTTGTGGAGGCATCACCCCTTGACACAGCAGATTGCAGAAACACCTACAACTTTCAACACTTGCGCGTCTCTTGAGTACGATAATTTGACCAAGGTCAGCCATCCTTTTCACAGGGGTGCTAACAACATTTCATCAGGACTGATTTCAAATGCATTAGAACTTCAGCTTCTCAAATTCATAGAGACAGGAGAAGAGTAGCTTTCGTGTAACCAGTCTTTGCCATTTAACACTGAGAACAAGCGCTTGAAAGCTATCTCCAAGAAAAAAACCCATTGTCTCAGCTGTATCTTGCAGAATAATGATAATAAAAAGGGACTGTCACTGGCCTTATTCTTTTTGTAGTTAGTGAGGTTCAGAGCGGTTATATTTTCCGCCTTGATAAATTTACATGAAGTCTAACAAACTAAATGTCTTTCTTCAAAGATTGCAGTAGTAGAAAATGACAAGGAATCTCCTAACAGACAAGATGGCATTTATAACAACACCCAGATTTTCTAATGGGATTGCAAGTATATTCAATATAAACTGATCTGGGTGCAACTTATTTCTGCACAAACGGGCATAGGAGAACGTATTTCTGCACGAACATGCAAAAACTGTAAGTCTTTGAGGCATTATATATATATATATATATATATATATATATATATATATATATATGCAGGTTTTGGTGTCCTCGGGTGTCTTCCCGTGTAAAAGTTGGGGTGTCTAGGCGACGTTTCGACGAGGTCTCACTCGTCATCTTCAGGCTGGTGCTTTCGGCTTCTTGTTACTGGAACAGAGCGGGATCTCAATGTTTGAGTTCCTATAAATACTGTAGAGGGGGTGTGGTGTCTAGCCTCCAATGTTCTGGGCAGAGAGGAAGTTCCCAGGCTAGTGTGCCTTTTCTTCTTTTGTTCCTTAATTACTTGAGAGATACTGACACCATCCAGTAGCCAATCCATGGTGGCACCTCCGGATGCTGCACCCCCCTGCAATCCCTACACAGATCTGGCTGACACAAGCCACAAAACCACAGCTCGCCCCTATACACGAAGCCAAGCCAAAGCACAACTAAGTGCAATACAGCCATCTTCTCAGGAAAACTCTTCACAAAGTTCAAGAGGTCAAGACACAAAGACTTTAGCAACTAATCCACACCTAATGACCCACCTAAGTGGTACTCAGGATATCACTCAAGAAATCACTCAAGGTATCTCTCAAGTAATTAAGGAACAAAAGAAGAAAAGGCACACTAGCCTGGGAACTTCCTCTCTGCCCAGAACATTGGAGGCTAGACACCACACCCCCTCTACAGTATTTATAGGAACTCAAACATTGAGATCCCGCTCTGTTCCAGTAACAAGAAGCCGAAAGCACCAGCCTGAAGATGACGAGTGAGACCTCGTCGAAACGTCGCCTAGACACCCCAACTTTTACACGGGAAGACACCCGAGGACACCAAAACCTGCATTCCTGTACCCGTGAAAATCTACGAAAGCAAATATATATATATATATCCTCCTAAAGAATATGAGATTGCTTTGTTAGTTGGATAAATTAGGGAGTTGAGAAAGCTGAATCCTGTTAAAAATATCACTTTAAGTGTAATGATGACAACAGCAGTAAAAATAGCCTACTAAGGATATTAAGGAAGCAAGAAATCCTAAATTTATAAACTCATCTGTTGTACGGACTGAATATTACACAGAAAACATAAGAATGCTTGTGAAATTTGTAGGAACCAACAGGCAGCAAAATATCAATACTACATGCCTCCTTTGGAAATTTTCACCTTGTTAAAATCTTGAGGGAAGCTTAGTGCTAGCTGTACCCAAAAATGGACCACAGATGTCAAGGTTTGTAAGGCGTAAAGTACACACTAAATAATAAGCACCACCATTCTTATTATCTGATCTATTATTATTTTTAAAGTAAGCAGTGACTGTTGCTTTGAGCCATCCCTGGAGGTACTTACTGCAACATGTTTGCCTGAGGGATGCTTGCAAACTTCAAAGTTTGCAGCAAAGCATCCATCTGCCTCGCAGCCTAGCCTTCCTTGACAATGCTACCTGGTAACCTACAGTTTCATCAAAATCTTTCCAATGAAGTGTAAAGAAAGCCCCTCACCCGCAGTTCATTAGTGCTCCTTCAGTCTCACCAGCTGTAACCCATCTTGCTTTCAGTGTTAGCAAAATGCCAAACAAATTGTGGAAATGTGTCTGGATCATAGCCTGGGGTGGGTGGGGTGGGGAGAGTGTGTCCCTCCACATGGTTTGTTTTTGTTTGGCCCAAACCTTGATGAATGTTTCCTGCTTCCCTATCTTTTTAGGCGAAGGGGATGCAATTCAGTGGTATATATCACATTATTTGTATTGAAAAGATCCAGAATTCAACGCCTGGCATTTCCAGAGTGAGATAGGATTGAGAAAAATGGAATTCTTACCACAAATTTCTATTCCCAGGGATTCCTGGAGGGCATTCTTGTTGCTTAGGCTGGTGCCTCCTCTTGGCATGTAGGCAGGGTCCATTTTCCCTACAGGTGGTGAGAAGCTATCCCATTCTCCAGAACAGCAAGCTGAGCAAGGATGATGCCTCAGCCCCCATGACTGAAATAATTTATTTTCACTTTTACAACAGTGAGATTACACAAGCACCCCTCACTCAGCTCTCTTAGTCTTAATTCCCCTCATTTACTGACGCACATCCACCAAACCCGAAAGTCAATTGCCCTGTTGTTATCTTTTCATTCAGCAGCCTAACAGCCCATGGATAGAAGCTGTTCT
Organism: Podarcis gaigeae; assembly: GCF_964106915.1. NCBI lineage: Eukaryota > Metazoa > Chordata > Lepidosauria > Squamata > Lacertidae > Podarcis > Podarcis gaigeae. The sequence goes on along the minus strand of NC_139683.1, from coordinate 74,552,534 downwards.
TTACCCTGTTGGTGCGACTAATCATGCTTCTATATCTTCTGCCTGAGGGCAGGAGATCAAGAAAGTGACAGCCAGGGTGTGAATCATCCCTGAGAATTTTCCTCACTCTCCTGAGGCAACGTTCTTCCGCTATTTCATCCAGTGGATTCACGGGATGGCCCATAATATCTTGAGCTATATTCACCACCCTCTGTAGGCACTTCCTATCAGTTGATGTCAAACCAGAGTACCACATCGTGATGCAGTATGAAAGGACACTTTCTATTGTGGACCAGTAGAAGAAGATCATTAAATGTTGATTGACATTGTTCTTTCGCAATAGTCTGAGGAGATGGAGTCTCTGTTGGGCTTTCTTAACCACCTGGGTTGTATTGATTTTCCAAGGAAGGTCTTCACTGAGATAAACTCCTAGGAATTTAAAGGAAGAGACTCTCTCCACACAGCCCTCCCCATGTACAGCGGGGCTAGTTCTCCTCTCTTCCTCCGAAAGTCCAACACCATCTCCTTTGTCTTGCTGATATTAAGGTGCAAGTTGTTCCCTAGGCACCATGTAGATATTTGTATATATATTTGATATATGCATTCAGTGATGAAGCAGGACCACAACATTCCACTGGCCCACCACTCAGATTGAGCAATTCTAACTGTGTAAAGCTAAAATAGCCTAGGTTGGCACAAAGAAAATAACAATATCACAGAATTACAGAAGAGAATGTTCCAGGAAACTGGTGTGTGTGTGCTAATTACCACAGGTGGTACTGGAAGAAGCCACTACAAACAGATGTAACCTCAACCACTGGAATGAAGGGAATGTCCTCCAATAACCCCTGGGAATAAAAAAAATCACAGTTAGGATTTCCATTTCCTCTCCCAAGCTTCCTGGAGGGCCTCCTTATTGTTTGGGATCTGTTTGGGATCTGTCAGAGAGGTTCTTTCTAGAGCAGAAATCCAGATCTAGAAAGTCTTGTCTGAAGTACTTTTTAGGAAACCTTCCATCGGCAAGCACCCAGGGTCTTTCAATGCTTCAAAAATGTGTGAAGAAATGCCCATGTGGTCATACTGCAAATGTCCAGAATAGGAAACCTTCCACTGAAAGCAGCAGAAATGGAAGCCCCACCCTCTTAAAGAATGTGCAGTCAGCCCCCGGATGGATGTTGATGTTTGGTAATGAAAATCACATTTTAGCAAGACATGTAAATTTTCAAAGACAACTATAAATTTTACTTTCATCATGAAATCTTCCTAGAAAAGGACATAGATATTGCTGCATGCCACCTCAATCTCTGAACAGTGTAGGATTCCAGAGGTACCATGTTCCAGGGTTCATGTTTCCTTTTAGAAATGAAACACAGTGGAGACTGGTGTATTTATATCTTCTTCTTCTTCTCCTTCTTCTTCTTCTTCTTCTTCTTCTAATTCTAATTCTAATTCTAATTCTAATTCTTCTTTCACTTGTAGCCAAGTAAGGTTGTCTTCCATGAACATGGTCTTAACAGTGAGTCCGTAAGTGATGGTGGAGGCCAATTCTGGATCCACACGTCCTTCCAAAATGGGGACATAGGTTTCTGGGCAGGAGTTGATCACGGTGAGGGTTTGCCAAGCATGCCTTCCTCTTAGGTTTCTCCTTTTTGCCCTGAGTTCGTGATTCTTCAAAGCCCATGACACCTTTGGTAAAAGCTGTTCTCCGACTGGAGCGCTTGCAGGCCAGTGTTTCCTAGTTGTCAGTGTTTATACTACATTTTTAAAGATTTGCTTCAACAGTCTTTAAATCTCTTTTGTTGACCGCCAGAATTAAGCTTTCAATTTTTAAGTTTGGAATAGAGTAGTTGCTTTGGAAGATGATAATCAGGCATCTGAACAACATGACCAGTCCAACAAAGATGATGGTGAAGAATCATTGCTTCAAGACTGGTGATCTTTGCTTCCTCCAGTACACTGACATTCGTTCACCTGTCTTCCCGAGTGATGTTTAAAACTTTTCAGAAACATCGTTGATGGAATCTTTCGAGGAGTTGGAGATGGCGTTTATAAGTGATCCACGTTTCACAAGCATACAGTAAGGCTGGTAGTAAGAATAGCTTTGTAAACAAGCATTTTGGTTTCCCTGAGAATGTCCTGGTTCTCAAACACCCTGCATTTCAATCGGGAGAAAGCTGCACTCACGGAGCTCAAGCGATGTCAGATTTCAGCATCAATGTTAGCCCTTGCGCAAAGATAACTGCCCAGGTAGGAGAAGCGGTTGACACTTTCCAACATTACACCATTAAGTTGGATTTGTGGCACTGCACAGGGGTTGTTTTGTGCTTGCTGGTGCATCACTTTGGTTTTTTGGATATTGAGTGATAGGCCAAGCTTTCCATAAACTTCTACGAAGATATTCAGGGATGGTTTGGAGGTCATCCTCTGAGTGTATACACACTACATTGTCACCAGAATACTGAAGCTCTATGACGGAGCTTATGATATATGGTATATTTACACATATAAACTACCCAGGCCTGTGGTGGAAGGGTTCACATCAACTCCCAAGAAGGTTTTGCTTCTTTCATAGCCACAGCCTTTGATTCAAACAGAAATCAAAAATTGCTTTCTGGCCTTCTGCCTGATTTTAGCTCACATGAGAGCAAACTCTGCTCTCAACTCTGGAGTTTTGTATTTCTAACTAACAGAGAGTTTAGGGTCCACCCATTTGCCCTCTGGAATAGAGCTACTCATTTGTTTCCCTTAATGACCCATTAACCTATTGCAGCCAGGAATTAGAAGAGGGACAGGTATTCAGCCTATTCCTCCCCGCTGAAAGCCCTTATAACAGTATGATATTGTGGAAAAAGATAATTTGACTTATGTTGCAGTATTTTCACTAGTGTTGAGATGAATTTGGGAAACTCTAAATGTGAATTTATGAATTATGTGTGGTGGAGTGTGATAGTCAAGTATCCTGGTTTTGTAAAGTGCCTAGGGATTCCACAAATGCAGATTAAGGCCTTATCAAATTCATCCCAGAATCATACATCTCAACTGACATAATATACAGAATTTTGCCTCCCGTTACATTACCAAATTCACAGCAGAGGCACTTTAGGGGAAACGGAATGATGGAAATCAGCTCCTCTTCTCCAGAGGCCTACAAAACTATGGTTTTATTCATAATACACCCGGAGGAGAAAATACATTCATTTAATTAAAAGCTCCACATATTTTTAAATGGAATATTGAACTAGATTGTGGCCCCACTTTTTAAACACATACAGACGTAAGAACAAAAGTTCAGTGATGGATAAAGGAGGCTTATTAGTCTATAATCAGCATTCACAAAATTAATATGTGTGATTAAGGAACATTTGCACTAATGTCATGACAAGACGACAGCTTCCTGAGCTCCCACAAAAGAACTAAATCTCATTAAAAGCGGGAATCTCTGCATTTGCTTTAGAAAAATCACTTTATGCCAATGCAGCAGTGAACCCTTCGGAAGTGCAGCTTCTTTCAGTTGGGTGGTGGTAATAGTCATCCTTTGAAATATGGAATCAGCAGAGTTAGGCCCCAAAGTGGCATATGTGGAAGAGGGAACTGGAGATGAATCTTAGGCTGCATTTATGAAGCAGTTTACTTCATGTCCCCGATGTTTCTCTAACTGTTGATTTCCACACTATATTTGAGCTTTCACATAGTGTAAAAGGCACTTACGGAAATCTAGAGAAATATATAGGAACTTTAGCACTATTTCAGTGTTAACTGCTTCCAGAAAGAAAAAGAAAAAAACCTATTTGTAACCTCATTAACCTAGAAAATTTCTGGAATACGGAATTGAGGCAGTATACTGGCATACAGTTCGTTCGTGCCATTTTCCATTTTTTTTTGCAGAAACAGAAAAATACATGTGTGTGAAGGGTGGGGGGAATAGCGACATTGATGAGTTGTTGCTGTCTCACACCACACCCACTGGTGTGAATGGAATTTAGTGAACTGTGCCTTTCTGTCGAGAAAAACTGCAGTTCCATAACCAATAGCTACTGCAGTGTGAATGTTAGAAAACAGGGTAATAGCATGAGCATTACAATCAGGAAAATTAATGCAGTATTTCCCACATCTGTATGCACCCCCACTCCCCCTTCTTTTTAAAATTGTTAAAACCACAACCTGCTCTTGCTGCTGTTAAAGGTAAAGGACCCCTGACAGTTAAGTCCAGTCGCAAATGACTCTGGGGTTGCGGCACTTATCTCGCTTTATTGGCCGAGGGAGCCAGCATTTGTTTGCAGACAGTTTTTTCCGGGTCATGTGGCCAGCATGACTAAGCCGCTTCTGGCGAAACCAGAGCAGTGCACGGAAATGCCCTTTACCTTCCCACCGGAGTGGTACCTCTTTATCTACTTGCACTTTGACATGCTTTCAAACTGCTAGGTTGGCAGGAGCAGGGACTGAGCAACGGGAGCTCACCCCGTCACAGGGATTCGAACCGCTGACTTTCCGATCAGCAAGCCCTAGGTTCAGTGGTTTAGACCACAGCTCTTGCTGCTATGCACCCTCAAATACATTTCTCCCCTAATAACACTAGCACCCCACCACATCCTGCTGAAATTCAAACAGTATTAAAAGAAAGAGCAGGGAAAACCTGGGAATCAGTTGAAAAGTGGGGGTTAAATCCCTTAAATATAAGACTTGCCTTATGGTAGTGCTGAGGCTACAATCCTCAACAGGTCTTATTTCTGAACAGATATACGCATAAGATGGTGATGAAATAAATAGGAAGCCCCCTTCCTCCAAATTTACCAGTCTTATTGAAACCTTTTACCTCCCTTCTATTTTCTTGGATGATTCACCAAGGAAACACCTTCACATTTGCTTCTAAATATTATTCTAGGTAAGCCTCAAAGATAACTCTGGTTGTCAGGAGTTACAATACATGTGGGTGGTAGATAAAAACCAAGAAGGAAGAAAGTAAAATTCAAAATGCAGAGTAGAAACTTTGGAAACACTATTTTGAGGTTGTTTTGAGCCAGATATTCTGAAGAATTCCTTGCAACAAACAGAATGCTTTGACTGCTGTATAAATAAAATGGAAGAGACTTGTTGCATTTTTAATGACAAAAATTGCAAAGGGGGGAGCTCCCTCCCCCCAAAAAAGTCTCTTTAGTGAAAGAACTTGATATTTGTAGAAAAAACATGAAATAATCATTGGCAGACTTGCCAGTAAATTTTAGTTTAAGCCAAGTCAAACGCTCTGTTTGAAACATATGTCTGCAATAAAGCAAGGCTTGACCAAGAAGATGAGCTTTGATTCTCTAATGTGACCTCTTCTTAGCAGAGCAAAGTAGAAATCAATCACATATAATAATACATTTCAGATTGCTCAGCAGAGGCTATCAGCAAATGGCTCAGGGTGTAATTGAACATTAGATCTCCAAGGCATGGTCTCTTTCACTGCATGCTCAAATTCTCCCCCTAAGATTTGTTAGCAAATTTGTCTTTTCGGCATTAACACTTGAAAAAACACTTCACTCTGACACACCCCAAAGACTCATTCTTACAGCCCAATATTATGAATTTTTATTCAGCAGTTATTCCATCCCATATCTATATAGACTCACAGGCATGAAGAAAACGAGCAAGAATTCCACCCCAACCCCCTGAAAATGAGACTGACTCTTGAGTTTCTATAAGTCAACATCATGGGTATGCCTTGTGACTGCAGAGATACAACTGGCAGAAGTCTCCTTAGATAGCTGATGATTCTGCTACATATCTGCACTGGGACTGACTCCATACTTTGTGAAAGAAATGAGGCAAAGTAACCTACAGCTCATAGATTCTGACTGAATGCAGGCAACATCCCTTAAATCAATCCTATAAAAATGAAGTGTGTAGACATCTCTGTAAAAAAACGTGTTAGGGGCTCTTGATTAACTGGATAGCAATTCTTGGCAAAAGATTATTCATTTTTATACAGATATTTCTTTAAACTGCAGAAGGCAAACTTCATTTGAGAAACAAAAGAAAAAAAATCCTTCCAGTAGCACCTTAGAGACCAACTATGATTATTATTTGTATGAGCTGTCTTGTGCATGCACAACTTCTTCAGATCTGAAGGAATTTTATTTTTTTGTTTCAACTATGGCAGATCAACACGGCTACCTACCTGTAACTAGAATCATTTGAGAAGAGGCCTTCCCTCATATGTGTGAGAGAAGAAAATGTCCCTTTTATGCCAAGTATGCCAACACTTGTCTTTGTATGTTATGGCAAGCCATAATCAGGGCGTTTTTTTAAATACTGGGAGTAGATTGCAGACTCTCGGCAGTTGGATGCCCCTGCCATAAACCATGAGCATCTTTTATTTTGTTTAGGTCTGCCCCTCCTCAAGTTGGGAGAAACAAACCATGAGGCTTGATTTACTTTAATGTACAAACCAGCACTCATGGTTTGTGAAGTGTAGGTGGGTTCCCATGAGGGACGACACAACGATAACAGCAAGAACCTTCATTGAACTAACAGAACTGGACGACAGGTGCAAAGCAACTGCTTATATACATTTCTGAAGGTCTGGGCCACTCCCACTCCAAACGTGATTGGCTATCTAAACTTCTAAGCTGCGAATCATGACTCAGAGTTTAAGGGCCAATGGCAGAGGCCCAAATCCTGAAATGTTCTGTGATTGGATATCATGTATCGAATCACAGAACAAAGGAGCTCACAATCCTTAGTCCAGACTCAAGCTCAGGCAAACACAGACCACTGAATACATAATAGTTTGATTCTAACACATCATGTTAAGCCAAGCCTTGTGGTTTGTTACTCCAGGCTTGAAGGTGAGTTGAGTAAAATGAGAGCAATTCATCAACATGCTCTAACCTGCTGCTTCTTCACAGCAAGTCATGGCCAATGGCTTAATGTGAAGTGTAAACAGTGGCTAATGCCTGCTGCAAAAAAAGGACACAGCATCTAAAAACAAAGTGCTTTTACAGTACAATTATTGATTTTTATCAAATGCAAATTGCATGTTGCATGCAACATATGCTCCAACTCTTGAATTTGTTTCTGAGGAAATAATCGTTTCCTTTCTTTCTTGGGGCTTTGACCTTCTAAGCTAACTCAGGTACTGCAGCAGCTGCCAGAAGTCTTTAAAATTTCTGCCCAGAGCCCTTGGACCAAAACAGTGAATATCTGAGGAGGCTATCAAAAAGACAATGAGAAGTGGAGCAAGTGAGGAAGGGTAGAAAGAGCACAATGCTAAAGCAACCATGGCTATATGAATAAAACATGCAAATATACTCATCTGCATGTACTTTCAAAAATGTAATCCAAAATCTATGAGTGATTTGGATTTTTTTTTCTAAAACCAAAAGTGAAAAAAATGCAATTTGACAACAATGGGCTGAGTGGAAAATGAAGCTGGAGGGATAGTTTTGCATACTTAAAGCATGTCTCTGCTGCCATCATAGTTTGTATTTTTTACGTTCAAATGATTCATTTGTGCATTCCTTATTTTTCCACCCCAACAGGTATGACTCAGTTTGTTCATCTTATGAATCAGTATTACCAAAAGAAAAGTAAATATAAAGTAAAATAATACAGAGGACAGCACAAAGTTTATGTGACACATTTCTCTATCAATGAGAACAAACACCCATCAATACAGTGCCATTTTACTTCATGCCCAAACATGCCCAAAGAATCGTTTTACTGGAACATGTTGTTGAATGTGTTTGCCATATATAATTTCAAAACCATTCATTTTTCCCATCAAAAATAACAGTTCCATTCATTTTTTTGCTGAACAGCAATATTTTAGTGACTAATGGAGCTGTAAGCCTAGTGTAATTTTGAAGATACAATTTCACATTTGAGAGTGAAAAGAAGAATATGGCATTTTAAACAGTGTAAAATGTCAATAATCAAACAGCAGGCAAGTTTCTGGTGTTCAAAGAAAGACTATACTGATCTCAAGGAGAGAGAACTCTCCATCTAAATAAGTCATGAGGACTCTTGATTAATGCTTTAAGTTCCTTCACTATACAATATGGAAATGTACTTCTCAGAAATGTAATTGCAATATTCTAACACTCATAGAAACAACAATTTTCCAAACACAACTGTGACATTTTAAAAAACTCATTTCAAAAAGATCGCATACAATAGTTTTCCTTAGACTTCACAGAAAACGGAAACATAGCCCCCAAATTTAAGAGGCAGAGTTGGGCCTAAAGAACCCACGTTGAGAAGCACAAAGATGATGCACTGAAGGTGATATACTTTATTGGATTTTTCATAGCACACAGCATAGAAAAGTAACCAGTTTTCAGGAGCACATGAAGAATAAAAGTCACAATAAAATGCAACCAATTTTTGTTCTCTTACTGAGCACTTCTGCTCAGCATATCCTTTCTGTACATTTTTGTCTATTCACTCATTACCTTCAGTGTCCTCATGTGGCGTAAAAAAATAGGTCGGGAAGCAATGGATAAGACCACCTTTGTTTGTCATAAATAATAATAAATAAATAAATAATAATAATAATAATAGGGGGACGCAGGTGGCGCTGTGGGTTAAAGCCTCAGCGCCTAGGATTTGCCGATCGAAAGGTCGGCGGTTCGAATCCCTGCGGCGGGGTGCGCTCCCGCTGCTCGGTCCCAGCGCCTGCCAACCTAGCAGTTCGAAAGCACCTCCGGGTGCAAGTAGATAAATAGGGACCGCTTACCAGCGGGAAGGTAAACGGCGTTTCCGTGTGCGGCTCTGGCTCGCCAGAGCAGCGATGTCACGCTGGCCACGTGACCCGGAAGTGTCTCCGGACAGCGCTGGCCCCTGGCCTCTTAAGTGAGATGGGCGCACAACCCCAGAGTCTGTCAAGACTGGCCCGTACGGGCAGGGGTACCTTTACCTTTACCTAATAATAATAATAAAAACCAGGAAAGACCCAGTGGCTACCAAACTGTCCTTAGGAGTGGCTCTTGGTGCTAGGAAATATTAGCAACATTTATGTTCATTAGCAGTAGCTCTCCAATTACTTGCACAAACAAACAAACACTGAGAAACATCCCCTTCAAATGTTTAAAGGTATCAAGCCCAGGTGTCTATCAACACAGACCTTGAATCCAGGATTCCACAGGAAGAACATTAAAAAACCCAACTGTGTGTTTTTACATTCGAAAAGTGCAAGATCATTCACATTCAGCACAGATGCTTCGGAAACAACCTTATAGATTTAACTCCAATTTCAGCATCCATGGGACAGAACAAGCAGAACAAGAAACAGATCACACCCTAACCCTAACCTATTGACCAGGTAGCAACTTTCAAATACCTGGGAATAACTTTTCAGGAAAGGGTCTCGTGGCACCAACAGATGAAAAACGCCATTGCCAATGCAGGAAGGGCCAATAAAGCCCTTACAAGATTTTTTCATGGGAAAGGGGGTAAATACGTTCCGGCAGCCTCCCAGGTTTTTGCTGCAAAAATACTCCCACAACTCACTTATAGATCCCAGGTTTGCAGTTTTAAAAATTTTGCGCCTATGGAGGCATTTCAAACAAAATTCTATCGGTGTCTATTGGGGATCCCCCCCCGTGTATCTAATATAGCTGTCCGCTTAGAAGTTGGACAACCACCCGTTAACGCACGGTTGTGGATTCTAAAGATACACTATTGGTTAAAACTAATTTTTTCCCCGGCCGGTTTGGCTCCTTTAACACTCTTAGACACCTTTCATTCTACCTGGAAAGCTTCCCTGTTTGAAAAGATAAGAAGCTTGGGATTCTCCCCGCAGATCTTGATAGCGGCAGGATATGAGAGAGCCAAAAGTCAAGTGCTTCAACGCATTAGGGACATAGAGTTGCAATGTCATATGGGCAAAATGGATAAACATGCCACAATTAGAGACTTTGGGAGAGGGTTTTCACCCGCAAATTATCTGGCTGATTTACAAATACCTAAGTACAGACACTCCTTTACCCTGGCCAGATTCAACGTTCTGCCCTCTGCCCTGCTGCTAGGCAGATATGAGGGCAAACCATATGAGTCACGTGTTTGCCCATGTGGCTCATTGGAAGTGGAAACAAGTCTGCATGTATTGCTGCACTGTAGTTACTACGAGGATCTACGCCTGACCTTTATTGCCCCAGTTCTACAAAAGCTTAAAAATGAACCAGAACTCCAACGTATGAGAGCCTTGGTAGAAGATAAGGTTCCTGAAATTACGATCAATGTTGCCAAATTCTGTGTAGCCGCTATTAGGCGTAGGAAACAAGAGCTTTCCAATGTCAATATGCAGGCGAAGGCAAATACTTAATTTTATTTATGCTGTCTAATTTTAAATTGCTGTTATGGCCTAATCTGTATTGAAATTGTCCTTTGTTTTTCCCGCTGTAATGCTTCGCTGACTAGCTGTACGAGTTAATCTGGTCTGTGACCGTTTAATAAAATTTGATTTGGTTTGATTTGATCTTGCACCCTAAACATTATGCTGCAGATCATAGGTAATGCTATACAATGCTTTTCCATTACTGTAGATGGCAACAGGTGAACTCTTAGGCCAAGAGAATAAATATTGTCCTTTAGCACCTGTGATATATACAGAATGCTCTATGAGCGGCAAGAGAATTCTCTGTTCATATAAGGGGCAATCTCCAAGCATACTAGGAATATCTCTCTTTATAGAATGAAAGTGGAAGTCCCTATGGATATAAGGAGTTGGATGTTAATCACCTTACAGAAAATATATAGGCACAAAAAAGGATACCGTATTTTTCCCTCTATAACACGCAGATTTTTTTCTCCTAAAAAGTAAGGGGAAATGTCTGTGCGTGTTATAGAGCGAATGTGTGGTCCCTGGAGCCGTTTGTCCCAAGTGCATGGCAAAAATCAGGCAAAAATCATATTGCGCCATCACGGAGGAGAGGAGGCTGCTGCTTTCCTGCATTCTGCCTCAGGGTCTTACTGCCCACCCTCTTCTGTTTCGGTTGCTGTTTGCTCAGACGGAACAAAGAGCACTGAAATCCCCTCCCCTCCAGGCAAGTAGAGAGGAAAGCAGAGCGTCCGTGGCTCCGCTGCTGCTGCTGCTGCTGCTGCTGCGTCTGGGGACTCGGCAGGCAGCGGAAAACATGCAGATGAGAGAGAGAGAGAGGGCTGGCTTGAGTGGGTGGATGGACTTTTGCCTTCCTTCCCCCCACCTTTAAACCCCTCTCCTGCATTCTTAGCCAGCTGCTTCTCCGCACACCCCTCTCGTGCTCCTTGTCCCTTCTATATTTTTCCTTCCCTCCCCACTTAAAACGTGGTTACAAAGCACGGATCCACATGGATCCTCAGGATCTTTGCATTGGGTCACCCCAAATTCACCATCAGATCACATAGCATGTCCATGGCTACAGCCTGCCCCCCCAAAATCACGCACCCACTGTTGCCTGGGGCTGCAATGGTGCAAAAACATGGTTACAAAGCATGGATCCACATGGATCCTCAGGATCTTTGCATTGGGTCAGCCCAAATTCAGCATTAGAGCACGTAGCATGTCCATGGCTACAGCCTGCCCCCCCCCCAAATCACGCACCCACTGTTGCCTGGGGCTGCAATGGTGCAAAAATGTGGTTACAAAGCATGGATCTACATGGATCCTCAGGATCTTTGCATTGGGTCATCCCAAATTCACCATCAGAACACATAGCATGTCCATGGCTACAGCCTGCCCCCCAAAAATCACGCACCCACTGTTGCCTGGGGCTGCAATGGTGCAAAAACGTGGTTACAAAGCATGGATCCACATGGATCCTCAGGATCTTTGCATTTGGTCAGCCCAAATTCACCATTAGAGCACATAGCATGTCCATGGCTACAGCCTGCCCCCCAAAAATCACACACCCACTGTTGCCTGGGGCTGCAATGGTGCAAAAACGTGGTTACAAAGCATGGATCCACAGGGATTCTCAGGATTTTTGCATTGGGTCACCCCAAATTCACCATCAGATCACATGTCTGTGGCCACAGCATGAAGCACAAAAATGATACATCCACTGTTTCATTCAGAATGTTTTTTCCCTTGTTTTCCTCCTCTAAAAACGATGTGCGTGTTATGGTCAGGTGCGTGTTGTAGAGCGAAAAATACGGTACTCTCCAAGAACCAGAAAGCAAACTTCTACGGATAATGCATCAACAACTGAAATATATTCTTCACATGGATAGAGGATCAACATTTATATTATAACAACACTGCTTAAAATTCAAGTAGTTCAAAAGACTTGTTTTCATAAATTCAATTGACAATAAGCAAGCGATCAAATTCAGAAGGTTGCTCAAAAACAAAGCTAAAATACGCCACTGTAGACAAACCATGTTTTTTATGAGGCAAATTTTAAACATAAGAACTTTGTTGTGATGTAAACACTATCTGAGAGGCAGAGGCAAATCGTTAACTGAATAAGAAAAGCCTTTTCTTTCACTCCAGGCTAGAGCCAGGAAGACATAGATAATACAGGAGTTCTCCAACAGTATGCCAAGTGGCAGTTCAATGGTCACAGTTGCTCTCTGTTGCTAAGGAGATATCAATGTAGCTGTGATACTTCTCCATTTATGTACATGCAGAAAGGGTCACTTTATGATTGGTCATTTAATGAATATTCCATTCAAACTTATTGGTCCATCAGAAAGCAGTTGATTGGCCTGAAGGGAATATAAGGCCAGACACAGCACTGTTTGGTGCAGTCCTTGGTGGACCATGAAGAGATTTAGTGAGGGATTTGAGAAGAACCTAGAGAGAGAATCTGGAGATGTTGAGTCAACCTGGAAGCTGAAGTCATAGAAGATCTATGAGATAGATGTTGAAGACTCCAGCAGCATTTCAGGAGGAAGGGGAGAAGTGAAGGCCAATGAGACAGCAGGTGTCAGTTGACAGGAGGAAACAATGAGTTCTTGGCCAGATTGAACATGTCTGGTGAAATCAGAAATGCCTGGACGCTGTCTGAGGGAAAGTGAACATCAAAAAGAGGGAAGAGGTTTTCTAAACAAAGCTGTGGGCAGTGGTGGAGGAAGCCACTTGAGCGCGTGGGGTGGTGCACAGTGGGGCCTCTGGAGTCTGCCTTCCTCCCCCCACTCAGCTGCCCTACAGCTGGGGGGAGGCAGCAGCCAGACCATTTGGGCAGCGTGGAGCCTGTACACACCCAAGCCACCGTGTCTATCGCAGGAGAGACATGGTGGCTCTGGCATGCTGCAGGACCCGCAGTGAGTGCCACCTGGCATTGTGTCACCCCCCCCCCCCAGTGACACCCAGGGTAGACCGCAGCCACCGCACCCCCTTCCTCTGCCCTTGCCTGTGGGTCATCCGAGGAAAATGCGGGAAGGAGAATTGCCTCTAGTTATTCATGCAGGGATAGGAACCAGAGTAAGTACTGTTTTCTTAAAACAGTAGCACCATTAATGACCATGAAAAAGCTACTTAATGCAATAGCCACACTAACAAATAACAGTAAGTTACAGTAACTGCAACTGCCTATAGTGCTATTGTGCTCATGTCATGCATTGAGACTTTCCGTGGCATTTGTTTGACGACTTTCTTTTTAACTGCTTTCGATTTTTCTTCTTAGATTGTTTTTAAGCTGAAGTCTGAAATCTTTTTTGTATTGTATCCATTTTGTGTAAGCCACCTTTCTGTAGTTTTTCAGACGGGCATGGTATATTTGTATTAATAGTGATAATAACGTAACAGTACATATTGTTTATGCCTTTTAACTGAATATGGGGAGGAGAGAACCTCCTAAAATATGCCTGTAGATATGTCACTCACAGTGGAATGGGTGTACTAACCTGTTTTAGGGTCAACAGAGAAATATGGCTGTCCCTGAAGAATACTGTACACGACCCGAGCGCTGTTTCCATAGGTGGGGTCATCAGCATCTGTAGCTGTCACCTGAAGGACTGAGGTACCTATGATATCCAAGAAAACATAATTTAGCTGACATATATCAACATTTCAATGAATATGCAATATCTGCTTTTTAGCAGCGCCCTTTCTAACATTTTCCTCAAGACAACTAAGGGTAAAGGACCCCTGACATTTAAGTCCAGTCATGAACAACTCTGGGGTCATGTGGCCAGCATGACTAAGCCGTTTCTGGCGAAACCAGAGCAGTGCACGGAAATGCCGTTTATCTTCCCACCAGAGTGGCACCTATTTATCTACTTGCACTGGCGTGCTTTCGAACTGCCAGGTTGGCAGGAGCTGGGACCAAGCAACGGGAGCTCACCCCGTCGCAGGGATTCGAACCACCAACCACCATCGGCAAGCCCTAGGCTCAGTGGTTTAGACCACAGTGCCACCCGCGTCCCTAAAGACAACTACATCCTGCCCAATAACTCTCTCTTGTTAGACTACTGGCTTTCTTGATAATAAAGTGCTCAGGAGCTCAACTTAGTGGACTTCTGTAGAAGATTGATATTGCAAACCAGGCATAGGCTTCTCATTGGCATCTATGCTCTGTAGGGCTTTGAAAGTGGTATCCCTTGGAACTTAGTATTCATGTTATGGGCTGTAACTTTGTACCATGACTAGAAGGATCCCAGCTGATATGGGTGGGTTGTGCTTATTGTAAGATACATGCATTAATACTGAAACACACACAATTGTTTCCATACAGAAGCTCTAGAAAAGGTACTTTAGAGAAGCTAAAAAACTTGCATACGTCCTGCCGCCCACAGTTAGCTCCCTGTAGTTACTCAAAGAAAGGACGCTTTTCACATACAAATGACACCTGACTCATAAACCGGAAATTAAAGTGAGGCTGTAATCTTAAGAGTGTTTAAATGAAAGTTAATTCCATCAAAATCAAGAGAAGCTACTTCAGAGAAAGTGTATTTAGGACAGATTAGAAACATCTCATTGTCTGGAGAGGTAATTACATTTCATTTATCAGACTTATTAGTCACTTGTTACCCAAAAGTCTCCAAGCAACTTACAGCATATATATACTGTATGTATGTCTCTCTGTGTGTTCTCTCTCTCTCTCTCTCTCTCTCTCTCTCTCTCTCTCTCTCACACACACACACACACACACACATGCAGTCCTTTCCCCCCTAAAATGTTTAGGGGTACTCTCATTTTGATTCAAGAAAATCACTGGGAAAGGAAATGAAGCCACCATCGGAGGTGGTAACAATCAAACTGACCAATCACCATGATAGATTCCAACTCCTACTTCATTACTACATTAAACACTCACTTCCATCTGAGACTCAGGAAACACTGTGACAGGAAATGAGGCCGCCATTGGGGGTAGCAATGGAACTGACAATTCACCAAGCTAGAGAAGAAACTTAAAAATTTTTTTTTGTTTGTTTCTTTTCCCATTAGATTCACAAAATGTTTAGGGGTATGCAAACCCCCTGCATACCCCCAGAAAATGCAGTGTGTGTGTGTGTGTGTGTGTGTGTGTGTGTGTGCAACTATCTCTGTGTGTGTATCACACACAGAGAGAGAAAGAGAGAGAGAGAAAATGTAATATAAACACTGACTACTGGGAAACACTGGCCTGCGAACAGCCTTTACCAAAGGTGTTATGGGCTTTGAAGACACTTGAACTCAGGATGCAAGGGAGAAATGTGCTAGGAGGAAGGCACGCTTGGCAGATCCACACCGTGATCAGCTCCGGCCCGGAAACCAATGTCCCCACTGTGGAAGGACATGTGGATCCAGAATTGGCCTCCACAGTCACTTACGCACTCATTGTTAAAACCGTGTTTATGGAAGACAATCTTACTCTGCTATGAGTGATCGCCAAAGAAGAAGACATATTACCATGGGGGGAGGGAGTTGGGGAAATCATATGATACATTAATATTTCATATAACTTAACATCCATTAAAAGACTCAAATAATAAAGCAATACTCTGACCCAATAGTTAAAAACATAAACAAAAGTGAACAAAACCTCAACCTCCCTCTGATCCAAAAATCATTCACATTGAACCAACCATTTCCCCCCTTTAACTCCCCACCCCACCAGTAAGTTTGGTGTCAAGGCCAACAGTTGCAAATCAGTGGTGGTTGAGTCCAGTGTCCTTCAGGGATAGTCTGGGATCTCTCTTCTCCCTTCACGGGAGAAATATAACAAAGCAAAGCAGGAAGATGGTAACAAAAGTTTTACCTGCTTTGCAGTTGACCTGGTCTGGTTCACACGGAGAAGCTATTTTTAGATGTCTCAAAAGAAGCAAGTGAGTGCTGATCAGAAAAATCCAAGATTTTAATATGTAGCCGAGATCGGTCATTGCATTAAAAAGCAGGATAAGGAATCTGTGACCCTCCAGAAGTTGTTGAACTCACACCACTGTCAGCTTGCATGGGCAATGGTCAGGAATATGTGAGTTGTGATCCAAAATCTGAAAGCCCACGGGTTCCTCATCCTTGTTGTATGTGTGTGTTCATTAAAGAATTTTCATAATTAACAAGGCTACATACAACGTCTCTGCTTTCAATTCATAGTTACATTCAATGTGAGACACTGCTGTCATAGACATTGTGAGGTTGTGGGGGAGAGAGGGGTGGGGAGAAAGAATGGGGTAGTAATTTTTCATTCTTTTGCTTAGTGTATGTGTAGAACTGGCCCTATTGAATATATTCCAAGACAACAACACACACTCACACTACAAAGAACTCATAAGGCGCCTGATCTCAGCAGCCAGGAGCATCTGAACTAGACACTGGAGAGACCTGTCAGGAGTAAAAGTGGACCAGTGTATGGGAAACAGCCCTACTAGAAAACCTAACCAACAAATTGAAACTAACACAGGGACAAACAAAAGAGGATGCCTTTACCCCAGTATGGTTCCCCTTCCTTACATATACAATCGTACCTTGGAAGTCAAACGGAAACCATTCCAGAACTCCGTTCGACTTCCAAAACTTTCGGAAACCAAAGCGTGGCTTCTGATTGGCTGCAGGAAGCTCCTGAAGCCAATCGGAAGCCCCGTCGGACGTTCGGCTTCCAAAAATAGTCCGCAAACCGGAACAGTCACTTCCAAATTTGTGGTGTTCGGGAGCCAAAACGTTCAAGAACTAAACTGTTCGGAAACCAAGGTATGGCTTTACAACCCAACAAGACAACAACATAAACTCATCCCTCTTGTAAAATCATTACAGCTCTAAGTACCTTTTACTTGGGAGCAGTAGGTTGAAGTAAGTGTGGAATCCCTTGCTGAACATCAGCTCCTCTGCTTTCCTGAACATATTGTCACTGGGCAGTTTCTTAGCCCTTCTAAGGAAGCGGAATTTTGAGTCGCATGGCAGGGATAGTAGGGACGGAACACAACTGCCCAAATGCATCTTGAAATTCCCCCTGAAATCCTCTGAAAGATTTCACACATCTCTAATATTTGGTAGCCTTGTGGTACATCTTTTAAAATCAGTTCTTTTCTCCCTGTATGCACAGAGGCTTAAATTATTCAGTGTACAATTAACACTCCAAATTAATCCCCTATGTGCTTTTTAGAAACTGAAGATTGGGTAATATGAACTCCATACTTAATTCTTAGAAAAGAGAGGCCAAAGGCTGAAGGCTCCATCAGAGGGCTCAGGACTGTTTTGGAGCTAAACATGAAATGCAAGCAAACTTTGTCCATGGCAAGGTATGTGTGGATTGACTGGGATTAAAAGAAGTATGAGAAGACTCCCTGGAAAAGACCCTGATGTTGGGAAAGGTGGAGGGCACAAGGAGAAGGGGACGACAGAGGACGAGATGGTTGGACAGTGTTCTCGAAGCTACGAACATGAGTTTGAGCAAACTGCAGGAGGCAGTGGAAGACAGGAGTGCCTGGCGTGCTCAGGTCCATGGGGTCACGAAGAGTCGGACACAACTAAACGACTAAACAACAACAACAACAACAACAACAACAGCTATTTACTGCTCTTTACTACTAACTGATTTTGGCATGGTGATATTATTCCTGTGTAAGAGTCTCAGTTTGTACAGAAAGTGGTTAATGAGCCCAGAATGGGTGCTTAAGATTCACAATCAGTGGCAGTGTTGTCGGCCACATCTATTGTTAATAAAATTATAAATAAATAGTGCACAATAGCTTGAGACACCTCAAGGAGGCAAGAGGAGATGTGGGAAAGAATAATATGAAAAGTGATGGTTGAATATACTTTGTGCGAGCAAGAAGATCAGGAGCATTTTGGAGCAGCGACCAAGAAAGAAAGAAAGAAAGAAAGAAAGAAAGAAAGAAAGAAAGAAAGAAAGAAAGAAAGAAAGAAAGAAAGAAAGCTAGTTTTGCACTCAGGAAAGCACTTTCTGGCATCTCTCTCTGAGCTCTGCTGAGACAGTGGATATTCTCCTTTCAGGAGTGCTATGCTATCTTTCTCCAGCTATGCCCAATTTATTACATGAACACATTTAATCTCCAGTGATCTCCTTCAGATGAAACCAAACCTGTGCAGGAGTTGCTCTGCAAATGTTCACCTGGGGGAGTGGGGAGCATGTACCAATGTATTTCAAGGTTGATCTGGGGCTTAAAACATAAGACCTGGCAATAATTCACTCTGTTAGCAAAATACAGGGTGTGGAAGCTCTGTATATGGGAGGGTAAAGCAGTATTCAAGAATAATGAACACGGAGGAGAAAGCCTGTCCTAGTCTCTCCTTCTATCTTGTGCCACATCTAAGTAGCTTCACAGTTACCAGTCTCCTTTCAAGAGGCGGCAAATGGTACATACGACATTCCCCATAATGCTTGTTGTCTCTCTTATTCTAGGAAGGACTAGATACAGCACACAGAGGCTGGTCCTCTTCATGCCTCAATGGGAAGCGTGGAGGCCAGTGATTGTTGTGTAGTAGCTTTGCGGACTGCTAGGCACCCAGCATGGTGGAAGCCTTGATACTGTGTTCTCCGCAAAAAAGAACAGTATTCCATGAAACAAATTTAAAATCAGTCCCATGTTTTCCTCCTGCCCTAGTCAATTTCTAGGGTTGCTTGCGTAATGCAATTTTCATAAATTCCAATAAGAACTGACCTGATCTGTTCCTCCTAGACCATGGGTAGGCAAACTAAGGCCCGGGGCCCAGATCCGGCCCAATTGCCATCTAAATCCAGCCCACGGGCAGTCTGGGAATCAGTGTGTTTTTACATGAATAGAATATGTCATTTTATTTAAAATGTATCTCTGGGTTATTTGTGGGGCCTGTCTGGTGTTTTTACATGAGTAGAATGTGTGCTTTTATTTAAAATGCATCTCTGGTTGTTTGTGGGGCATAGGAATTTGTTCATCTTTCCCCCCAAAAAATATAGTCCGGCCCCCCACAAGGTCTGAGGGACAGTGGACCGGCCCCCTGCTGAAAACGTTTGCTGACCCCTGACCTAGACTAATGTGCATGTTGGACTTTTGTCACCCACCAGCTTTTGCGGTTCCCCAATGTTCTAATGTATATTTTGAGAAAGTATACATGTCCACATGCATATTTAAATGCAAAATGGTGTGCCTATTTCTCTTCTTAACTGCAGATTAATTCAGAAATAGGACAGAACATAATTGAGGGTTAATATATGAAATGTGACGTGGAGCAGAAATAGATTGGTTTGTCCATTCCTACCTATTTCTTTCAGATTATGTTGATGTTGAAAACACCCATAGCTTTATGCTAGTTCTTTCTCACCACTGCTTTAGCGTTGGAATTTTGCAAGATATATGCCAATGAGAAGCTGAAAAGGAAAGACTTCAATCTGCGTCTCTGCAGACAAATCTTTAATGTTTAATGAGGCAGTTTAATAAAATAAAAAAGGCAAATGTCTGCTGAGAATGCAAATTTGTATGCATGACTTGCCATCCTTTTGGTGCACTGTTAAATTCTCAAATGGATCAACGTTGAACAGGCAACACTCCCTTAACACTCTAAGGAGTAAAAAAAGACAAAAAAAAAAAAAAAAAGACAGAGCTATATGAAATCTCCAAACATCTGACTACCCACATAAGGCTGTTTTTTTCTCTGCCTCCCTCCCTCCTTCCCTCTCTTTTGGTTTAAAGGAGTCGTCAACACAATACAACTTTAATCTTCTTTTATGCAGGCAGTGAATATTGTCAACAAAACAATAAATAGTGCATGGAATCAAGTTGCGAGATAATTGCATAAAAATCATGAGTTTGCATTCTAGAAATCTACAGATTCCCCCTTCATTTTTTGGGGGGGGGTGGGCTACTCTGTTCCTTTTAGTTTTGAATGTGTATGTAATGGAGGGGGAATATAATTAAAAATAAATAAGTATATTGTGTGTGGATCTTATGCCTATAGTCCCTTTAACTAACTAAAAAGCAAAATATTAAAGAGACTGCAGATTATTTTAAACCATAATGTTTTCTTATTACAGCCCAATAGCCACATTTCCATTTTTGAATCCATTATCTATGAATTATATTAGCAGATTTTCAGGGAGAAAATATGCCTCTTTCATCTGTGCATACATACCTCACTTCAACCACACAGAAAACAAGTTTCAGATACAAAGCTGCACAGAAAAAAAGTTTCAGATTCAAGCTGTATGAAATGTGCAAAATCAGACATCAAGCACTTCTACCCAATCACAGAAGGCATCCATCTGACACCCTCCCCCCCCAAAAAAAACCCTATCAAACTTCCAAACTTTAAGAGTCAAACTTCCAAATTTTAAAAGTGAAATAGAACATTGTTCATATGATCTGTTGCAAGGGATCTAAGGTGAACACTAAAGGAAACTCGATGAGCACTTCTAAGGGACTGACCGCTAAGAAGGACTTTGTATGTAGTTTATATGTAGTAATAGTACACCTAATGGAGGCTTCTGCTTAAGGTAATTCTGTTAATTTTAACCTTTTGCTGCCAGCCCAATGTGCGTGAGCTATCATATTATTAGGTCTCTTAATAGGAACTGGATTGCTTCAAGTGAGCATACTGTTGATGATATTAATATTGGATACAGTGGTACCTCGGGTTACATACGCTTCAGGTTACATACACTTCAGGTTACAGACTCCGCTAACCCAGAAACAGTGCTTCAGGTTAAGAACTTTGCTTCAGGATGAGAACAGAAATTGTGCTCCGGTGGCACGGCAGCAGCAGGAGGCCCCATTACCTACAGTGGTGCTTCAGGTTAAGAACAGTTTCAGGTTAAGTACGGACCTCCGGAACGAATTAAGTACTTAACCCGAGGTACCACTGTACTGTATTGATAATTGACCTATTGGTATGTTTTATGCTCATTTAAAACTTTTGATACATTTTAAGTGAATTGTCTGTTGTTGAATGGCCAATGCTAAACTGCATTGTGTTAGAGTTTTATTATGCGTTATTGTAATTGTTCTATTGCATTTAAATCATTCCCCCCCCCCCATGAACTGGTTTAAGCACAATCCATTCAAATTTAGGCTTAAACTCTCACATCATCACAAAATAGAGCAATGATGGGGAAGACAGATTAAAACAAATGCTGTAAAAAAAAATAGAACAGCATTAAGCACAAATCAATAAAAATCTTAATTTAAATCTGGTAGTCAGCCCTTCAAATGTCATTATTACCACACCCAGCCTCACAGAGTTTCAAATCTTAGTTTGAAGGTAGCTATTCGCCATAATACAACATACAAAATAAAATAAACATCACAAATATAATCAAGCTTTTTCAGCACTATATTTTACAAGTGCCTTGTTGAACTTGGCTCCAGGTTAGTGTCTTTAAACCATTGCAGTATATAAACAAGCTAACAAAAAGGAGGGCACTCACACTACAGAAATACACTTTCACAGCTCTAATGCAAATGATTTTAAAGAGATGTACATGGAGGTAGCACCAGTGGGGTTTTTTTTGGTAGTTTCTGGTGGTCTTCTTCAGCGACCAATTCCATCAGGACCACTTTAAGAAGGAATTGGGAAGAACTGGACTAATTCCCATTCCGCCAACTGTCCTGCCGCCAAGTCCAATTGTTCCACACATCATTCATCTGCAAGCTTCTTTGTTTATTGGTTGTCACAAAGCCCATTCCTCTATGAGGCTGAATTTGGTCTGGGACCTCCAGTTGCTAGCACAACACTGTACTGGCAAAACAGCACAGTTGTTGAAGAAGAAGAGGAGTTTGGATTTGATATCCCGCTTTATCACTACCCAAAGGAGTCTCAAAGCAGCTAACATTCTCCTTTCCCTTCCTCCCCCACAACAAACACTCTGTGAGGTGAGTGGGGCTGAGAGACTTCAAAGAAGTGTGACTACCCCAAGGTCACCCAGCAGCTGCATTTGGAGGAGCAGAGATGTGAACCCGGTTCCCCAGATTACGAGACTACTGCTCTTAACCACTACACCACACTGGCTCTCCAGTGAGAGTTTGTTTTGAAATCTTAGTTTTAATCTGGACTCTGCTAGGCCTACATCACACCAAGAAGCTATGGTATGTTTTATGCACATAACAGAGTTGCCGTGATGGATTGAAATAGACACTATGCCATGTTTGTGTCCTTCCTATGGAAGTTGCTTGAACCTGAGTGCTTTCCATAGAAGCTCACAGAGAAGATCTTGGAAATCTGATTAGGATGGTAGAGTAGCAGCCATGTGATCTAAACAAAGTGGAAGCATGAAATGTTTTGGCAAACTGAGGCTGGAAGTGTGTCAGCCATCCCTGCGTGTAAAACCATGTCTACAACAAGGTCTGCATCATTCATTTTCTCCCCTCATGGGTGGATTATTGTAATTCACAGTCTGTGTTTATGTGGGTCCACCAATATAATAAGAAAATTGATGGGGGAAATTAATGGAAATGTCCAACCCCCCCAATTGCTGATTTATAGAAATGGGTAGTTCTTCTTCCTAGGTAGGTGGTTGGGCTTTTCCTTTCCTACTACTATCTGCCTCGTTTTGTTCATTTTGCATATATTAAGGAGTACTACAGGATCTCGTCTGCTGCTCTACATTTGGTAACTGTGAATTTTTATTGCTCTAATTTGCTAGGAACTCATTTCACAACTAGATGGGCTGGAGGGAGATAAGAGTTATGTGACTGCTTTGTCAATGCTTGACATTTGTTTAGCCACATGCAAATCCTATTATTATTATTATTATTATTATTATTATTATTATTAATACCCCGCCCATCTGGCTGGGTTTCCCCAGCCAATCTGGGTGGCTCCCAAGCCAATTACTAATCATTTAAACATATTATACCTGACTTTGTATTAATTCTGATCTATTCAATTCTCTATTTTCCATTTTCGGTGTAGATTCTTCATCATTCATAATCTCATTTTGTATCTTTTCAGTTTTTCATTTCCATCAAGATTTGCATGTTGCAGTTACATGTTGCAGTTACATTCAGGAACCTGTAGTTTTTGCTGAATGTTTGTAAGTTTTACTTCTTGGTCCATTGGGTTGCTACTAAGCAGGATCAGTCCTTGAGTGGGATCCCATGAGTGTTAGTGCACTGTCCAGGATTCTGCAGTGTGTGTGCTGATACTTATTAGACCACCAGATTAGCAATTAGTGGGGGCGGGGAATTATATGTGTGATGTCATCATTTGTGGACTTGTACTAGATGCCACATTAACTGATGCTGTGGCACAAGCTCTTGCCTGCAAGTTCAATAAGACTGTCAAGACCCATAGCTTGACAGCTCCTCGGCTTGCTTTACATCACTTACAGAAAGTACAAGAGGCCTCTGGGGGATATGAATCACCTCTTAGGGCATGTCCACCCTGCCCCAACCCAGGAAGGAGGTCCTCCATCTTTATTCAGAGTGAATGAGATCTCAGCTTCAGGACATCTAGTACTAAACTTCTTATTCCAAGAAGAGGAGGAGTTTGGATTTGATATCCTGTTTTATCACTACCCAAAGGAGTCTCAAAGCGGCTAACATTCTCCATTCCATTCCTCCCCCACAACAATCACTCTGTGAGGTGAGTGGGGCTGAGAGACTTCAAAGAAGTGTGACTACCCCAAGATTACCCAGCAGCTGCATGTGGAGGAGCGGGGAAGCGAACCCGGTTCCCCAGATTACGAGTCTATTGCTCTTAACCACTACACCTCACTGGCTCCAAATAAGAATTTGTCTTCAACAGGCTCTTCTGCCCGAACCTTCTCAGCTCTGCCTGCTTCCACTGCAAGAGCAGAGGATTTGGCTTACAACATGAGCCATTTTTAATGGTGATTAACAATAGGTAGAGCTGTTAAAAAGTCTGTACCCAGACCATCTAAAAACTCTACATCCGAAATATATAATGTACTTTAGGCAATTTTAGTAAATTTGTATGGCTTCCAGCTCAGTACATTCTGCAATTGTATGCAGTCACTTGGCATTTTCTATTCTACTTTTGCAAAATTACATGGGTGAGGCAAAGAGCTATTATGTAGGGCATTAAAAAACACCTCCACTGGACATCTCATTCATTGAAGGCATTTCCCATATACATGCAAACATACTTGGCATAACCATTAAGCACTAGAAAATTGCTGTTTTTTAAAAATAAAATAATAAACATTGAGGTAGCTGATTTTAGGGAACTATGCAGTATCACAGCATACCTACAAACAGTCCTGATAATAAGTGTAAACCCACTGAATGCAAAATAAACTCCTATACTTTTAACGGTGCTTGCAGGGCTGCCTCAAGAAAGTTTAAATGAACAAAATACCCAGAAACGTGATGGATTGTGCCAAAACTCCTGTCAAGGCTTTCAACAATCCACTAAGAAAACACACGTTTTAATATTTACCACAAAGTATTTTTGCTATGTGCAACAGTGAATATTTTAAAGTTAAACTGAAGAAGAAGAAATGCAAATTAGAATTGCCATCAGGAGAAGCAGTATGCATTTGAGTGCAATTCTTTTCCACTTGGATTAATGGGGATTTGGGGAGCATTTTAATGGTTCACACTTTAAAACACTACTGAGAGGATGCTATATTTTTAAACACTGGAATGGAAGCTTTTACTTTGCTGTTTTAATTGTGCCAATTATGCTATTGTAAATTGACAAAGTAGCCCATTCACTGAATGGCACTGACAGCAAGCCCCACATACTATACTATACTATACTATACTATACTATACTATACTATACTATACTATACTACGCTATACTATGCTATACTACACTACACTACACTAATTGGCAATGGCTCACCAAACTGCCAGGCACAAATTGTATCCAACCAAGTCAGATGGGTGGGGTACAATTAATAAAATTATTTATGCATTTATGTATTATTATTATTATTATTATTATTATTATTATTATTATTAGCAAGGACTGAATCTAGGACCTCTTTCATGCAGACAATGGGATCTATCTCTGACCTATGGTAAAGGAGCAGGTAGGCAACCAGACTAGATTTACATTCAATCTGATCTAATAAGATACTTCTTATATTTTTATACACTATTGTCCAAGAATGGGCACACTCTCCTCAGAATTCCCAGCCTGTAGGTTTAGATACAACCTGCCAGGATCCATAGGGATTGAGCAGGTTAGGAATGAATGAAGTCAAGTTCTTGATCTCATTTGACATAAGCTAGACAATGTTTTTAATGTTAACTTTTGACTGATTTGTCAAGGCTGCGTAAATCCTGCAAAGTATCCCTGAAAGGATTGCAACCAACTTTCTGATCCATATATTCTGTCTTAAAAGGAAGGAAACTTCATAAAGTGGTGTTTTCGGAGTGCGAAAAAGAATAAGTGGCTCGCACTTCCTGCTGTTAAGAAGAGAAAGAAGTGGTTGCATGAAAAGGCTCTTGATTTTGAGAATGACATTGATGTGCTCTTTAACAATCTCCTTACTAAGCAGATAATGACGGTCTGAAAAGGCAGAAGGGAATCATGAGTGAAATTAAAAATGAGGAACTTTATTAATAGAGAAGGATGGGTCTTTAATATAACACACATCCCCCGCAAAACTAGCATTCTTTCTCCCTACAGCTTTTAATAATGGATTTCTTTGGAAGCAGAGATTTTCAGAAGTCCTGAATGGCACACAGATTTCTAGAATGGATCACCTCCCCAGGAATTGAGGCAAAGAATTAGCTTCAAAGTCAGCCAGACAGTTGAACAATGAGAAGTTGTGGGGAATGGATGTAATGAGAAGAAAATAACTTGAGCAAATTATAATTGTGGAAGCTGCACATTTTTGTCATTGGAGTTCAAGCCCAGCTTGCATAACCTCTGCACCTTCCTCTAAACCTAGGAATAACCTTTTCCACATGTACTGTGCCCTGATGAGCACTTGATAATTCTCTCTCCCTTTTGCAGTCCCACATAAAAGCAACATGATTTTTTTTTTAGGTTCCTGGTGAGCAGCCATGCCTGATGTCCAGGCCTGAGGCATTACACTGGTCGTCTCAAAATGCTGCAGGCTTCCCTCTAAATTCTTTATCGATTTTGCCAGAGGAGCAACCTCCAAACGAACTTTACATGTCACTTTTAGCACAGTCGAGCAGAAATCCCAACAGGATTTCTTTGGAAAGTCCTCCCAAGCAGCAGTCAGGTGAAGTAACTTGCCCAGGACCATAGCTGTCAAGTGTCCCTTATTTGGCAGGACAGTCCCTTATCCCAGCACCATGTCCCGCTGCTGTCCCTTATTGATGATGTCCCTTAAATAAGCTACTGAAGGTAATGGGGCCCTTTCTATGTCCAGCTGTGCATTGTCAACAACAAATTGTTGCTGTTTTTTTGTGTTGAATATATGCTATATGGCAATTTATGGACCTAATAGGTATCTAAAGCCATTAGCATGCAACACAATATGTATTTTATCAAAGTAATTTTTGATCCCTTATTTTGGCTGCTGATCCCTTATTTTCAAGGAAGCTGGTCCCTTATTTTCAAATCTGTAAGTTGACATCTATGCCCAGGACCCGCTTCTATGAATGGGAAGCTGCACTACAGCTGCAGGATAATGTTACCTTCTAGTAGGCACCATGCTGAATATGGGCCATATGAACTGTATCTTAAAAAGGCTGAGTGCATCCAAGATGTGTCAGGAGGTCCAACACACAAGTAGGAATCTGACAGAGACACATGCCCGACTGGAATGTTCTCTCCCTCCTGGTCGGTCGTTCAAGAGACTCAAAAGCCTTCTCCAGCCCAAACATCACAGTGACTAATGCCTCAGAGACATCAGCACACTTCAGGAACAGCAGAGTACAGTGGTACCTCAGGTTAAGTACGTAATTCATTCCAGAGGTCTGTACTTAACCTGAAACTGTTCTTAACCTGAAGCACCACTTTAGTTAATGGGGTCTCCTGCTGCCGCCACGCTACCGGAGCATGATTTCTGTTCTCATCCTGAAGCAAAGTTATTAACCTGAAGCACTATTTCTGGGTTAGCGGAGTCTGTAACCTGAAGCGTATGTAACCCGAGGTACCACTGTATGGGCAGTCAGCGTAACAGACTCAGTAGCGCAGCATTTTGGCTAAACTACTTTATTTACATATAATACACTCGGAGCATTCTAACTCAGCTCCTTCCTCTTCAGCATCAGACAGCAAAGAGAAAGGACAAAGGACAAAAATCCTACGTCATGGAAACACAGTAATTAAAACATCCTGTCTCTGTTACTTCCCACAATGTGGAGTGAAAACATACACCGTCATGTGATAAAAACAATCCCATGACTGCAAGCATGGGAAAAGAATTCTAACAAGATGATGCTATTGGTGCAGGCCAGAGAGCCTTCTGGGGAACAGTTTAAACAATCCCACCCTCCTCGGTGTTACTCATGTTGCTGTTGCTGCAGCAAAATAGTTTTTGCACAGGTGCTGTGTCTACAAAAACAAAATAGTTCAATAACTGTTCAACCTCTGAGCTTTGGTGTGATATAAGCGAAGAACAAATCGGATTATGCCTTTGAGGTGGTGGCTCAGCAGATACTGAAGTCCCTTCTCCAAAAACTCTGACAAACCTATTCTTTATTGGAAAGGGTTTTCCCCCCATAAGGCTTTATATTACTGATTATCTGCAGGCTCTTATACTTTGTATGTGTGGATGTTTAGCTGAGATTCCTGCATTGCAGGGGGTTTGACTAGATGGGCTTTGGGGTCCCTTTCAACTCTTCAATTCTATGTTCTTAATTGTCTGATGTTGTTTGTGATTTACTTTTTAGTTTGCAGTTTTGTTATGCAAACTGACTGGGGGAATCAAGGTTGGTCTATAAATGACTAAAACCAGCAAAAATAAATAAATGACAGCAACAGAAGGAGTGACAGAAAGGACAACCATGGCTTTAAGTTACAATAAAGGAGATTCTGACTAAACATCAGGAAGAACTTTCTGACAGTAAGAGCTGTTCAACAGTTGAACAGTCTTGTTTGGGAAGTTAACAACTCTCCTTCCATTGAGGTTTTTAAGCAGAGGGTTAGATGACCCCAACTCTACAATTCTATGATTATATGGCATACTGAGCATTCAAATTGTTCTCTGTGAGATCCTCTGTACAAGCACACATTCAAAACAATACCAGATGCAAAAAGATACATTCTAGGAAGTAACATGAATGCTCACACTGGTTCAGATGCTACAATATGAAGCTGTTGCCACAAAGGCCCTGGTTTGGTTCTTCTATGCTGCTATAGCAACTGTGTCAACATATACAGTTCCAGATAGAGATAAATTAGAAATATATATTGAAAGGAAATGTGCTTTCCTTGCAATGAGAATTACTGTACCTTTTATTTTGCACATAGTACATGCTTATAATATAAAGCTTTTTCTATACTGGCAATTTCCTAAAAGAAGATTAGTATCCATGCATGAGCAACAATATAAATGACTATACAAGTGGTCTTTTGCATAATGCAACTGGCCACCCAATCTGTGCATGCACAGCATATAATCATTGGATATTTCATATTTTACAATATAATTTGTGGACGTTAATCTTTTCTTGGGAAAAGGTCCTTAGAAGAACACAAATATTATTGTAAGATTTTCAGGTAAAGAGGGGAATCATATTGGCTTGTATATAATAAGTATGTTTATAATATCCTACTCTTTTAATGAGATGGGCACAATATAGGCAAAGTTAGGCACTTGTATAGAGACGCAGGTGGTACTGTGGTCTAAACTACAGAGCCTAGGGCTTGCCAAT
Organism: Podarcis gaigeae; assembly: GCF_964106915.1. NCBI lineage: Eukaryota > Metazoa > Chordata > Lepidosauria > Squamata > Lacertidae > Podarcis > Podarcis gaigeae. The sequence goes on along the minus strand of NC_139683.1, from coordinate 74,523,473 downwards.
CAGGGGGTAGGCGGTTTGAATCCCTACGATGGGGTGAGCTTCCACTGTTTGGTCCCAGCTCCTGCCCACCTAGCAGTTTGAAAGCATGCCAGTGCAAGTAGATAAATAGGTACCTGGTGGGAAGGTAAACAGTGTTTCCGTGCAATGCTCTGGTTTCACCAGAAGCGGCTTAGTCATGCTGGCCACATGACCCGGAAAAACTGTGCAGACAAACGCCAGATCCCTTGGCCAATAGAGCGAGATGGGTGCACAACCCCAGAGTCGTCCATGATTGGACCTAATGGCCAGGGGTACCTTTACCTTTACCTAGGTATTTGTATATCTCTCCAATTTCAAGTTATTTGATCTCCTTTTTTGACAGGCCATATTTTGACAGGGTATGGGCTGAAGACACATCAGGCCAACACCTTGAGTGAAGCTAAGCAGGTAATGCTCTGGTCACTGCTTAGATAGGTGACTGCCTGCAAACTCCATGTCTTGGGTTCCATGATGGAAGAAAGAAAGGTGAGCTCCAAATGTAATAACATACATAAATAATAAATATATGTGGCAACATATATCCTGAGTTTTGATGATGTACCTACTCTTGGCAGGAAAGAAAAATAAGAGGACACTCAGTCTAGAGACTCAAAGTGTCTTCACAATTATTTTATTCCCAGAAAGCAGTTCGGTTAATTCCAGGAACTCACCAAAAAAATAAATAAATACTAAAGTTCTCTTATACCATTCCCAGAAAACCTACTTAAAAAAGAATTGCTTTGAGGAATCATCTCTCTTTAAGGCAGGCACAAATATTTTGAAGGCAGGGAGTTTAATTATTCATTCGAAACATAAAGCAAATGACTCCCATCACTATTTATTAACAGCTCCATCAGAGAGACAAGTAACAGCTCTGCCATGGAGGAAGACAGAAGAAAATCAATTAGACTAATTAGATAGGCAGGAAAGGGCCGAAAAATGAAGTCCAACAGGAAATTGTAAGTAAAGAACATTATTAAACGTGACCCAAGTCTCAGTCTATTGGTGACACTTTGTATTCCTCTGTTTCAGTCCTAAACTTAAGACTCCATATGAGATTTGGAAGATTTAACGTTTTAGATTATAGTAGAGATGTCCCCTCACCCACCAAACACACAGTTTCTTCTCTATATGCTCCTTATGCTTTTGTATGTAGGAAGAGATGCTGGAGGAATCCTAGGCATCCATATTATGAGACAAACTTGCCTGATCTACATCTCCTGGATTAATTCACAGCTCAAACAAGTTCCTCAGCATCCAAACTCCCTGATAAAGTTCTGCTAAATGGTCTGAGCAGACTACATTTTGTATCTTTGGTGTTTTTAAAACAGCAATAGCCCATTGGAGCTCTTAGGAAGTAGGCTGAAAAGAGGGCCATAAATCACACCGAAAAAAATGTTGCAACAAAATTGTGTCCAAAATAGAGAATATTTGAAACACTTGAAAATACTCCATCTTTATACTGTGCTACTTTCCAAAGCTGTTACAATATAGAAATGTTGCGCTTCAAGACCCCCCTAGCTACCCCCAGGAGAATAAAGACTCAAGGACACAGAATTTAGGTTAATGTTAATGGGCAAAATTTAAGCCACAACTTTATTGGTTACAGAATGTGAGTGGTATTGGCTTAGGCATTGGCACCAACAGACTACATCTGATTCCTGCCTGCCTTGCAGGATGTCTGGAAGGGTAAACTACCAGTAGGGAGAACCCTGCTAATTCAGATCGACTCGACCCACCTCCCAGGTTTCCCACTGGGGTTGTGGTATGGCCCTAGCCCCTCCCCAGGCTTCAGACAAAATCCACACCCCCGGATTCCTTTAGCGGAATACCCTTACGCATGGAGGGGCAAGTGATGGCTGCACATCCTGAAATAGGAGCTTCTAGAGTCAGACCACAGTTTAAACTGGCCCCTAGCCATGCCCCCACAGCACTCTGATTGGCCGCCTGGCGAAAGGCATAGCCGAGCCACCCTCAGCATGACGCGGGACGCTACCCCACACTGTGCTGAGGCAGGGGTGGGACCTGGTGGCCCAAGAGCAACCGGTCCCACTTGGAAGCGGAACCAATTTTTTGTACCCCTTTCATGATTCCTTTTGGACTTACTTATCAGACTTCATTGTGTTTATATGTGTGCCATTTTGTATTTGTGCTGTAAACAGTCCTGTGATCTTTGAATGAAGGGTGGTATATAAATTTAATTAAGAATAAGGATAAAGAATGGTGACAGCAGTCACAAAATTAAAAGATGCCTGCTTCTTGAGAGAAAGGCGATGACAAACCTAGACAGCATCTTAAAAAGCAGAGACATCACCTTGCCAACAACGGTCCATATAGTTAAAGCCATAGTTTTCCCAGTAGTGATGTATGGAAGTGAGAGCTGGACCATAAAGAAGGCTGATCGCCGAAGAATTGATGCTTTTGAATTATGGTGCTGGAGGAGACTCTTGAGAGTCCCATGGACTGCAAGAAGATCAAACCTATCCATTCTTAAGGAAATCAGCCCTGAGTGCTCACTGGAAGGACAGATCCTGAAGCTGAGGCTCCAATACTTTGGCCACCTCATGAGAAGAGAAGATTCACTGGAAAAGACCCTGATGTTGGCATAGATTGAGGGCACAAGGAGAAGGGGACGACAGAGGACGAGATGTTTGGACAGTTTTCTCGAAGGCACGAACATGAGTTTGACCAAATTGCGGGAGGCAGTGGAAGACAGGAGGGCCCGGCATGCTCTGGTCCATGGGGTCACGAAGAGTCGGACATGACTAAACGACTAAACAACAACAACAAGGATAAAGAATAAGAATATATGGTAGAAAATGGCTGCCACTATAGACCAGTGGAAATGGTCTGAAACATTTTTTTATTTTTTTTGTGGGGAGGAGGTGACATTCATAAGGGGAACAGAATGGAAATAGACCAGTCCACCCAGCTCTATATATACACCACTAGAAGTTTTCAAATCTTTCACCCAGTTCTGTTAACCTTATTCACAGGGTCATCATGGCAGCCTGTCAAAACAGAGTGCAACTACCCTATGCTGTCTGAAAATACCTCTGCAAATAGCCAGGGAGTGGTACTGCAGCTACTAAATCAGCAGAAGGCCTCAGTAAGCATATGCAGCAATTCACCTTTGGGGTACTGCCCCTACTGACTTTTCTGCCTAACTTTCTGCTTTGCTTCGTGGCTTAGCAGCTTACAGGCCTGCTGACACATCTACTGTGCGGATCATTTCTCTGTCAAGATCATCATTCTGCCTTATTCTCCTTTTCCAGACCACCAGCTTTGGCATTCTGATCCCAAAGCTGTTTTCTATAAAAAGTCAACAGCAGCAGCTGCCGCAATAACATTGTTAGCGAGGACAATTGATAGGACAGCTGGCCAGACAACATAACTGCTAAGTATCTCTTTTCCATAAGCTGTACTCATTTTTTAAAAACAAACAAAACAAAAGCAAAACTGATCTTCAATCAGACTGAAGAACATTAGAGATACAGGTGTCTGCAAGAAGTTTTAGGATGGAAGAGGACATGCAAACTGAAGCTTGATCCAGGTGAGCTAGAAGTACTGTGGGTAGGGAAATATGCTTACTTGGATGAAGGTATGCTCCTTGGGATATATGGGGCAGTATCAGGTTCACAATCTGGGGAGTTCTCCAAAACTTCACTATAAATGAAAGCATCAGTTCCCAAGAATGCCTTGTATCAGTTGATTTGTTAGCACTGACTCTGTATGGAGAGAGAGGAACTGACTGCTGTCACTCATGCCCTAGTTACAACCACTCACTCACTGGATCATCACCTTGTCATGGTGAGTGTCTTTGAAAATTTTTACACATCACTTGGAAAGACAGGCGAACTATTGACAATGTACTGGAAGAAACAAAGATCACCAGTGTCAAAGCAATGATCCTTCAACATCAACTTTGTAGTACTGGTCATGTTGTGCAGATGCCTGATTATCGTCTTCCAAAGCAACTACTCTATTCCAAACTTAAAAATGGAAATGGTAATGCTGGTGGTCAACAAAAGAGGTTTAAAGACCCTCTCAAGGCAAATCTTTAAAAAATGTAGTATAAACACTGACAACTGGGAAACACTGGCCTGTGAACACTCCAGTTGGAGAACAGCCTTTACCAAAGGTGTCATGAGCTTTGAAGATGCTTGAACTCTGGTTAAAGGGAAGAAAGCATGTCTCCACTCTGGAAGGACGTGTGGATCCAGAATTGGCCTCCACAGTCACTTACAGGCTCACTGTTAAAACCGTGTTTATGAAAGACAATCTTACTCAGCTACGAGTGATCACCAAAGGTAAGAGAGTTACAACCAGCACAAAATGGCTGCCAAAGGCAGCAACAAAAAGAGGTGATGGTACTCCATACTGGTGAGTAGCATCGTGAGAAAAGACAGACTATAACACTGTCTACATGTGGTTTCCTTTAAATACTGTTTGGTATAATCAACTGGTGCCAAATACAGCTATATGGTTGCTAACACCTCTTCTGCACTGGTAACTCTAGTTACCAGCATACTACAAGGCTTAATTTAAAGAGCTGGGGGATATCATTAAAACCCTAAATGGTGTGGAACCTGGTTACACCTATATGAACCTGCCTGGAGCTGGATATTGGAGAAATATGCCTTCCCTGAACGTCCATCATTAAGTTCATTCAGATTGGCAGGCACAAGAGACAAGGCCTTTTCACTAGCTGCCCATCACTGTAGAACTTTATCCCATGTGGAGTGAATCCGAATCTTTCTTTGGTTGAATTCAAGTGGGGTTTATAGAGATAGTGGTTCCAAGCTGCTTTTAATTGAATGAAGTTCAACTTTTATGACGTTGCAGTAGATGGTTTTCAGGGGTGGCATTCCAGAGGTTGATAAGAGTAGAACTCCAAACAGCCATGACCTGTTGGAATGAGGCTGTTGGAATCTGGAGGGCATGCAACATTAGGGCAGAGGCACAGGTTGCCCACATACAGTGCAATTATTTTATATCTTATGTTTTGAATTTTTATTCTTTTCATTTTCTTTCATCCCAGGTTTGACCATGAAAGAAATGCAAGAAAAGAGGTGAAACAGGAAAGGGACACCAGTTCTTTAAGGCCAGAATGAAGTGGCAAGCTACCTTTGAAGGTGACCCGGAAACAACAATTAATCCAGAATGCGGCAGCAAGACTGGTGACTGGGAGTAGCCGCCGAGACCATATAACACTGGTCCTGAAAGACCTACATTGGCTCCCAGTACGTTTCCAAGCACAATTCAAAGTGTTGGTGCTGACCTTTAAAGCCCTAAATGCACTTGGCCCAGTATACCTGAAAGAGCGTCTCCACCACCATCATTCAGCCCGGACACTGAGGTCCAGCACCGAGGGCCTTCTGGCAGTTCCCTCACTGCAAGAAGAGAGATTACAGGGAACCAGACAGAGGGCCTTCTCGGTAGTGGTGCCCACCCTGTGGAACGCCCTCCCATCAGATGTCAAGGAAATAAACAACTATCTGACTTTTAGAAGACATCTGAAGGCAGCTCTGTTTAGGGAAGTTTTTAATGTTTTATGATTTATTGTGCCTTTAATATTCTGTTGGGAGCCACCTAGAGTGGCTGGGGAAACCTGGTCAGATGGGCGGGGTATAAATAATAAATCTTCTTCTTCTTCTTCTTCTTCTTCTTCTTCTTCTTCTTCTTCTTCTTCTTCTTCTTCTTCTTCTTCTTCTTCGCCATTCATATCCTGGTGGAATGAGCATGATCTCTCCTGTTTGGTGTTCTTGCTGGAATAGCAGTTGGAGACACTTTTGAACCCAGAGGATCAATGGGCCCATACTGTTGAGCTATTCAGTTTCCCTTGTAATGTCATCTCAGGACATTTCTCACCCTAAGATCAGCAATGTAATTTTTGCTGAAAATGCCAAAATGGACTTTAAATATATGAAGAATTCTAAGTCCTCAGTTTGGTATATTAAAAATAAATCCGGCCATAAAAGAGCTGCTTATCTCTGGGAATTAACCTCCCCCCACCCTCGGTTACATATGCATTTACTAAGCTTAGATTTCAAACTATGCCCACAGAATATCTGACTAGTAAATTCTTTAATAAGCCAACAAATGACTGCCTTTGTGCCTGAGGATCAGACCAGATTGAAGACACGAAGGCAACACGCTCTATGTCCTCTATTGCCCTGTATACTGCTCACCAAGGGAGTAATTTCCCTCTTCCTTTCAAAATTTTCTAGAAGAGGAAACAAATAATTTCAAAATTAGATGGCTGCTGGGTGATCCATACAAGTTGTTACCTCTAGGTACAGGAAAGAGGAATGCTACCTTCTACGCAATGTGGTTTGATTTTATTTGGTACGTGCAATTCATTGGCTATGGCTTTCACCCATCAAGAATGCATGGAACACTGTGGAATGACACTTTCAAATTAATTACTTTATCAATGATTGTGAAAACATGGAGCTGAACAGAAGCTATGTCTTATTAGGGGCAAATCTGCACTCTGGAAACGGAGACTGGCAGGGAGATGTACCATTCGTTGTACTCATTATGCAATCCTGTTTAAATTTGAATTCAATAAAATATTTTTTTATTTTTTATTTTTTTTAAAAAAAAAAGAATACAGAAAGAAAGTACTCCTAGCCATGATGGCTATTTTCTACATCCATTTCCAGAGCCAATATGCATCTTAATACCCGGTGCTAGGAATCACAGGTGAACAGAGTGTTGTTGTGCTCACTGCCTTCATCCTTCACACAGGCATTTGATTGGCCACTTTGAGAACAGAATGCTGAGCAAGTTGGACCACTGCTGTGATCCAGAAGGCTTTTCATATGTTCTTATGTTGGATGTGAGTCCTGGAAGACCTGCCCCCTGCCTTGCAGGCCTTTCCCCATTTAGTCTACCTAGGACCCTACCTGCCCACGGACTGTCTCGCCAGAGTGGTGCATGCTCTAGTTATCTCCCACTTGGACTACTGCAATGCGCTCTATGTGGGGCTACCTTTGAAGGTGACCCAGAAACCGCAATTAATTCAGAATGCAGCAGCTAGACTGGTGAATGGGAGTGGCTGCCAGGACCACATAACACCGGTCCTGAGGGATCTGCATTGGCTCCCAGTACGTTTCCGAGCACAATTCAAAGTGTTGGTGCTGACCTTTAAAGCCCTAAACAGCCTCGGCCCTGTATACCTGAAGGAGCATCTCTACCCCCATCGTTCAGCCTGGACACTGAGATCCATCGCCGAGGGCCTTCTGGCAGTTTCCTCATTGCGAGAAGTGAGGTTACAGGGAACCAGACAGAGGGCCTTCTCGGTAGTGTAGCCCGCCCTGTGGAATGCCCTCCCATCAGATGTCAAGGAAATAAGCAGCTATCTTATTTTAAAAAGACATCTGAAGGCAGCCCTGTTTAGGGAAGTTTTTAATATTTAATGCTGTATTGTTTTTAACACTCTATTGGGACCCACCCAGAGCGGCTGGGGAGGCTCAGCCAGATGGGCGGGGTATAAATAATAAATTATTAATATTATTATTAGCCTGGAGGACAGGGCCCTGACTGACTTCTGCTACAAAAGCTGAGTCTGTTGAAGAGGCCAGAGGCCATCTTGCCTGTGTCTTAGTGCAGACCCAGGTCATTGAGCCTGAGCTTCCACAGCTGCCGCCTGCCAGGATTGGCAGCAACAGCAGCAGATGCGTTTGATGCTTAAGATTTTATTTCCTTGCCAATTGTGCTGTTTTAAACATGCCCTTTTATATTTGACTCCCTTTAGCAATGTTTTATTTTGAAACCTTTAAGTTTTGGCTTAGTTATGTTGCTTTGAATGTATACTTTATAGTCGACTTTCTTCAGTAAAGTTCTATTTGATATTTTAATGTGTTGTAAACAGCTTTGATATTTTTTCTTAAAAATATGAAGTGGCATAGAAAGGAAATTATTGTTATTAATAATATTTAATAATAATAATGTTGCTTCCCTTCTATGCCTCGAGAACCAGTTCTGCTCGGCTATTGATATAATCCAAATGTTTTCCTCATGGCTCTGGGTGGTCATAGGCAACCATTTGAACATACATTTTATTACATCTGCTCCAATGTGTGGCAAATACATCGGTACCTCAGTTTTTGAATATCTCGGAAGTTGAACGTTTTGGTTTTCGAATGCCGAAAACCTGGAAGTAAATGTTTCCATTTTTGAATGCACCCCGGACGTTGAATGGCTTCCACTGAATTTCCCTCCCCTTTTTTATCCATTAAATTAGCAGACTGCCCTTTGCGCCTTGCTTTTTGAATGTTTCAGAACTCAAACGGTCTTCCAGAATGGATTACACTCGAAAACCGAGGTCCCACTGTTCTTCTTATCACTTGATGCAAAAACAAAGAATAACAAACCAAGCTACCCCAGGATAAAATAAAAAATAAAATCTCAATCATCTGCATAGCGGATATCTTCATCGGCACTTGCTTGCTGCACAGCTTGATAAAGCTAACTTGGTTCATCTACACAACAGGACACCTGCAAACTAATTGGGCCATTGTACACACCTTATGTGGAAGTGAACAATCACAGCAATTTCCTTGCTCATAGCAGGTTTTATCTTTTATGACATTACCATACCATTCACATTTCTCTTTCCTCCCTAGCCGGCATAAACAAATGTTGATGTTGTCTGCCACAACTGATGCATTAGCATGAACAATCATCATCGTTACCATCATTGTCATTCAGAGTGATGACAAACCATCAAGGTGCGTGTAGGCATCTCTCTCAGATGCATATAATCAAAATGCTTATGAGAGGCCAGCAATTCAATTCAGGCTGATAGTCTCCCAAGGAGCTCTTACAGCTACATTTAAAGCTAACCAACCTTGGCCAGACAGCCCCTTGCTACTAAAACAGATAGAAAGAAGTAATGAGCCAATCAGGTACATTGCATAAATGCCCTTGGGAGGTTTGTGGGCTTCTAATTGTTCTCTATGAAGGGCCACCCTCATCACCCCTTTCACCATCAGGCAAGCAAGAAAACCCGAGAGCAGGCAGGATTAAATTCCAGAACTGCTTCCTTCAGCAAGACCAGCAACGTCACTTCCCTCCCCGTTGCTACTCACTACTATGCAGCAAGCAGAAAATACTGATTTGGTTAGTCTAGCTCTTGTCTGTCTACTGACAGAGCCACTTCCGGCCTGCCCAGGAGGTGGGGTTGCGGGCTTCACGCCCACCCCACGTGAGCGGGGGCTGGTTTCAGCCCCCGTGAGAGCAGGGGAATCCCGGCCGCGTCGTCCCCCCCCCCCAGCCAGCCAATCGGCTGATTTGGTTAGTCTAGCTCTCGTCTGTCTACTGACAGCTACTCTCTAAGGTAGGGGTTGGCAAACTAAGACCCAGGGGCCAGATGCGGCCCCCAGGCTTGTAAATCCGGCCCACGGACCCTGCCACCCGCTGCGTCAGCCCCCATGAGCTGCGGACGCCTCACCACATGGGAACTGACTTCCACAATGCTGGCACGGCTTCTGGGCAGGTGGTGATGCTGGTGCAGCTTCAGATTGGCTGCAAGAAGTTCCTGGGGCCAATCTGAAGCCTCACCGCCCACAGCTGAGTTAAACCCATGGACGGAGAGGCTGGCAGGCTGGAGAATGATGGGTCTGGGCCATGCCGTGGGCATCGTGATGGGTGCGTCGTGGGGCTTCAGCCGGAGCTTAGCATGCCTGTTAGCCCCGCGCCTAGCGCCCGGCTCGGCACTGCTGCTGGTGGCACGCTCAGTGGCCGTGCTGGAGCAGCTGGAGGGTGAGCTGTGTGCCGCCTGCCCAGCGCTCCATGTACGCGGCCTGCCTGCCAACTTGGCCTGAGACGATGGGACGCAGCGCCTGGGAGCTCCACGGGGACGGGCCAATGGAGCGGCTGCTGCTCGTCAACCATGCTGGTGAGCGGGCAGTGTTGAGACACACTCCTGAGCGCGTGCAGAGTGCATTCCTCCTCCAGGTCTGCAGGCAGCTGCAAGACCGGCTTGCAGAGTATTTATATTTTCAAAATATAGTCCAGCCCCCCACAGGGTCTGAGGGACAGTGGACCAGCCCCCTGATGAAAAAGTTTGCTGACCCCTGCTCTAAGGTGTGACTGGATCCCCCCTGTTCTGCTACCTACGGCCCTTTTAAGTAGAGATGCCAGGGATCAAGGGGCATTAAGCAGAGGGGAGAAGGAGAGAGCATGATATTTCCCCCAGATCACCATAAACAACTGTACATACCATATGTAATATTAGAGGATATAATCCTGCTTTGTAACAGTCGCTGCTTACTGCAACCACTACTATGTTATAAGATCCACTATCTTGTAATATTACATATGGTATGTGCATTACCTAGAGCCTGTTCTACTGATGAAGCCTAGGATGGTGAAACAAGGCTAATATTCCAGAAATCCTTGTCTGAGACTCTCTGAAAGGATTCTGTGGAATTGTAACAACTCTTCGTGTGGATTATTGGACTCTTTGAACAGACAGGTGGAATAGATACTTATCCATGTATGGCCCTTGTGCATGAACTGACTAGAGAATGAACTGATCCACTGGGTCTTCTGCTTTTTTCGTTGAGACTTCTGTTGAAATCTACAAATGGATACAATGAATAGTGTACCTTATTTATTCAAAAGTAACCATAGGTTTCTGGGACGCAGGTGGCGCTGTGGGTTAAAGCCTCAGCGCCTAGGACTTGCCGATCGAAAGGTCGCGGTTCGAATCCCTGTGGCGGGGTGCGCTCCCGCTGCTCGGTCCCAGCGCCTGCCAACCTAGCAGTTCCAAAGCACCTCCGGGTGCAAGTAGATAAATAGGGACCGCTTACCAGCGGGAAGGTAAACGGCGTTTCCGTGTGCGGCTCTGGCTCGCCAGAGCAGCGATGTCACGCTGGCCACGTGACCCGGAAGTGTCTCCGGACAGCGCTGGCCCCTGGCCTCTTGAGTGAGATGGGCGCACAACCCCAGAGTCTGTCAAGACTGGCCCGTATGGGCAGGGGTACCTTTACCTTTACCTTTAACCATAGGTTTGTTGTTGTTGTTTTTAGTAAAGTGATATAAAGCAATCCTAAAGGAGCTGACAAGCTTCTAAGGAGATGATGGCTAATATGTAGTGCCTTCCAAATGACCCTGATGTCACAAGCAGCACAAAGGAACTAATGCACACCATTGCAAGCACATTGCTCTAGGTATCTCAAAAAAGCAAGCAAAACCACCAGCTAAATGACAGGAGAAAGTCCACAGAACCAAGTGCACAGTAACACAAATCCCCATTTATTCTCCTTACCCATATCAGACATCTCTGGCACGGTAACGATGTAAGGTCCATCCGTAAATTTTGGTGCGTTGTCATTGATGTCTTGTACTTTAATGATAAACTCCGATTCAGGTTCAAGTGGCTTGTTTGTCCGTCTGTCGATGGCTTGTGCATGCAGCACATAGTGGGTCTTCTTTTCTCGGTCTAGGCTTTTGGTTGAATGGATGTCTCCCGTTGTGTCATCAATAATAAAGATAGTCCCAGCCCCTTCACCTGTAAGGATGTATTTGACTGATCCATCACCTTTGTCAGAATTGGAATGCAGCTGTAAAAGAAAATGAGAAAAAAAATAGGAAAGGAAAATATGCAATACATGTAATATAATACTACATTATGGTACAGGCTTGTTTGGTTGGTGAGGGAAAGCAATTGTGTCATCAGCACTGCTCAAGGGTACGAACTGTCCAATTTTTGCTAGGATGGGCCTCCTGAACTGAAAGCAACCTCCGTTAATTTGTCAGACCATCAGAAACACAACAAAGGCTAGTTCTCTTGCAGGGCTAAGTTTTGTCCTTAGGTTAGGCTAAAAAAAGGAGGTAAGCAAAGTAGCTAGATCACATAATATAAGATCACAGAAACAGGGGGGTTGAAGTGGAATATCCTGGAAAACGACACAGTTGGCAGGATAATATCTTGAAGAGCAGAATGCCACACCAAAACCTTCCATTGTGGGTCCCACTTGTTGGTCACTAACAGTGATATAGTTCAGTACAGTGGTACCTCTGGTTACGTACTTAATTCGTTCTGGAGGTCTGTTCTTAACCTGAAACTGTTCTTAACCTGAAGCACCACTTTAGCTAATGGGGCCTCCTGTTGCCACCGTGCCATCAGGAGCAAGATTTCTGTTCTTATCCTGAAGCAAAGTTCTTAACCTGAAGCACTATTTCTGGGTTAGCAGAGTGTGTAACCTGAAGCATATGTAACCCGAGGTACTACTGTAATACTAATGAGAAATTGTCAGAAGCAGATGTCTCTGTTTAAAGTCAACTCTTTCTATGATCCTGAGTGCTAAAATGACCCATGGATTTATTCTAGACCAATGTTTCCCAAACTTCGGTCTCCAGCTGTTTTTGAATAACAATTCCCACCATTCCTGACCACTGGTCCTGCTCTAGGGATGAAGGGAGTTGTAGTTCAAAAACAGCTGGAGACCCAAATTTAGGAAACACTGATATAGATTATGAAGCTTTGTTGTTGTTGTTGTCCTTACAAAAATTCTGTCCATGTAATAGGAGATCCCACACTTTGACATTACATCTATCTTCTGGATTTTAAATGTTATGCCCCTTATTTTCCATGTGCATAGTCTTTTCCAGCTGCACAAAATTATGTGGGGAGGGGTCAGTGGTGCACCCTGGTTGGCCCTTTCAACATGTGGACCTCATTCATATGTGAGATTAGACACTTTCTGACACATGGGGATAGGCTAAAAAGGCACAAGAAGAAGTAGGCAAAAGAAAGACTTTAGTACATTTAAGATAAATCCTGATAGTCTGCTTAACGTCCATTTTGTGCCATTTTCCTGCCAAGAGTTTTCCCAGATAAGAACAAAATGTTGGCCATATTAAGTCCTCAGTTCTCTGCGGGGGCTAAAGGGATCTCTGCCATTCCGGAGAAAGGTGAATGGTGTCAATTTTATGTGATGTTTTAGCTCAAAGCCTAAGGTGTGAAATCTGTCAGAGTAATAAAATCTTTGCTACATTCCATGGCTGCAAATGCCCAAATATGCTAAAATTGCCCGGGTAGCTGCTAATGGAAAACCTACATAGGGGAGAGGAGGAGAGAGAAAGAGCAAACCCCAGGCCTTGGGTTTGTAGATTGAGAACTTTTTTGTCTTTTTACACTCCACTTGTAAAACAGCCACTGAAAAATGTGTCTGAGCTACCTCTGTTCCTTTCTCCTGATAAACTTTTCTTCAGTAAAATATACCGATTTTTGTTCTTGAATTTCTGAAGACAGTATCCAAACTCTGAAGCAGTAAGAGATTCTGTATGACTTTTTTTTATATAACAAAATGATCATCTCAAGTGCTTCTCTGCATCCAAGGGTTAGCATTTTATCTTTCAATGGTGGTAAAATAGAAGAAAGATAATGTCAACAAAGGTGTTGCTATTATCAAGTTTCCACATTTTTCACCCTTTCTGCTATTTTCGGTGGGACCCAGTGGTGCTCCCACGAGCCTGCTGCTAATGTTCTGAAGCAAAAAGCAAGGATGGTTTGAAAGCTTTCTCTCTCTTTTTGACCTCAATGAATTCATTCCAACAGCTTTGCCCTCACAAAAGAACAATGGACAGCCAGTCAACCCATTTTTTTGTATACCTTCTTGACTTGCCAATCTTGACTTGCCAAGCCTTCTTGACTTGCCAATCAGGTGGTCAGTGGTTCGAATCCCCACGATGGGGGTGAGCTCCCATTGCTATGGCCCAGCTCCTACCAACCTAGCAGTTGAAAGCACACCAGTGCAAGTAGATAAACAGGTACTGCTGCAGCAGGAAGATAAATGGCGTTTAGTCATGCGTTTAGTCATGCCATTTACCTTCACACCAGAGCAGTCCCTATTTATCTACTTGCACCCGGAGGTGCTTTCGAACTGCTAGGTTGGCAGGAGCAGGGACTGAGCAACAGGAGCTCACCCCATCGTGGGGATTCGTACCGCCAACCTTCTGATCGGCAAGTCCTAGGCTCTGTGGTTTAACCCATAGTGCCACCCGTGTCCCGCACCAATTACATAGCACCAATTATTTTTGCTAGTGCTTACAATTTTATGTAACCATTTCCATCCAGGAGGGGGTACTGGTTTACACTATTTATCAAGAATATCTTTTTGTAAGCTATGTGGTCCTCACCAACCATGCCCAAAACTGAAGAGATTTTAGAAGAAACTTATGCTATGGCATCGGAGATGAAGTGGGCTGTTGCCTGTTCAAAAAAACAACAACCCACACCAGAATTCTAGGAGGCAGGCCAACCCCCCCCCCCAGGGCACATCCAGAGCATGATTCTGGTGACTATAAATCATTTTTCATTAAATGACCTGAATCAGAATCCAAGCATTAAATAAAGGCTGCAACCCTATGCACAATTACTTAGGAGGAAGCCCTACTGAACTCAGTGGGACTTGCTTCTGAATAAACATTCTCAGCACTGTAGTGTATAAGAATGAAACAGAATATTTTAGTTAGTCACCAATTAAATTACACAAATGTTTTCTAGAACACACATACTTTTGGGACATATACACCAATAGTCTGCCTTTGTCCTTATTTGTCTGAAAATTTACCTGGTCTAAAATAGCAAGAAACTGGAAAATAATAGCTTCGAAGAAAACAAAATCTGAGGTGTCCCCTTTTATCAACTCAGAGAGCTTCAGTTTTTGACATATCTAATAACAGTTTGACTTCAGAATGATTTATGATGGCTCTTCAGTCTTTAACTGCCCCTTTTCTTTAGCGCATGACTAACCTGGACGGGAGAAACAAAGCCGAGTGCTCTTTGTTTTTTGCAGAATGTTCCTGGGTTTTTTCTTCTTCCTTGGGTCCAATTAGTTGCCTCCGTCTATTCCCCCCTCCATTGCTGGGGGAATTCATGAAATGCAATGGCTCTTAATATAATGAAACATAGTGAGGCTTTTATAGCTGAAGCTATTGTTTGTTTGCATCCAGCACAAACTCCTTATGAGGAATTTCTCCAAAATAAAGCAGGAACCTGAGCCAGGAGGGAGTAATGCATAGAGGTGCGAAGCACAGAGACACGTTTAGGATGGTGGGGAAATTGTTGGGTTTTTAATCATGGACTAATCAGGTTTGAAATCCTTGTGACAAATGCACTCAAAATTCAGAGAGGGCCAGAGACTACTGGGCAGAGCAATCCAAACCCCCAATCCGCCATGATGGATTTGGATCTGTTCCTTTGCCCAGTCTTGTTTTCATTTGGTGACATCTGTCAGCAGGGAGGCCACCCAGAGAAGAGAACTCCAATGCACCCATCCAGATGGTGGGGAGCCCCTCAAGGGTAGGAAGAATGTGGAACTAGACCAGCACAGGACATTACCTCTGAATTTGGAGAGACCATAGAGTTACCAGCTCCCTAAAGCTGCCTCCACTAACCTGGTGCTTTCCAGGTGTTTTGGACTATAGTTCCCATCAGCCCTAGCAGGTCAGGGGTGATCAGAGTTGTAGTCTGAAACATCTGGCAAGGAAAGCTGTCCTCAGGTATTAACAGATAACCTGATTACTATGCACTCGGCTACAACATTTAAAAGCCAAGCATTTAAATTTGTAGACGATGAGCTTTATTTCCATTCCTAAATTCACACATTAAAGATGAGAGCACTCACTCTGCTGGAATATATGAATTAATAGCCACAATAAGAAAGAAAACATTTCGCACCACCCCCAGTTGCCGTGCTTCTGTCATTACGTCCTGAAGCTAATTTCTAATTTCCTCAGAATCCAGCCGGAACAAAGAGACACGGCTAAAGTGCAAGTAGTAATGCCGCCATTCAATTCTGCAGGGCTTTAGATATTAATGTAAACAGGTTAATCTGGCTAAAGCCAGATTAGTTTTGCAAGACTAAGTTGCATCTGAGGCAATTAAATCCCATAGACTGCATTGTGACTAATGCGCGTGCCGATGTCCCTGTGGAAAGGAGCTAGCACATAATGCTAAGAGCAGGAAAGCTGACCTGGAAATGGCTTGGGAAATGAACGAGAACCAATATATAAAATAAACAGGATAGAAAGGGGGAGAAACTCTCAGGCAATTACTGTATGGCCTTGGGAGAGAAGGGAAACAGCGAGCTGATTTAACTCTGGTCTGCAAGCAAAATGCAGCCTAGCAATCATATAAGAGGGTCCATAAGCAGACCTGCACAACATGTGAATAACCAAACTAAAAACAGCCTCCCCGCAGCTCTATAAACCTCCTGTTCCGATTATCTATCTGGGACCATAACCAGGGAGTTGGAGGAAGGATCATATGAAACTGTGTTATGCAAAGTCATTTTAGTTCAGTATTTCCTGGGCTGGGCTGGTATGCATGTCATGGTAAGCCATGATTAATGGCTTTCCATAAATGAGCAGAATGCTCTGGCTTTGCTCCCCCTCCCCTAGTGACATATCCTCCAACATTTATCCAATGAAAATAGGGATGTCCTATTCTACAACAACAACAACAACAACAACAACAACAACAACAACAATTCTATTATTTTTACCCCACCCTTCTGACTGGGTTGCCCCAGTCGCCCTGGGTGGCTTCCAACAGATATAAAAACATAATAAAACATCAAACATTTTAAAACTTCCTTATATGGGGGCTGCCTTCAGAGGTCTTCTAAAGGTTGCATAGTTACTTATCTCCTTGGCTTGGTGGGGTCACATAACTCCATAACCTCCAACATTTCTGTAATGAAAATAGGAATGTCCTAAGGTAAAGCAAGAGATTCTGGGATCAAATCAGAAACTGGGGCAGTTTCTGTAAATCTGGGACTGTCCCAGGAAAATAGGGACACTTGGAGAGTCTGTAGTGAGTGTAAGAAGCCATAGGCTGCAATAGATAAATAGTTATATGGTAGAGGTGGCACTGTGGTCTAAACCACTGAGCCCAGGGCTTGCCGATCAGAAGGTCAGTGGTTTGACTCCCCGTGACAGGGTGAGCTCCCATTGCTCGGTCCCAGCTCCTGCCAACCTAGCAGTTCGAAAGCATGTCAAAGTGCAAGTAGATAAATAGGTACCGCTCCGGCGGGAAGGTAAACAGTGTTTTCGTGTGCTGCTCTGGTTTTGCCAGAAGCAGCTTAGTCATGCTGGCCACATGACCTGGAAAAACTGTCTGCGGGCAAACGTCGGCTCCCTCGACCAGTAAAGCGAGATGAGCGCCGCTACCCCAGAGTTGTTTCGCGACTGGACTTAACTGTCAGGGGTCCTTTACCTTTTTAGAGCTAGGTAGGTCAACTAGATGACAGTAAGTCACAAGCTGCTTGGGCCTGATTACCTATTTCATTTAGTGATCGGCGGAGTTTCAATGTCCCTAATTTTCCCTTTCTTCTTTTGTTCCACTATTTTGGATTCTGATCATCCTTTCATCTCCTTTTAAAGCAGGGAAAAGGAAAAAAAGAACAGGGGCACAGAATCATTCTGTTCAAGGCAAAATCATAGCATCCCTCAAGTCACCTGCTTCTGCCACTGTATTAATCATCCTGCAGGAAGGTTATTCAGGGGTCTATCTCAAAACACGCACAACTCCTCAAGCCCAGCTCACCCAAGGAGCAGAAATCCCAAGGTTACTGCAGGTCTTTGATCTCCTGCCATATGGCAGCCCTTAATGTGAGCTTATGCTCCACAAAAGACAGGATTAGCTTTAGAGAATGAGGATTCAGACAGGCACATTCAGGCCAGCTTCAATCCTTGCCTATGTAACGTGACTCCTGGCAAGTGCCTGCGTCAACATCCTAGAAACACCGGTATAAAGGAAAAGGAGGCAATATAGACTAATGCTTGAAATTGCAAGGATATGCTCCCATTTTGCTACTCGCCACATGAATGTAATCAAGCCAGTTATGTGAACTATTTATGTACAGTAGACATAGCATGTAATTTTATAAAAATGCTAATGCACTGAAACAGCAGCAGAAAGCCACGAGAGGCACACTACTAAGAAAGATAAATAATATGCAATATACACAATGGAAATCCAGCTTGGTAGTGCTAAGAAACTTAGATAAAACCCCTCAGGTTTTGGTTCAGTTCTCTTCTTCAGTGGCTTGCAAATGGTGGTCCTTGTATATGCAGATCTGGAACTGCACTGCTGCCTTAGAAACTCTGGTTTCTTTTTCCTTGGCAAGTTGGGCAAAGTCATGGACTCCCAGTTATGCACAGGAGGGGGGGGAACCCTCCTCACTCCTAGTCCATTTGTCTTTGTCTTGCTCCCCCCCCCCTTTATCTACACCTAGGGAACAGTTACAGATAGGTAGCCGTGTTGGTCTGCCATAGTCAAAACAAAAAATTCCTTCTGTTTCAGTGTATCTGAAGAAGTGTGCATGCACACGAAAGCTCATACCTAGAACTAACTTAGTTGGTCTTTAAGGTGCTACTGGAAGGAATTTTTTGTTTTACCTAGGGAACAATCCTATACACAAGATAGAATCTGTCTTAAAACAAGCCAATGAAAGTTAAAGTGATGCTAAGTTACACCAGAGCCAAACTTGCTTCAGCAGTGGGAATCTTCTGGCTGAGATGGCCTAAGTGTGTTAGATGCAGAACAGGCCTCTAAAACTGAATTACACCACCCTTCTTGCTAGTTTAACTTATGCCAGGTTGATAGTTCATGTGACTGAGTTGAACAGAGTTAGGAACCAGCCTCAGGGTCCCACCATACCACACCAATTTCTCAGGGCTTATACCAGTTTAGAATCCAACCAGCCTTGTCTCAGTTGGCTGGGTCCGGGCTGAGCCAGGTTGAGGGGGGAAAACTGGCTGGTGTATTTCTGGCTGAGTCGAGGAACCTTGTGGCTGAGCCAAAGATGTGTTGAAGCCTAAACCTCTAATGCTGGTGGATCTCATTAGAGGATTGCTCCCTTAATGTATGAAAGAGCTTTCCCTCCTTTAACTAGGTTACCTAGCCTTTGACAATCAGCGTAATTCAAACACCTGATTTCCCCATTTTTTAAAAATGAAACTTAGGATGAGAATGGAATGTCCTAGGATTCCGGTAATAAAGCCACATGGCAAAATTATTCATGGGGTCCTGCTAATAAAAATGCAAGTAGCATGAGCATGAATGAATGACCAGGTGGCTAATGTTCAGGTGATTGGGAGACTGGGTGTTAGCACACTGAACTTGAATATTAAACATAATACAGTAGTTGACTATACTTTGACAGGAGTAGGGGAATGGATCCAGCAGGTGGGCCAGCTACTGATCTCCTCCAGCCCCCATGAGCCATTATGATAAGTGTCACCATGACATCAGCTGCAGCAAATTCCTTTGCCTGCACAGCATAAAACCAATTTGGGGGAGGGAGGGCTCAAAGGTTTCTAGTTTCTGCTGGACAGTTGAATGGTAGCATCTACAATCCTGTTTCCTTTCTGTAGGTGGTGTGAAATCAAATCATGTGGGCAAGGCTTTGGTGTTGGCAGATGTTGGCAGTGATACCTGCCAACCGTAGCTGACAGGTGACACCTGCAAGCCACCCTTTCAAGCAGAAGCCACGTTTTTACCTGCCTCAATCCTGCTGTCATATATGCAACATTAGGTATAGGGCAGGCAGGCATGGCTTGGGAAAAATGCTATTGGGACCAAATTAAAACCCCCGCCAGGCTGAATTAGACCCATGGTTCAGAGGCTCTCCATCACTGCTCTCTGATCTGGGACCATGTTCAAAGGATAGGCCTCCCTCACAAATTTAACAGCACTTTAAAGCAACATGACAAATGTGGAAGCAGAATGCAATGGTCAATGATTTTATTGACTGACTCATAAGTGAGCAATGGTATTTTATTTCCTTTAAGACATCCTATGGACCAATCTAGTCCTATGCCCTAGAACCAAACTTCATGAAAGCTCCTCCATGTTGCTTAATTGGAGGAAATTCCAGCAATGGCAGCCTTTCTCCATAACTGCATAGGTGACACTTACCTTCATAGGTTGGCAGTTTGGCAGTCCGGAGCTGGGGAGCAACTGGATGATATTTTGACCCCATAAGAATACATTTATAACTAATCCCAAACACTAACACTTGAAGCCACTCCCCCTGCACCTCAGAAGTGTTTGCTTTTTTCTATAGAAAAAAGGGGCATTAAAAATGGCTGGAACAGGCTCTTCAGATTTTCTTCCCCTTTAAAGATGAGGAACCTGACCCAACTATGGCTTCCAAATTCCATAGCCTATTTTAATGATATATATGATGCAGATATGGACTGTCTCATAGGCAATAACTTTCTTTTACCTATAACAGGGACTATAAATTGAGAAGAAACTATTTCCTCAGTTCAGCCGGCAAACAGAAAAACAAAATTGCAATTGACCCATCTGGTGAATGAGATTTTTGAGTGCACAGCAAATGATTTGACAGAAACTGTCTAGGAAGACAGAGCAGAGATAGTATTTGCTTTGGTGTCTAACACAATAGCAGGCAAGCATCAGTTTCTGTCTCAAGATTTGCTCATTTAAAGTCCATCCATTCCTGGTACTTTGGAGGAGCCTGAGTAATAGCTAGGACATGCTGACGCATAAGTAAGAGGCTTCAAAATAACATCTAAGAGCATGGAGTTTGATATTAAGTGATCAACAATGTTGGTTACCTTTAATTCAAACTGTGGACAACCTCATGAGCACAAAGAGCAAAAGCAGCCATGTGTTAAAACATGTCGAACAAACTGAGATCCCACAGATGGTACACAACACCAGTGCAGTTAGGGGAAATGTACAAAAGTAGTTCAAATATATGTTGGAAATGTAAGGAAAAGGAGGGGACATTTTATCATATGTGGTGGGATTGTAAGGTAATTTTAAAAATTTTGGAAATGATATACAACGAATTGAAGAAAATTTTCCATTTGACATTTGTTTAAAAACCTGAAGCATTTTTATTAGGGATTGTAGGGAAAGATCTGCCAAAAAAGCTGAAGAACATCTTCATGTATGCGACAATGGCCACAAGAGTTTTAATAGCACAAGGATGGAAGACTGAAGAAACCCCAACTAAAGAATCATGGCAAGAAAAATTGATGGACTATGCAGAACTGGCAAAACTGACATACAAGCTACGGGACAAGGATAACTGTGACTTTAAAGAAGAATGGGAATCCTTTACAAAGTATCTGAAGACGCAACAAAGTGAACTGGAGTCCTTGGCTGGTTTTGAATAAACATTCACAAACCTTTTATTTATAATAATCAGCTAAATAGTTTGAGGATCTATACAACTGTGTAACATGCAGAGAACAGCATTTTTAGAGAAATCAAAGACTGGAACTGAGGGAAGTTGGGGGGTGGAGGTGGGTGGGTTCTGTGGGGGAGGGAGGGGGAGGCAGAAAAAATGGGGGGAAGATAAGGATGATATGTTTCTGGATAATATGTTTTGCTTTAATTTTGAATAAAAAAAAGTTATTTAAAAAGACAAAAAACAAAACGAGATCCCTTTCTCTCCCAGAATTATCTGTGTACTTGGCCCTGATCTGCATATTTGCTTTCAAGCAGTTAGTTTGCTTGTTAATAAACTCCCAGATGAAGACAAGGGTTGTTTGTCCCTCCTTTCTTTCAAAGGAAGATGCAAGAGCTTGTTTGTTTTTCAGGAAATCTTTTGTTGTGGATTCCGGATTGCCAGTTGCTATTTTATTGCTCTCTTTGTGCCTATTGTTCTAATTATTGACTCCTTTCAATATCCTGAAGTACTGGAAGACAGGAAGCTGCCTTAAACCAGGTCAAAATCTTTGCACATCTAATGGAATATTGCATATTCTGACTGGCAAACCTGGTTTGCTGCTTCTTTTTGGTGGGAGATATGTTGAGAATTCAGTTCCATCTTAAGGAACAGACATGTGGAATTGTTGTGCCACATGTCTGTTTACATTCCAGCACAGCTTTTGCTCTTCCCTGTTCTCTCTGAGAGGACATGAGAGAGACAACATGTTTCTTTGTCTTGATTTATGATAATAAATCTGTAGTTATAGTATGACTTCACAAGCCTCACACCTATTTTGTGTGTACAGTACACTCTGCTAATAGCATGCTCTGGCTTTTTCATATATTTATGTTGTGAACTGCCGTGTGATCTTCGGATAAAAGGCGGTATACCAATTTTAACAACAACAACTCACTTGCACTTGAGTTTTTGGCTTCAGGTGTTTTGGATAAAATGTTGGTGGCAACTCTAATGTCAGTAAGACAAAGAAAAGAAATCTGTTTGGACTAGAACAGTGAGTTGCATCTGCATCCTAGGAATCATTTCTGGACTCAACCTCTGAGGAACTTCTCTGCTTCTGCTTTCGAACCCATGTGAATTGAAGAGGGTTGTGTGGTGCATTTTCTATCCCATCCTATCTTTGGGGCCCTTCCATAATCTTGAATCTGTCCTAGTATGCACCCAGCACCCTGCTATAATGTAGGGCAGGCTTCCTCAACCTCGGCCCTCCAGATGTTTTGAGACAACAATTCCCAGCATCCCTGACCACTGGTCCTGCTAGGTAGAGATCATGGGAGTTGTAGGCCAAAAACATCTGGAGGGCCGAGGTTGAGGAAGCCTGATGTAGGGCAATGTTAGGAGCGCTAGACACAAAGCTGACTTTCAGGGAAGCCAGTCCACCATTTCTGAACAACCCTGGAATTTGGAGGAACGTAGTCTGAAAATCACTGAGCTGGGACAAGCGAACGTCCACTGAGAAAGAAAAAAGTACGATCAGCAAAATGCCTAAAAATGCAGAGTGCGCTAGCAACTGGCAGCACTGAGGGCTGAATTCTTTCCATTTAACAGGCAGTGAGAGCTCTGATATCAGTTGCAGAGCAAAAGAGCATACGTTTGTGGGGAAAATAAATGGGTCAGCAACCCAGCATTACCACAGGCTGCTCATGCAGATGTTCTTGATTTGAGCCACTTTAGACACACTGATAAACCAGCTGTTTTCTTTTGTTTTTGCTTTTGCTTCCACAGGCAAATATGGAGAGTCAGTGACTTGTTCTACTTATCCTCTCCCTATGCATAAAGCAGCACTAATACCTTTGGATAATACTACAGCAAGAGGAAGCTCAGAGAAATTCTCCAACGGCAAAACAGCAATGCAGCCAGCAAAATCCCATGGTTAAGATTATTTGGGTCTCCATTGGACCAAAAGTGAAGAAAGCCAGCTTAATATAGGGATGTTGCAATGCTAAACAACATGCGGATTCACACAATGGCACAGAGAAAAGAACTGAGTACACAGAGGAATGAAAATTACTATTATTAATGCAGCTGGACTGCTGACTGAACAAGTACAATATAGAGACTTCTTCGGAATATAATAATAATATAAAGTAAAAAAAAATAATGCACTTGAAACAGTGTCAAGGAATGTTTTAAAATAACTATAAAGATTACAAGCACCATTTAAGATGTGTGTATGCCAAACTAAACTAAATCAACCCAAAGCAATCTATCTTAAGAATATTTGTCATGATTTCTTGTTGCACTTTATAATGACTGCAGTAATAGTGAAAGTCATGCTTCCCCACCTTTCAAGTGATAGGATTTGCAGTTTTGACATACCTGCTAGCGTACAGGGTCATTTAATGTTGTTGACAACAAAATTCACTCAGTGCGCAGAGCCAGTAAATACAAGCATTCCTGTGGAACACTCACATGTGCTCTGAAACTCGACGTGGGACAAAGTGTAGGATGGCTCTTCCTTGCCATGAGGCTGCTGTTTTACAACAATATACAATTCAAATCCATTACAAAGCGAAAATGTCCCCAAAACACCAACCCAAACTAACTTTTTTTAAAAAATGGTAACAATTTCACAGAAAAATGGCTTGGCAAGACTTTAAGGGTGAAACTACATATTTTTGCCTCCATTGTGTGGAATGACACAATTTCCAGTGAGAAAAGAACGGGGGCCAAGAAGGGGCTTAAAAATAATAAAATTAATAATGATAATATAGTATTTATACTCCACCCATCTGGCTGGGTTTCCCCAGCCAATATGGGAGGCTCCCAACAGAATTTTAAAAACACAATAAAACATCAAATATTAAAAACTTCACTGTCTTCTAAAAGTCAGATAGTTGTTTATTTCCTTGACATCTGGTGGGAGGGCATTCCACAGGGTGGGCGCCACCACCAAGAAGGCCCTCTGCCTGGTACGCTGTAACCTCACTTCTTGCAGTGAGGGAACTGTCAGAAGGCCCTCAGAGATGGACCTCAGTGTCCGGGCTGAACAATGGGGGTGGAGACACTCCCCTGCCCCCGCTTGCCACTGCTCCCTGTCTTTATTCCTCTCCAAGCTGTTTTCCCACCAGTTCAAATTTCAGGCCCATGTTTGTGCTGATGGAAATCTATGACCAAAGCAATGGGGTGAGCAGTTGGGGAGTGAGGCAATAGCTGAGAGAAAAATTAGTTGCAACCCTGCCCCATTGCTTCACCAGTGAAAACCATGTCCTTCCAGCATCTGGGCTTTGAAGATATCTGGCAGAGGTAGAACATGTATGAGGCAGCTTCAAAGCTGTGGTGCTATACTCCAGAAAGCTCTAGAATTAATATCTCATAGACAGAAGGCACAGCAGCAGGGTTCTACATATTTTTGCATAACTCACTGCTGCACCTGCCACTAGCACTGCCACCTGCTATCTCTCTCTGTCGTGAGGATTGGGCTTCCCTATGAAGTTCACCCATCTCCAGTGATTACCCATTTCAGTTCTCAATAGCTAGTAGCTTGTTCTCCTCAACAGCTACTGCACTGTAGGAGAGGAGAGGAAGCATATGAGGCATATGTTCCTCTTTCTTAGGGTCACTGATCACTTCTCTAACCACTGAAACATGCAGATGATGAG
The DNA here is from genome assembly GCF_964106915.1 of Podarcis gaigeae. Classification (NCBI taxonomy): domain Eukaryota; kingdom Metazoa; phylum Chordata; class Lepidosauria; order Squamata; family Lacertidae; genus Podarcis; species Podarcis gaigeae. Next base: position 74,498,620 of record NC_139683.1, on the reverse strand, counting down.
GAAGCCACCACTGCCTATGCCCAGTGGCCTAGCGTGAGGAGCTGGGTGGCAGGAAAACAGATGGAGTAGGCCTGCACATTCAATTGCCTAAGGACATCTGCATCACTAAGGAGATTGCAGCTGGAGAGATAAGAAAACAAGAGTCATTCTGTTCACTGGAGAGGTCACTTCCTGGTTTGCATGGAGAAGCAATTTTCAATGGAGCCCAGCGATGGGAGTGCACAGCTGTATTGAGGCAGCACCAGGTGTTGAAATTTTGCACCCCTAACAATTGTGTGCCCGAGCAACCCTGTGCCCCCCCCTTTATGCTACTGCTTGTGCCTATAGTGTTATGAAACTTGCCTTTGAAGAACAGGAGGGTTGTTAAGATGTTCAAATTAGGGTTCATCCTAATTAGATCTCCCTGCTGCTTTCCCCTGGGGAAGGCCGAGCTTTAATGCTCAACCAGAGCAAATCTCAATGGGGTTTTCTCCAGATTCATGTTTGCCCTGATTTAAAGCTAAAGAGCAGGTTTCCCCTAGGAAACGAGTAGGGCAAGGGGGGAAACTGCTTGGGCTCATTCCTAGAAAACGCAGTTCAGGACCTGTGCTTCCTCAATACAGGAGAAGTATGGACGAGCCATTTGTAAATATCTCCAGCCAGGCCTGTTTGACAAATCCTTTGTTATATAAGCTAAGGGCACTGCGTTGCCATAGAAACTAAATAGCTGGAGACACTTCTGGAAGAAGGAGGACCTGTATGACAAAAGAGGGATATGCAGTTCTCCTTGGCATTCCAGGCTGGAGGTGATATCATATATGTGTGAAAAGGAGCAAAAGAATGGCAGTAAAGTGTCCAATCCGGCCCATGCTGGTCGGTTTAATCCGGCCCCTGTGGCAGTTTATTTCCTGGGGTAAAATCCTAAAAAAAGGCCAACAACTTCAATCCTAAAAAATAGGTCAACAACTTTACTTTGGTCGGCCCTTTGGTTTGCCCTCACGGCCCTTCACTTCATCAAATCTGGCCCTCTTTGAAAAAAGTTTGGACACCACTGCCTTATAAGAATGTGAGGTGAAACGTTTGTGGGTTTACAGGAAGCTTTGTGAAGAAATAATATTAGAAACACTGTAAAAAAGGGAACAAGAGAATAGGTTTATTTAAAACAAAAGGCAATGTTATATTTAGAATTGTGGGTAGAAGATTAGAAAGCTGAAGGAAGTCAAAATTATGTATCTGTGACAATATTGAAAATGTATGTTTAAATTTTGTATTGGAAACTGAATAAAAATAATTTAAAAGAAAAGAAAAGAATGTGAGGTGAAGCAAATTTCAGCCCATCACATGAGCTTTGGGGCATCTGTTGGAGTTAAGCTGTATTTAGACATGTGTTCAGCTCTCTGTGTGCATGTATAAACCATGTATCACAAAAACCGCCATTAAGCCTCCAGAGAATAACAATGAAACTACTCCAGATATACACCCCTGGAATTTTCACTGCTTGGTGAATGAGGGCATTTTCAAGGTTGCTCCAAATCCTGCTCACACATGCAAAAAAGCCACAGATAATAACTTGCAGGAGGAGAGTCTGCAAATTTCTTTTTTTCAGAAAATGAGGTATCTGAACACATCTAAATGAAGAGGAGGGGGATGTCAGAATTATCACCTCCTCACCTGAGATCACACTTAGATTAGGAAGAATTTAAAGCCCCTTCATTACACGCACCAGTAATTGTACAGAATCTAAGTCTGATTCCACAAAAAGAGCCACAGATACATAGGCAGAAACGAAGATGCTATGACCCTCCAGATTATGTTGACCTACATCTCCTATCATCCATAATCACTGACCGTGCCACCTGGGTCTAGAGGGGGTTGAAATCCAACACCCCTGATTTAACCGGGCCTAGAAACTGGATGTCAATGGCACCCAGTGTAGCTGAGAAAAGAATGGTGTGCTCTCAGTCAAACAGAGCAACAGGCAAGGTATCTGAAATGTCTTCAAGCCCACAAAAACTTTGCCAGAGGAGAAAGAATCAAGTACATTCAAAAACCTGGAATAAAATAGCCCATGAGAAAACACATTTGAGCGATCTTCTCTCTCCCTGAACAACTCAGTTTGCTGAGCGAGGAAAAACATCAGGCCATATGTCATTGACAGGAATATAATCACAGGGTATCAGGCAAACGCAAATGTAAGCAAATAGGGGGGAAATGAATATTAAACATGAATATTTACATAATTATATCTATTAAATTGACAACGTACGAACATACGAATTGCCTTGCTGAATGAGATCAAAGATTTGTCTAGCCCGTCATTCTGTCTCCAGGAAAGGTCCCTGGGAAGCTCATAAGCAGGCAGCCGTCATCGGCTTGTTCCCAGCATTCAGTAATCAGAGGAATGCAGAATCGGAGCTTGAAGGTTTCGCCACAATTAGCTGTCACAGAAGCAGCCATCAACAGGTCTATCCTTGATGAATTCAGATGATCCAACATTTGATCCTGACTCAAAATATTTACCTAGCTAGAAATTTGGAGGGGCAAAAGTGCCCTCTAAAATTAAACGAAGCAGAGCCTTCCGTCACTGAAGCGCCTCATTCACAGTTCCTGCCTTGACTAATTGGCCGAGCGACTTCACAGGTTGCCAAAGCCCCACAGCGGAAGGCTCCTGGGGGAATGGAGAACTGCCCTGGGCCAGGCAGCCAAGGCAGCTGTTTTGGGCTGCACTGCCTAAGGCTCACCATTGCCGTCTGCCTGCTGACGCTTCTACCTGGCTGGGTATTTTCAGATTCATAAGGTAAAGGACCCCTGGATGGTTAAGTCCAGTCAAAGGCGACTATGGGGTTGCAGCACTCATCTCACTTTCAGGCCAAGAGAGCCAGCGTTCATCCATGGACAAATTTCCAGGCCATGTGGCCAGCATGACTAAACCGCTTCTGGCGCAACGGAACACTGTGACTCAAACCAGAGCGCATGGAAACACCGTTACCTTCCAGGTGCAGCGGTACCAATTTATCTACTTGAACTGGTTTCCTTTGAACTGCTCGGTTGGCAGGAGCTGGGACAGAGCAACGGGAGCTCACCCAGTTGTGGGGACTCGAAGCACCAACCTTCTGATCAGCAAGCCCAAGATAAGGTTACCAGACTTCCCCCTTTCCCGGGATCAGTCCCCGGATTTACACATCTGTCCCCAAACAAAATCCATTGAAGTTGAAAAGTGTCCCTGGATTCATTGAAAATATCTGGTAACCTTAGCCCAAGAGGCTCAGTGGTTTATACCACAGTGCCACCCGCGTCCCACTCATATATCTGATATGGCCAGTGTGAAGTTGCTTCTGGAGATAAAGGTACAATTGTGAATATAAGGGCCCACCGTTGCCACTACCAAAAGATAGCTATGATGTGGTACAGGAACTCTGTTCAAGTTTTTTTCTTTGAGAATTAGATGAAAACCAGTTTCAGAGGTCCTGAATATAGCTACCAAGAAACATACTTTGCTCCTGGTACTTCTGGTATTTAAATAATGTGATTGTCAGCTATCAGCTATGGTTATGCTGAAACTCCAATCCAGAGTTTGATGCAAACATTAAAATAATCCCTCTGGAGTATTTGCCTAAGGCCATTATAAGAAAACAGAGTAACATTCAGCATTCAGTGAAATCTATCAACTTTACGAGCCTGGGAAATATATTTAAAAAGGCATTAACACATTCTAAGGTTACGATAATAGTAACTTTGAAGAAAGATGGATTCCTCACATTAGAAGAATTAAGGATAAGAATGGATGCAGAAAAGTCTCAGTGGTGCTAATATTTGCAACACAGGAGTTTCATCAACAAACATCTAAAAGGGGGAAAGATAAACAAGGATTTAACAACATTTGAGAAGATTATCAAGCAGAGAAGAAAATTCCCAAAGGTGTTGTCTGCCATATGCTGGTTGCTGTTAAGTCTAAGGAAGTAGTGTTGGTAGTGTGTTTAAAATTAGCTGGAAAAGAATAATGCAGAGAAATATCTCAGGAGAACGGAAATGCATACTTAGAACAAATATACAATTGTCGTCATGAATAAGTGTTAGAGAAAAGTATATTAACTATATTAATAGTTACTGTATCATTGCCATTTAATATGCAATGACTTGGAAAAATGTATCCATATCTTGAGACACATTATTGGAAATGTGCATTTATGGGTGCTGATTTAATGCACACCTGCTGAGGGAGTTAAAACTTATTCAGAGATGATTATTCAGGTCTTTGCATATATACTCTCTCTTGATCAACTTCTAATTCTATGTGGATACACATAAAAGAATATTCAATCAGAACATGGAAAAACAGTAAGGAATTTGTTGAATGCTGCAATAAATTTGGTGGTCATAAAATAGTGAATATCTAAAATACCCTCAATTAAGGAATGGATAATGAGCATAATATATTGTAACAATGGTTAAGCTAATAGAGCTTGCTAGATTAAAATGAAGGAAGGTTGCAGAAGGAACAGTTTGAGAGGTCATGGTACCCATTTATGGTTTATATAGTACCCGTTTATATAGTAGTAATATAATCTATAATTTTTATCCTTTTTCACAGCTGACATGAGAAACATAAGGAATTTTAAAACTGAATGTAGGAACACATATTGTATTATGGTAAGTAGGCATGACTTAGGGCTATTTTTACACTTATGTGGTAAAATTATTAAATATATAATATATTAAATAACATGTGGGTGTATTATGAATGTTTTATAGGTTTCATGGCTGTCCCAACTGTAGCAGACATTACATTGTGTTTCAATATGGCCCTTTTTTGAGGAATCAGGGCAATGCCAGCTGCAGGATTTGGTGGGCTCTCAGATAAGCGATTTTCAGTGTGACCTTAACATGGCGGAGACATAATACTGTGTTGCCTACCTGAGTGCTCCATGAAAAAATAAAATAAAATTATCCATACTTACCTTTTGAACCACTCTTTCCAGGCAGAGGTCTGCACTTTAACATTCCGTATCTGAGTGGGTTTTCCTGAGCTTTCCCCACAAAAACTCACTCTTCAAAGCTGAATCAGAGCAAACGTCAGTTTGGGTTTCCCATGGATTGACATTTGCTCCAATGGAGCTTTAAAGAGCAAGTTTTCATGGGGAAAGCTATGGAGCAGAAAAAACGGGATATTAGGGCACTGAGCATTAAATCGCAGGCTGTGCCAGGAAAGGTAATTATGGATGAGGCTAGAGCTGTGTTGTTGAGAGTATTGGTGGGCACTTGGTCCTGATGCCAAGACTGATCTTTACCAGTAGCCACTGGGCAAACAAATCTACAAGATGCAGCCCCAACCACAATTGCCCTGCTTGCTAATGTAAATAGGAACATCTTTATTTCTTAAATCAGTCTTATTCAACCTTGAATCTCCAGATATTGTTGGACTACAGTTGCCATCAACCCCAGCCAGCTTAGTCAATGATCAGAAATGATGGGAGTTCAGCAAGTCCACTTACAGTCAGGCAATGTTGCGTCCTGGCCATGGCCACATCTGCAATCCAGTGCCCTGCTGGGAAGGATTGCAACCTACTTGCAGATTGGCCAATTGCAAGCAGACTTAGGTGTGGGAGTCCCCTGGGGACGGGCCCAACCAGCCAATAGATGCCACTTGGGTTCACTCCTGGGAAGATAAATTGAAGCCTGCCTAGCCCTCCTCTCCTGCTTGTCATCGGATCTCTCCCTTTTTTCATACGCTTTCGCTTTTGTGCTCAATCCTTTTTTAGACCTTCTTGACTGCCATATTTGGGGCCAGGCAGAACTTGGCATCAGCCATTTGGTTTTTGCCTGCCTCTTGGCAATTTTCACAGGTTAGGCATGGGGTAAGTCTTAGTCTTGGATGGAGGAGAGGTTGTAGCCCCTGCCTGCCCAATTTTGGTTAAGAGTATCCCATTAAAGGGATCAATGAGGAGTTGCTTCTGTCCAAACACCCAGATGGGGACTAGGACCATAGTACTCTTCCAACGGGGACCCCTTAGGGCATTGGTGGCCAAACTTGGCCCTCCAGCTGTTTTTGCAACTCCCTTCATCCCTAGCTAACAGGACCAGTGCCCAGGGATGATGCGAACTGTAGTCCCAAAACAGCTGGAGGTCCAAGTTTGGCCACCACTGCCTTAGAGGTATCCCTATTTGATGTGGTTTAACTTTAGATACACTCCCAGCAGATGGGTTGGTGGGATGGAATAAATAGCTTTACCCAATGCCAATGCCAAACCATTCACATCTGTAATCAATAAAGTTGTGACCTATTTGAACCCAATTTAATGTTGCTGGCTTGTCTGGTTATTCATCACTTAGGGAGTGATGGGGTCACAGGGCTGTGGCACACAATTTCTGGGGACCCAACACTAAGGAACCCTGTTTAGATCATCTGGTGATGCTTTCATATGTAGCCTCCTTTGGAGAGTTGACAGGGAAATGGTTAAGCATCTATTCATCTCTCCATACTACACACTTCTCCACTCCAAATAACTGTCTCCAAAGTATGTTTTCAAGTCTGGGCTTCATTATTTGTATATAATGTGTAGCTTGCTTTCAGTGTTTACTCCTTATGTGAACAGCACCTTTGAAATTCACAAGTGTTACTATTACTTATTAGCTGCTTATTACAGCAACATATCAAAAGATCAGCAGGTTCTGTACTCTTCCAACATCTTTTAGATGATGATTTTAGATGATGATGAGAAAGATGATTTTCTTTCTCAGCTGATGCTGCTGGAAGAGATTTCATGGGCAATCTCTGAAGAGCTGTTCTGCTCACTGCAGCTAGCTGTTGTTTGACCCTGTTCACAGAACAGAGCTTTGGAGTATATGAAACATGATAAATTAATTACAGGCACTCAGAGAATCAGATCTTCCCTCTCCTTTGTGTGAGTTTCAGCATTGTCTCAGACAATGGTAGGGATGTCATCCATCATCTACGTTTCAGTGATTTTTTACCTCCCAGAGAAGCCATTAATAAATGTTCCAGCAGCGTAGGATTATGTCACTTCACACCATAGGTCTACAGAGGTATAATATAAAATTAAACACCTTAAGTGTTATTGGGCAATTTGATAGGATAACAGTACGACAACTTAAATCCTTTACAACAAATACTTGATCTTAAGGAATGCTGAGTGACATATTTTTAAAAGATGCTAAGTGCTAGTGCTGTTTATTTCCAGAGAAAATGCTGCTGTCATTAAGCATAATCAGGTACAAATGAATCTGAAATGTGCACAATGCTTTGTAATCATAAATCCTCGCAGCACGCCAGCTATAAACAAACGGCAAGAAAAAGCTTCATTTCATACCAATCGCATGCAAAATGAGACGGCACTTCTGCAGGGGATCATTGCTATTTACAAATAAGGAGATCGCCTTAAGCTTCTCTCTGAGACGACGGGTGGATTTCTATTTTCCCCATAGTGGGGATCTAGTGCAGGGTTAACTGTGTCCCACAAAATCTGGAAATGTCATGAGATAAGCCCATGACTCAATTGTTGCTTGGGTCTTTACCTCTGTCCCATTATATTGTAAATAGTCCTGCTATTTTTGGATGAAGGGTGGTATAGAAATTAAATTAATTAATTAATTATAAAAATTTAAAAGCTCCTTATTAGTGTAGTGTAGCAGATAATCTCAGTAGTTTACATTTAGCCTTCTTTGATTTCACATCTCCATGCAAGTGGATGGCTAGGGTTCCTTTAGGAGGAGCAAATCAAGCATCCCCTATAATCCCGGGCCACACTATACACAACCTCCACACAAACGATGCCATCATTTCTCCTGCCGAGTCATTTGTACAACTAACATCTGAATAGTACAGTGATACCTTGGTTCTCAAATGCCTTGGTACTCAAACAACTTGGAACCCAAACACTGCAAACCTGGAAGTTAAGTGTTCCGGTTTGCGAACTTTCTTCGGAAGCGGAAAATGCTTCATTTTGAGTGTTACGCTTTTGAGTGCCACACTTCCATTTTGAGCGTTACGCTTCCAATTTGAGTGCCACGCTTCCATTTTGAGTGTTACGCTGAGGTCTGTCTCTTTATTTTGTGTTTTTGATTTTGTGGCTCTTTCTGTTGTTGTTGTTTTTTTGTGACTGTGTGGAACCCAGTTCAGCTACTGATCAATTGATTGTGTGATTGCAGTACACTGTTTTTTGCTTTCATTTTATGGATCAATGGTCACATTAGATAGTAAAATTCATGTTAAATTGCTGTTTCGGGGATTGTTTTTAAAAGTCTGCAACAGATTACAGTGGTACCTCGGGTTACATAGGCTTCAGGTTACAGACACTTCAGGTTACAGACTCTGCTAACCCAGAAATAGTACCTCGGGTTAGGAACTTTGCTTCAGGATGAGAACAGAAATTGTGCTCCTGCGGCATGGCTGCAGCGGGAGGCCCCATTAGCTAAAGTGGTGCTTCAGGTTAAGAACAGTTTCAGGTTAAGAACGGACCTCCGGAACGAATTAAGTTCTTAACCCAAGGTACCATTGTAGTCCATTTTGCATTACTTTCTATGGGAAAGCATGTCTTGGTTTTGGAATGCTTTGGTTCTAGAACAGACTTCCGGAATGGATTAAGTTTGAGAACCAAGGTACCACTGTATGTGCAAATGGTAAACACAGCCTGGGGATCCCTAGGATTAAAATCAACTTGTTAGATAGAGCTCGAGTCTCAAATGATGTATTAGGTCCCATTGGAACAAAGCAACAAGCCATGGTTTTCTGTTATTAAAACATGCAGTAACAACCCTCAGGCTTGCACACTCTCGCTCTCTGAAAGGTGAAAGTTAAAGCTTCCTTCTGGTGCTCAAAACACACTTTAGTTTCCTGTTACATTGAAATACACAAAACTGGTTTATTTAAACCACAGTTTTTTATAACTAAGCAGGATCAAATTCTGGATACAAAACATAATTGTTTTGAAAATGCATGACAGTGTATTGCAGTATCATAGCAAATACTATATACAATTTTAACAGTCATGGATAATCTTAGGAACTGCAGTTTGTTAAAGGTGCTGGGAATTGTAGCTCTGTGAAGTCAGCTTCATTTTTTAAAAAAAAACTACAGTTCCCAGGATTCCTTTGGGGGAGCAATGACTGTCTATTTGTTTAAAATATATGATGTATATGTGACCTATGACTTGCTAGGGAAAAATAATTATTGCCTACCAAGGGCAGCCAGAATCTATGTGCCCCTTTAATATGCATCTTATTGCACAAGGTCCTCTGCACTGTTGACTGGCAATTAGCATCAGATACCTACCATCTTGCATCCATTTTAATTAGCAGAGCTAGAAGGTGGTTGTTGTTTTTTGCCTTTGTCCCTATTGAAATTCATTTTGTTAGTTTGGGCCCAGTTCTCCAATCTGTTGAGGTCATATTGAATTCCGATTCTGTCCTCTGTGGCATTAGCTACCCCTCCCAGTTTGGTGTCATCTGCAAATTTGATGAGCATCCCCTCAACTCTTTCATCCAAGCATTCAGTGCCCTTTGGTTTAAACCTTTCAGAGCTAACAACTGGATTTCAAGCATTACTTTGAACAGAAACAGCAGAATACAGCAGAAACAGAAAAGCTGAGTTGAATGGGGATATTTATAAAGTATCAGCAGAGCAAACATATATAACTGAGAGCATTAAGTAGACAGCATCTTCTTAAAAGAGTCCATTTTAATTTCAGAGGTCACCAGTCTTTGAGACCCAGGAGGACCATAAAATAAAAACTGGAAGAGTATATTATAATGCCTTCAACTAACTACCCATAAAAGAATCTTGGGTTCTCCAAGCTTTTGTCTTTTGTTAGTGACTAAGGATCACAGCCTATCACATTTACCAGTGAGTAAGTTCTACTGAACACAGTGGAACTTACTTCTAAGTAAACAAGTATTTCTATGCCAAACCTCCTGGGAGTAAACCCCACTAAGACTTACTTATGCTTATACATGTCTAAGATCTGTCAGCAATAGGATAGCCCCCCCCCCCCAACAACATTCTGTATATATTCTTATCTCTCATTATTCCAAAAGTCCCCTTGGATTTTGGAGTTCAGAAATAAAATCTGGTAATTCAGAAGATGAATTTATGTATGAGGAACCCTTCACTATTTTTTGTGAATGTTGTTTACAAAGCTTGCACAGAATGCTGTGTGTGCACAATGTGCCACAACTTTCATTTCCTTCATGTCTTTCCATTCTGTACATTATCAAGTGTAAATAAAACACTGCAAAAGAAAGAAAAAAGGAAAACCATCTTGCTGTGCTCATATAAAGTTGCTTTTCTAGGAAAGCATTTGTTATATAATGAAGGGCTGCAGTAATGTTGTAGAGCAGATGTTCTGCATGTAGAAAGTCCCGAGTCCAATCCCTGGCATCTCAGAAAGTCCGTTTTCTGAAATCCTGGAAGCCCTGTTCTGTGCCCAATAAGCACTGGATGCCTTTGCCCGACGGCGCTGTAGCCCATAGATTGCAGCAAAATACTGGACAAGGTTTTGCCCAGTATCCTCTCTGTGTGATGGGCTCATGGGGAAGAGCTGTCCCATGAGTCATTGCTTCAGAAGGGAGGGAAAAGCTTATATAAGGCTGCTTCCCCTGGAGCTCACAGCCATTTTGCTTTGAGAGCTTCCCACCTGCCCACCCTCGGGTTAGAGCTTTCACTGAGCAATATTGGGTCGCTAGTTGACAGAGCCAGAAAGAATGTTTCCCCCCCCCCCTCAACCTGATTGACACTTGGTTGGACTTTTTCACCTTCCCCTCAGTGACATTATGGCATTTCTTTATTCAGTGGAAGAATGTTGTTTGTATGAGGGTGGAAATGGCATTGGTCAGGATCAACATAGTATTGGGGGGGGGGGATAAGGGGCCCAAGGGGAGGATGGACCATGGCAAAGCAAAGCATCTGCCTGGTTGGAATCTGCACCCTGGTCTTCCAGTGGGAAATTGCTTGCTTGGCTTGCAGGATGGTAAGGTTCAACACAGGCCAACTCCCATGGTATAGGTTAGGAGAAGTCCAAACCCAGCAGATCCATTCCATCAACATGTGGCTTTGGGAATGATGATCCCGGGACCCAATGCCATGCCAGCCCTTGCCCTGCCTGCTGCTGTCAATAAAGATTTGGCCTGATTTTGTCCCATCACCGTTTTACAGTCTGGTTATTTCACTGCTCTCATGGATCACATAAATGTGCCTGCCTGGGCAAAGCCACTGCTATCAGTGTTGACAGCAACAACCTATATAGAGCAATGCTTTGACTTGGTATATGACAGCCTCCTTTGTTCCTACAAATGCACAGGAGTGAAAGTTCAGATTTACATATTTGCAGAAGGGATCCTGTCATCAGATATAGAATTACACCAGCATCCCCCCCCCCCCCCGGTTCATGAATGCACATGTGTTCAATGGATAAAGGTAAAGGGACCCCTGACTCTGGGGTTGCGGTGCTCATCTCACTTTATTGGCCGAGGGAGCTGGCGTACAGCTTCTGGTTCATGTGACCAGCATGACTAAGCCACTTCTGGCAAACCAGAGCAGCGCACAGAAACGCCGTTTACCTTCCCAGTACCTATTTATCTACTTGCACTTTGACGTGCTTTCAAACTGCTAGGTTGGCAGGAGCAGGGACCGAGCAACGGGAGCTCACCCCATCACGGGGATTCGAACCACCAACCTTCTGATCGGCAAGCCCTAGGCTCTGTGGTTTAACCCACAGCACCACATGTGCAAATCAACTAACTGCCTCTGATAGGGAACCATCTAGGAGGGCAGCAAAGAGGCAGATATTATGGTATATTTGGTGACTCAACAACCATGATACAATTTCAGTAAAATAATGTTCACCAGCTGGCAAGGAAACTTGGGCTACCATTCTGTAAAGTATCAGTGAGAATACTAAGAAACACATTATCTACCAGTTCATTATCTACCAACTAGGAAAGGTGATTAAAATATATTGGAAAAAGCAATGCAACTGAGATTTCTCAATCCTATGATTTACATACAATGCATTAGAAAGCAACATTTGTCTGGTAGGCAGTACATATATATATGTACATCCTTACTTTTTTTAAAAGATCTAGTTTCTCAAAAGAATTTCATTGAAATATTTGCTATGAAATAGGCCAGAAAAAATATAGCTTAACAAGCAGCAAATAAACCATGGAATCATTTCTCCTACATAAAAATGTTGAATTATAGACAGTGGTATAAGCCGAGGAATCTGTTCTGGGTGCTCTTAACTATTTTAGCTGCATCACTAACGGCTAACTTTCCTGTTTTGATCAAAAAGAACAGTGCAGATATGCAACGATAGAGTCAGCCTAATCATTTCCTTTTAAAGCGTCTTAAATCCAGACGTTCCCAATTCAATTACTGAGCAGACAGTACATTGCATTAATCAGATTGCATTCGTCATAAACCCCACACAGATGAATAATCCTGTTAAACAGCTTTCCAACTTATGCCTCCACTGGCTTTTCCTGGACCAGACAGTAGTGAGTGGTTTGTGTCAGCGGCCTTCTTTTAGATGAACAGTTGGTTATTTAAAGTTATAGGCAGTTCCTTGCATTTTGTCTCTCCTGTGTATAGCCACATGCTGTCTGTCTCAGTGACCCAGAGGTCCCACTGAAAGTCTTTTGCAATTACTCCTCTACTTGTTAACTCAACATTAACAAGAAAGGAAGAAGCACTCCTGCAATTTTCCATAGAGCATTTCAGGTCAAAACAGAGTCTACATAGTTAACTACTAGTTTTTCTTATCATTTTTTTTTTTTTGTCTTGCCACAGCAACATTAAAATTACTTTTATCCAAGAAAAAGCTGTGGCCTGCTACCCTTATATAAACAAACATCACACAGTGCTGTCACTTACAGAAATCAGAGAAATCATAGGCATTGTAAGGAGCAAGAAGGGGCAACAGGAAAGGGAAACCATGTCAGGTATAGAAGCCAAAGATCAGGGAAGGGAGGCAGGAAGAGGGCTAGGAGGCCACTGGAGTGCAGACAAGCAACAACAGACTGATGGGGTCAAGGAAACCATAAGTTCTGGGAGCTTCACATAAGCTGTACGTGGATAGCTAAACAATAAATTCATTTTTGTATTTATTTAACAAGTGTTAAAATGGCTTTATTTTTTAAAATAAAATAAAATCAACAGGCTTTAAAAACAAGAAATAACATTTCCCCCTACTACTATTACTGCTCTGCTGAACAACAGCAACTAAAGTGGAATCTAGACACATATAAAAACCTCTCTGAAAATGCTTTTGTTTAAAGCTTTTTTCAAAACAACATCAAATTTCCCCGTAAGGCTCACCATCGCTCAACACACTTAAAATGTTTTATTTGCAGGGGTATAGCTGAGTCCAAAATAGCATGCAAGCTTTTGAGCACAGCAGAACTCTTCAGCAGGCTGCATGTTAAATAATAACAAGAGAGAGGAAAGGCAGGGAGGGGAGATAAAAAGGAACCCATGTTGAAGAGATTGTACGACAAATGAAATAATTTGTAGACTCGGTTACAGACTATCATCTACAAACCTTTTGTTTGTAGACAAACCAACCCCCAGATAAAACTACCCAACTGGGTTTCTACTATACTTGCTGATTCATTTAATTCTATACCTACTGAATCTTCTAAAATGAATCTCCCACTATGCTAACAGAAGCGCTACTGCAAGATTTCTCTTTAGATCTGATTTCTCCCTCACAAGGGACCTGTGAGTTTAGATTAGCACCAGAAATAGATCCAAATAACTGGTGGCTTCTGTGTTTGCAAAGGGAGATAGCCAGTCACAGCCAACATTCCTGGAAGTACTGAATTATATCTGCAAAACTCACCTTCTATTTAGTCTTAAGACTTTTGCAGGCTGTACATGGGGCTTCTACTATACCCAACAGCAGATTTTCTCTCTCACACACAAGCTTACTTTGATGTGCTTAATATAAAGTTTGAATAACAGTACTGGCAAACTCAAAAGCTTACATAGTAGTTTGTAAGTCTTGGTTGGTCTTAGTAAAAGTTGTTTGTTTTTACTGTACAATGGTACCTCTGGTTACAAACTTAATTCATTCCGGAGGTCCGTTCTTAACCTGAAACCGGTCTTAACCTGAGGTACCAATTTAGCTAATGGGGCCTCCCACTGCCACCGCCACACAATTTCTGTTGTCATCCTGAGGTAAAGTTCTTAAACCGAGGTGCTATTTCTGGGTTAGTGGAGTCTGTAACCCGAAGTGTTTGTAACTTGAGGTGTTTGTAGCCCAGGGTAACACTGTTGTCTTTGCTGCCCTGCTATCTGTGTGGTTGCTGGGAGTCAGTGCTTGATCTATGGGGCTCTCCTTGCTTCTGATATACAAAGCGGGGTACTGTTGCCACCACAGCCACAGCAGATGCAACATATCTGTCAAGGAGCTGGCTAAAAGAATCAGATCCATGGGTTCTAGCAGGTTCTTGGCTTACTTGGCTACCTTTGATAATTGCTCGCTGATGATTGATTGTTTCTACAATTGATAAAGGATTGCGGCTGGAAGTATACAATTCGCCTCATGCAGGAATTCAGTAGGTTCTACTCAATTTGCATTGGAAATCACATCATTGTTTATGAGAAAAAAACACTGAAGTAGTCTTCTGCTTGCTCTGGTATCCCATTTAAAGGGTTCTCAACTTGTGCAGCAGTCATTTTCTACGAAATGTTCACAAACTGGTAATCTATGGCTAGAAGTGGGTGTTAGGAAGTCATTCTTCAAAGAAACAGAAAATAAGTTTTCTTTAATAATTAGGAGTGACATTCCAGGCTAATTGGTTACAGCTGTGGATGAAAATAAAAAAGAGGAAGATGCAGGTTGCACTTGCCTGCATGAGGAAAGAGTACCAACACGTTGTGAGTTTATACAGTACCGTGGTGGAAAGATGTATGCAAATAGTTTTGTATATAGTCGCAACTAAAGTGCTTGTGAACCAGCCAAGAAATAAAGTAACGACTGACTGAGTATTTTGCACAAGTCTCGTAGTCTCTTGTCTGCTGCCAGGAAGAAACTCTGCTACAAGCTGTTTAAAACCGTTTATAGAGGAATCACTACACCAGCAGTGAGCGCAGTAGAATTGTGAGGGCAGCAACCTTCAATAGTGGGGAGCTGTGCTGATTGTCTACGCAAAAGCAGCTAAACTACAGCAGGGGCCAAGGCCTTTGAATGGAACACTGGACAACAAAAATGCTTTTTACACATCGCTTTGTGCTTTTTAAAAGCATTTTTCTAAGAAACAAAGCATGCAAATGTAACAGAGTGCTTGTTGATTATATACTTTTGCCTCATTGGTTACGCTGTATTTCTCCCCCCTCCCATCCCAACCAATTAGTGAGCTCAAGTTACATAATGCAGTTGCATAACAAGGTCATCCCTGAGTTGAAACTCATAATTTTTCCCGAAGTTACAAATGGTCGAGGAAAGTTCCCCTCCCTGAATAGTCAACTTCAAATTTGCACATGTTGACAGCTAACTTCCAACTCATTTAATTTGCTTTGACAATCTTGACCTGGTTTAGCTTGCTTGAAGAACTTCAGCTAAAATTGTTTCCTCTGCTGTGGCAGCACAGTAGGCACATAGCAACCAAATCCAAGCTATAAACAGCTGACACAGAGCCCCTCACCTGAACTTGTATGACCTCAGTGACTCACATAAGATAATAAACATGGATCCCAGATGAGGACAATGGAACGTCAATGAGATCAGGGCTTACAGTTCTCAAGACATTTTCTTCATTTGGAGCCACAAGTGTGAAACAATTCACCTAGTCTATCTCAGTTTTTACTAACCCTTTTACTCATCCATATATACAGAGTTTTTTGTTTTTGTTTTTTAAGGTAAAGCACCAACTTTATCCCAATTAACAAAAGCACCCCTGTATGGCGAGCTGAAGACAATTCTTAAATGTCACTGGTGACCAGGCTTGGGGGTATTTAAAAGCCAATTGTGTCCCATTGAATGGTGTCCCATTAAGTTTTGCTGTTTAAAGTTCTCCCACATTATTATTATTATTATTATTATTATTATTATTTATTAATTAATTATTTTAAGTTTTAATGACAGTTCAGGCACAGAGGCAAAGAACCCACTATTGTCCCAGCACATTTGCTTCGGTTCCTTATTAGACATAAAGGCACTGGTTCTCATCCAATTTCCAAACAATCAATTCCACCTCTGGTCTTATTCTTCTTGGGAATCAGTTGAATGACTGCTTGAAAGCCTGAATCCTCAACAGTTCTATCACTATCAATAGTGCTGGTCAAGAGTAAGTAATGTCAAGATCGGGGCCATTGTCTATCACAATGCTAATACTAAGAGGCAAGAGCTGGATTCATGTTAGGCGTATGTGTAACCTCCACAGAAAATTTGTTATTTTAGTTCCACTCAAAATTCCATAGGACTTATTACAGGAGCCTGTTTTGGGCTCACCACACAGTAATGCTGTTTGTCTGTCCAGTCAGCTAAGCTCACATCTAGTCCATACTTTTAGGGAATCAAAAGTTTCCATTGATAAGTGGAACACAATCTGAACAGAAAATGATATGGAAAATGCAGATGATGAATTAGCTACATAGAGGGTTGAATCTGACTGAGGTAAAAAATGTAGCAGGGATTAGGAGAAAATGTAACAAAACAGAGAATCAGGGAAGAGGGAAGTTTCTTTTTCTTAGAAGAGCTTGTCTCAGCATGATCATATATACTATGCAGGAACAACCAATCAATGCATCATAATAGATACTAGGGCTTGATCAGTTGCTAACAGATTAGGTAAAGGTACCCCTGCCTGTACGGGCCAGTCGTGACCGGCTCTAGGGTTGCGCGCTCATCTCGCTCAAGAGGCCGAGAGCTGGCACCGTCCGAAGACATTTCCGGGTCGCGTGACGAAGCTGCACTGGTGAGCCAGCACCAGTGCGGCACACAGAAACGCTGTTTACCTTCCCGCTATAAAGCGGTACCTATTTATCTACTTGCACTTAGGGGTGCTTTCGAACTGCTAGGTGGGCAGGAGTTGGGACCGAACGACGAGAGCTCACCCCGCCACGGGGATTCGAACCGCTGACCTTACGATCAGCAAGGTTTTACCCACAGCGCCACCCGCGTCCCTCTGCTAACAGATTAGAAACAGGAAATTAAAGCAGCTTTAAATGCAGATACTGAGGGGGCAACAGAGTACAAAATGTAAAAGACAAAATTACAGCTGAAGAAATTTGCTTCAACTTTAGCTTTAGGAAAAATCAAGTGCCCACCCTTGGGATGTGCTAAGCCTTCTCTAACTCCACTTATGAAAAGCTGTTTGTTTCTACAAAAATTCTTCAGAGGCTTTCGGTTTTGTAGCTTTGGCAATATTTGCTTAAAATATCACTACAGTTGGAATATTGGAAACAACATTAACTTTAGGCTGTTCTTGTGTTAACCTAGATATACCAGTCAGGGATTAATAACTTTTAAACCTACCAAAACAGACAGAGGAGTCCACAAAGAGATTTATGAATGTCTTTGCTACATAACTAGATGTGCAAATCCATCAGGGATGTTAAGCATCTCACAGGCAACAAGCCCTGGCCAGTGGGCCATTCCACCCCACCCCCACCCCCCATTATCCTGTACCAACTGATGCATTTCTCTCCTATGCTTATAGTATAGCTGGAGAACCCGATTCCTCTGAGCATGTCCAGAGTACATTTATGCTCTCATTCAGTAACAGTGTTGATTCCAGGCAGAAGTGAGACCAGGCTCTTCCAGGTTACCAATTGTATTCTGTTGGTTTTAAGAAGTCCCCCCCCCCCCAAAAAAAAATGTTTTTGAACTATTTTGGATACATATACAGTGGTACCTTGGGTTACATGCGCTTCAGTTTACACACGCTTCAGGTTACAGACTCTGCTAACCCAGAAATATTACTTTGGGTTAAGAACTTTGCTTCAGGATGAGAACAGAAATCGTGCTCCAGCGGTGCGGTGGCAGCAAGAAGCCCCATTAGCTAAAGTGGTGCTTCAGGTTAAGAACAGTTTTAGGTTAAGAACGGACCTCTGGAACGAATTAAGTACTTAACCCGAGGTACCACTGTAAACTATAGGGTTTGTTTTAAAGTGTCTTCTGGAATAAATTTACCTGGGGTAAATTTATCCAGCATCTTAACATCTGTTTTTGACAGAAGTGCATATTTATCTTGGCAAAGCATGGGACTCAAAGAAGATTTTAAGAGGCGTAAGGAGCTCTGTCACCACCATTACCCAGCACTACTACTCACTAATTTCGAGCTTCACTGAAGTGAGAAACCCTTCTGAGACAGAAGCACTGCTGCCGTTACGTAGACTTTTTCTTGTTTTGAAGTTGAGAGTTATGCCTCAGGACTCTTTTGACTTGGTTTCTACAAATCTGCATCTGTCTATCTTAAACACTGTTCTTGTCATCAAGTCAGAGGCTTGCAGAACCTGATTGCAGTATCATCTGAGTCATTCACCCTGGCAATGTGGAGACTAGCTTGAAGCTGGAATTAGGCAACTGAAATGCATTATGCAAATAAAGAAAGGTGTTTTGAGATGTACTTCAACTTGCATTGTAGTTGTCCAGCATTATCACATCTGGAAATCAAGCAATTCATTTTCATTTATGAACAAAAACATGGAGACGTGGAGTCTTTATTGTTATTTCTTCCAGAAGGTAAAGACATAAGCTTTTAAGAAATTGGATTATTTTTTTCTACTCTATGTTCTCAGTGATAAAGAAAAAATGAAGAAACATATTCTGCATCAAGCCCATACAAATTATCGTCCCCAAAGTGTAATGCAGTTCATCAACCATCAACATTGCACAAATTGAAAAGATGGGAGATTGACAGAGGCAGGGTTGAGCCAGAGATCTGGGCCAATGAGGGAGCTGTCCACCAGGTTCTGGATGAAGGGAGCTGTCCAGCGATACCTAGTGCTGAATCAGCAAGACTAAATAAGGAGAATCGAACAGAATTGAAGACTGCAGATTTCCAATGGACTCTGCTGCCCATCTCTTCCTGGAGCTCTGAAGGGCCATGAATCAAAGTTCATATCAGTGCTTGCCTCCTCCTGAGTATGACTGACAGAAGAGAGGCCCTTGGTTATCAACTGGATGCAATGTATCCATGGCTAGATTTGGGCCCAGGCCCACTGTATCCTATAACTGTGGCTGACAGTGGAAAGCTGGGGGCCCTGCTAGCCTGCTGGGGCAGGGTGTCACCAAATGGCAGCCTACAGCTGTCCTTTGATGGACATTAATTCTGTGGTCCCAATCTGTGATGACAACTGCAGTTAAATTACTCTTAACAAAAGAGGTATAAAGACTCTCTCAAGGCAAATCTTTAAAAATGTAGTATCAACACTGACAGCCGGGAAACACTAGCCTGTGAGAACTCCAGTTGGAGAACAGCCTTTACCAAAGGTGTCATGGGCTTTGAAGATGCTCAAACTCAACATGAAAGGGAGAAGCATGCTAAGAGGAAGGCATGCTTGGCAAACCCTCACCGTGATCAACTCACACCCAGAAACCTATGCCCCCACTATGGAAGGATGTGTGGATCCAGAATTGGCCTCCACAGTCACTTATGGACTCACTGTTAAGACCGTGTTCATGGAAGACAATCTTACTTGGCTACGAGTGATCACCAAAGAAGATCTTCTCTTAGGAGAAGTTCTTATCAGCTTCATGTCCTGTGCACAACTGGGTTCTGGTTGATGCTCAAGGCAATACACCAGGGCTTTATAAACCTATTTTTGTGTCTGCTTGAACTGCAAAGAGAGGGGGGAGTTGTCAAGCATCACACAATATGTGACTCATAATCTGCATTCAGATTGATGGGTCACAAAGTTTGTTGAGCAAGCTCAGTTCCCAGAAAATTTAGTTTCTAGTGCTGGTTAAGAAAGTTCAGTGAATGTGACACTGTCCAGGGGAGGCAGACAAATTGGGAGACGATATTATCAAAAGTGAGGACAGGAGCTCAGCCCTAATACCAGATGCCTCACACTCAAGGTGGGATCAGAGGCAGGTGATAATTCCATTCAATTGTTTAGCGAAATTAAATTAGAAAACTGGACAATGCCTGTGCACCATCATTTTATCCCAGGACACACACACACACACACACGAGATAATCAGTGCTTCCAGTTCTGGGTCTGATTAGAGGAGGATGAGTAATTTGTTAACTCACATTCCCTGCTCTCTGAACTCAATTCCAAAGAAGAATTTCTGAGTAGAGCGAGGGATTGTTTGTCTCTTCTCACCCCAGCAAGGAATATGTGCAAGCACACTCTCCTTATTTATTTAATCATACTTTATCAGTCACTTTCTCCATGCCGCTCAGAGCAATGCACATGCAGTTATCCCCTTCAGTGCTTGAACTATAGCTTTATTTCAAGACCAGACCAGACTTGTATATCCTGTCACCATATGCTAAATTCATGCTTAGGGTAGATAACGCTGAATTCAACAGCTATGACTAACTTAAGACCACTGAGCTGCACTCAACCAACTTTCACACAGATCTTTTTTTAAAAACAAAACCTAAATTAGTAATGGACATTGATTACAACGGGTCTACTCTGAGTAAAAGGATAGTTGACTTCAGTGGGTCTGCTTTGACCATTGCTTAGTTGAGTGCAGTCTCATCTCCACAGATGTGTTAAACTAGCAAGTTTGACATAATTTTTCTGCTGGCAAAGCACTTGAAGAAGTAACTTGAAACAATTACAGTCAGTTATAAATTATGAAAAAGAATATATTTATTATAATTGAAGCTACATCTTTAAAATAATGTGGCCTAATAACAAAGCAAAAAAGTTTCACCACAGGTGCAAAACTGCAATAAATACTTAGTTAAAAACAAAATTTAATATTAACTTTTGTGCAGATTTTTTTTTTTTACTCCCTCAAAATAGCCTGCATGCTTTCAACCACAAGAGAAACCTCATGGCATCCCCCCCACCCTATTTTGAGAAGAAACTCCTTGGTGATTTTTAACTCAACTTCAGTAGCAATATCTCACAACTTTTCTCTCTACCTTCATAATCTCATGGGCCTTTTTCTCATTCACATCTAAAGTTTGCTTTAGGGGAAATTCAGAGGCAACTCTATATTTTACCATCACAACAGTGGTGTGGGGTTGAAGACTCCACTGAGATTCATAGTTGCACAGAGATCTGAACCTCGCTCTTCATAATCCAAATCCAACGCTACCCGGAGATTCTCACTGCAAAAGCAGGTAGCTTAGGAGGACAGGTGAGTGACCACTTGTCTCACCAGGTGGTATGCATTGTATTTACAAACACTTGATGGGAATGAGCACCAACTACACCCTCTTGACAGTGACATTGCCACTCGCCAGAACAGGGGTGGAACCAGATGAGGCAGATATGTTTGGGAGAGCTCCTGGTTGGTGGTAGCAGTCCTGCAAGTGTACGCAGCAGTTTGACCACATCCCAATGAGCACAGTGCTGCCATCATGCAGGCATTACTGCATTTCCAACCCATTGCTGCTACTTTACTAATTTCTTGCTACACTGAGGCTTTTGAGTCCTTGGTTGTGAGTCCTGGAAGACGTGTTCCCTACCTTGCTGGCCCTCATTGACTTCCAGCTACAAAGGCTGAGGATGCTGAACAGACTCTTGGGCTGGGGTATTGTTTAGGTGGTTTTCTTGGGGTGGGGGTTGATGATGTTATTGGTATTAATTTTTGCATTATTTTAGTTCAGTTTGGTTGTGATTCTTTGATATTTTATAAGGTCCCCTGGCCAGAACCCCTCTGACAAGATTTTATATCTCCTCGTAGACACGGATAAGTATGTGCCCTGGCGTGTAGCACTCTTTGCAACTGCTACTAGGAAAATTAGAGCAAATTATATAGCCAAGGTAGTCATCAACTGTAAAGGAGATGAATTTATCTGACCCTCTCTATCTACATCAGGCTATGCTCTATCTTTGTCACCAAACTCCGAGTATAAATTGCACACTGTATTAATTGACATTGTTTTTTGATATATTAGTGGCCATGTGATGATTTTAGCTTATGAATTTTATTGTTTAATGTCTTGATCTGTATATTGGGGTACTTTTATAGCTCCGTTTAGAGTATGCAATGTTTCGATAATATAAATGTTTTAAGTCTTTTGTATCAATCCAGTATACTTTCTTTTAATTGTTGAATGATTCTGTGTACATTGCGGCAGCCTTCGGCTATGTGCAATAAAACTGACTGACTGACTGATATTTTATTAATTTCTTAATTATTGCCTTAGTAAGTAAGTAAGTAAGTAAGTAATTTTATTTACGGCCATAGGCCCATACAGGTAAAAATGACACATAAATAACAACTTGTGCACGTGGGAAAAACAGCCGCTAAAACACCACTATAACAATAAAATACTATATTATTGCCTTTGTTCTGTTGTAATTATGTATTTGTTCATGTTGTAAGCTGCCTTGAACTTGGTTTGAATGCTGGAAAGATGACATGCAAATATGTGTGTATGTATGTTTTGAAAAGAAAAAGTGTTACCTGTGGGACAGAAGCTGTGAACCATGAAAGGAAGCCCTGTGTCAATTAATTTTCACATGGCCATTTTTGCCTGCTTTCAGGACTTTCTCATCACTCTCTCAATAAACAATCCAGATGGCATAAAAAAACCCCAGAAGTTTACACTGCTTAAAAACTACATCACCTGGGTCTAAGGGATGAAATAGGCCAAGAACTATGCAGTTTGGCTTCCCTATAGCCTCTCCCGTTAATGGTATTCTACTCACACAAGGGCAAAATCCATTCTGTAATGTGCAGAGGAATGGAACCAAACTAACGTGAAGATTAACTCATGCTTGGCCTCCAAGGAGGAGGGGTGGGGATGAACTCCTGAATTCAGTACTGGAATCTCAGGTGAATAAACACAGGGAGGGATTACAGATGCCAACATATATCCAGGAGTTAGTGAAACCCAACACTGCATTCCTCCCTTGGTGAAATCCCAACAAGTGAAGGGAATCAAAGTGAGGAATTTAAAATAAGGAGACAAGACAATGCTGAAGGGTTCTCAGAAGCTTAAAAAAATATCTTTTCTTCCCAACAGCAGTTGCTGCCAAGCAAATAAATAAATAAAGCAGCACCTTCAAGAACAACAAATAATAGCCCAAGAGACAGCTGGAGCAAGGCAAAGGGGGGGGGGCGGATTTAAAACTAACACTATCTGTGGTGAAGCAAATAAGCTGTCAAGCAGCCACAATGTCATATTCGGTAGCTGCATATACTCTAAAACATTCTTCCCCTGAAAGATATTTTTGGACAATGACTCTTACCAGTCCCAGCCTGCATGGCCAATGGTCACAGATGAAGGGAGTTGTAGTGCAATAATGTATGGAAGATAAAATTGCATCCCACAATTCAGGACCAGTTCACCTGAACTAGGATGGTTGCTTCATAGATGAAGAATCGGGGAAGGGAGAATACACTACTCTACACACACACACACACACGCAAACTACATGGAGACAGGAGCTCTCTCCCTCGGGAAAATTATGATTATCTAGATCCATTCTAGTCTAGTTTCAAGCCTGGTTTTAGCACTGAAAAAGCACTTCAGCAATATATCAAGTGTGAAATCATTACAGAAGTGGGCTAGTCCCCCTATTTTCCATGTAAATTAAAATCTGGGTTGTCTTTCTTTTTGACATACTAGGCACCCAACAGACTTGTGCCCATATGCATTGCACTCCAAATCTCCAACGTAGGTCTCTGTGTGTGCACAGAATGAAAGGAGCCTGTGCTCACACCCATTTGTGTAGCTAAGTCACTTCACAGGAACCTGGACCCCAAAATATGGCAAGAAAGCACATGAGGTTACTGTCTTGTTGAATAAGCAGGCACTAACAGATTTTTGTTGTTGTTGTTGCTGCTGTTGTTGTTGTTTATCTACCCATGGTTTTGAAATAGCCTAGTATAAATGATTCCCATATCACTGTTATTTGTGGGAGTTATTTGAGAGAACATTTACATGAGCTAAAATAATTGTGTGGGAATTCATTCTTCAAAGAAATAGATAAGTCATATGGATCCCGCTTCCTTCTCCCCTCAAAAATACAACCACCTTTCTCCCTCAAATCAATTGTGTGTGCATGTAAGTATGCCATTGTTATTTATATTCTGAGAAATCTATTCTGGAGGTGCTTTAACGCATTATTTTTGTAAACAGCTTAGAAACTATTGTAGTTAAGTGGCACGTAAAATGTTTAAAGAAAACAAAATAAATAAAATTAGAATTGTCTGCTCATTTGGACTGGTTGAGAGTTAATCAAATGAAGCTCAATCCAGATAAAACTGAGGCATCCTTAGTGGA
Organism: Podarcis gaigeae; assembly: GCF_964106915.1. Lineage (NCBI taxonomy): Eukaryota > Metazoa > Chordata > Lepidosauria > Squamata > Lacertidae > Podarcis > Podarcis gaigeae. Next base: position 74,474,257 of record NC_139683.1, on the reverse strand, counting down.
TGGTTCCCAAGACTGGATAGGTAGGATTCAACTTGATTTGGAGGGAGGTTTCCTCCCCCAAAAGAGCAGGCAAACAAATTGGAAAAATTAGGAAGTGAAAGCATCAAATTTGTCCATCCTTATTTTATCCTGTATTTTGTCCATCATCATTTAAGTCAGCCTTTTCCTCCCAATTCCATACTGCTACTTTTGTTCCAACCAGGAGCCACAGAGAACTCACCTTCAAAATTCACAGTATGTCTTTTTCCTTAACAACCATAATGCGACAAAGTTTTAACGTTAGCTTCCTACGCTTCGCAGTCAAATTTCCCAGCTCTTAAACTCCCTCTTTTCATATAAGCTTCCTGAATGTTCAGCGTGTAACAGAGCATCCATCAAGCTATAATTCGAGAAGTAATGTTTATGATCTTTTATTCCCCTTGAAAGATGCCAGCTTCTCCTAGCAGACCTCATCAATCCACAGAACTCTCAATAATAGAAGCCTCTCTAAACACTGAACTGGAGAAGGACTAAGACACACAGAATTGTGGTTAGAGTAACTGGACTTGAACCAGGGATGCCTGAGACTAAATACGTACTTAGCCATAAAGCTTTTGATGAGTCACACAAATCTGGCTCCAACTACCTCATTGAGTTGTTGAGAGGTGATAACATGGGGTGGCTCTCATGTTTTGCCACATTGTGCTCCTTAAAAGGAGCAATGGGATATAAAAGTGAAAAAGTATGTATACCTGTACACAGGGCCCTGTACCCATACGGGGATGACATGAATGCCTACATGCAGAGAAATACGAACACGATTCAATGAAATCCTGATAACCCCCCCTTCCCAAAAGAATCCCAATGCATTTTTCCAGTGAATCAGGAACAGAATCCTAATGTTCTCCTCTGTTCCTTCCCTAGGTAATCTGTATGCAGGTGTGAGGGAGAGATGGATAAGCACAGGATAGTGTGTGCAGGCCTGCCATTCCCAGGAACTGTTCATATGAATCCCAATAGAGGAAAATAGGGTGCTGATGAGTGCCATTCCAATCTTTCTATGCATAAGCACCGCCTTTGTGCTTAACCTGAAGGATCGTGTCCACCCCCTTTGCTCAGTCCAGACACTGAGGTCCTCCTCAGAAGGTCTTCTGCTGATTCCCTCACTGCAAGAAGCGATGTTTCAGGAAGACAGGCAGAGGGCCTTCTCGGTAGTGGTTCCCTCCCTGTGGAACGCCCTCCTTTCAGATGTCAAGGAGATAAAGAACCACACAACTTTTAGAAGACATCTGAAGGGAGCCCTGTATTGGGAATTTTTTAATATCTGATGTTTGATTATGTTTTTATATATGCTGTAAGCCACCCAGAGTGGCTGGGGAAACCCAGCCAGATGGGCGGGGTATAAATAATAAAATTATTATTATTATTGTTATTTTATCATGTCCCTTCCCCACCTGCAATAAAACCCAGGTATTTTTGCTACATTGTGCACTAATTCTGCTCTCTGAACAAACACACAAATGAGCTGATGGTGGGGCAATTGCAACAGCGCATTGGGATAGTACAATGAAGCCCTCAGGGTTTTCTTCTTACCAACAGCAAAGATAGCAGAAATTACTCAAAGGTGTAAAGAGCAACCTTCTAAAACCACCCTACCCACCCTCTCTCTCCTGTTACATATTTGACTAGAAAAAGATAACAGCTCCATGAATTCCAGCAAGTTAATTGCTGATCTATCAGAACAAATTCAGTGCTGAGTTTGATTCTTTTTTTTAAAAAAAAATGAAAGCCTGAATGTTGTTTTCTTTCTTTCATTCATTGTTGTTTTAATTTAAATAAGACATCTCCATTCCTCCTCTCTGCAAACTTCCTACCCAGCAAGCAAACTCAGAAGGATGCACCTTTGCATACAGTTGACCTGAGATTCCACCATTGCTTGGCAGAAGTAGGAAGAGAGTGCTTTTTTGACCAGTGCTTTTTTCTAAAAAATTGTTTAGGGGTACTCTCATTTTCCTACTCATATTGAAATACTGCCCCTCAATGAGGCCAAACTGAGATTCACAAAATGTTTAGGGGTATGTGTACCCCCAGGGCGGGGGGAAAGCACTGCATATGACTGTAAAAACAGAAGCCCCTATCTGCAGTCTGAAGTGCCACCATCCAGAAAAAGGTTTACCATTTATTTCTATCAAATGTATCAACTACGGTAGTTCTAAGAGAAAGGAAAAGGTGAAGAGGGGAGATTGAGGAAACAGTGCTTAGAGCACCTTTCACCTCATGCATTTTGCTTTAAGGTAAGGGCTATTGGCCAGGATGTATAGAAACACTCCCAGAAATGTTGTTACTCTTCTCAAAAGAAAACATTGGCTTCCATCAGAATTCCTTGAACATTTTACCTGGGAAATGACATCCAAATGCACTTTCAAGATTTCACTTTAGGTCAGCCTGGGTGATAGACAAGGGGTGGGTTTATCAATATATTTTAGACTCCTTTAGTATTTGTCAGGGAACTGCCATCAGAGCAAGAAACGGAGGCAGGGCTCCCGAGCGATGCCGGAGAGGGGACTAGCAGGGGGGAAGGATTTCAGCGTAACACCCATAGAGAAGAGAGGGAGATGGAGGAATTGGTGACAGGGCTCCAAGACCCTTCACCCGAAACTAGTGGAGAGAGCGCTGGGACGCCCCTGCCTTCCCCTTACTTGCGCAGACGCGTTCCGCACAGGGAACAGAGGAGGAGACTCGGGGTCAAACAGCTTTTATGCTGGAAGAGGTTCAAGAGACGCCCACTCTCGGATTCTGCAAGTGACTAACAGGTCACGGAGGGCGAGCTCTGACCCTAAGCATGGTTGGGCAAGCAAACTAACTAAACTGAAGGCAATTTACGCACAAGTAACCCCTCACAACCATTACAGTATTCCTATGATATTTCATGATATTTCACTCCCAAATTCAATTCCACATTCATTTCAGGAGAAATGTCTCTAGCAACTCTAACCCCGAGTGTTGTCCTCCTAACTGCACTGAACCATCCAATTTTGAAAGGAAGGAATTCACGGACTTCCCCCAACCATGAACAGAATTCTGTTTTTGCTCTAGCAGCATAGGCCTATCTGACAATACCCTTGAAGAATTTACATACTTCTCTGTCTTGATGTTTAGTAAGTCATCAGTAAACATGGGCATTCTTGCATTTCAACAGGGCCCTTGTTCTTCCCCACCTAAATTATGCTTGAGCCACTGGGGTGTAGCAAAACAAAAAAAGAGGCTCTTCCAAAGATATGTCCCTCACCGGTAAAATTTGTCCCCCGGTGCCTCGCCAATTTTTATTGTAATTAAAAATAGCGTAAGTGCCCTTGAACATAAAACGGATGTGTTTGTGAGCATTTTACTTAATTTTGATACAACAATTGAAAGAAGCCATGCATGCAGAGGATCTAATGAGGTGAGGAAGCAATTACAGAGAAGTCAAGATGTTTCAGATCTGGCTCATGAATCATTACCTTCCGTACAGAGTAACATAAACAAACTACCCAGAGAAATAGAGGAGAAGAATCATACGCATAGATACACATTTTTCTCCTCTAATAGTCAATGATGTAAGGGAGAGAATATATACAAAGTTCTTGATGCTCAATGTCTGTGTTCCTGTATTAATCCTTGACCCTTTTTGTTTCAGGTCAGTTAAGCATGGTAGCCTCTTTGCCTTTTATTTAGCAGAAAATCTGCCAGTTTTCAGGCATGCAAATAGGCCTGGCAGAAAATCAGGGTTTTGCACAATGTCTGCTTACATCACAAAAACACTGATGGCTCCCTAAAGCAGAAAAAAACCAATAATAATTCCTTTGGTAGTTCTTAGGTTGAAAATGACTTTGAGAAGCTCTTTCACATTCGAAAAGGTACCTTTCCCTCCTCTCAGCTTATAGATGGCATCACTCTCACCCTCACTAGAAAAGTGATTCAGTAGCATATAAACATTTATGGGTGGGGGGTGGGGGAGTCAGTCATTTTCCACTGACTTTTGCTTTTACTTCCTATGGACTCTCTATAGAGCTGGGCATTTTGAAAAACGTCAGATACATAGTCTCCCTGATCTTGGGCCATACATACACAGAAAAGGGCTTTAGTGCAATTTCATGTTAATGGTGCTATGTGCATTCTCCCTAGTTTAAATGCTAGGTGTTGGATAATTGCTAGTATTCTTATTTATCAGTTGGGCGGTGAGAGGAACATGGATGGCTTAATCCCACTTTCAACTCTCCGTTCCTTACCTCAAACAGTTAACCGGTGCTGTTTTCATATGTATTTCCACCTTCTTACATACTGGAATTGCATATCTGGGAGACTTGCCGGGCAAAAGTTCATAGCCAGTTTTGCAATGCAGATCTCAATCATCAATGTTCATCGCAAACATCATTTATGACTTGTTTAATTGCATCTTGTACATTCAGTCACTACTTTGTTTTTCACAGATTGGGACTATTATGCAGAAAAGTGAATGCGTGGTTTAAGCCGTGGAAGTAGAAAATCACAAATACTGTATTTACAGCACCCCCTACAAGTAGTTATTCCCATGGGTTTGGGTATCAACCTAGAACCACAGTAGACCTCCAATTTCTATACTGGTTATCTAGTATGTAATGCTCTTGAATTCAAATCCAGGCAGGATCTGGGGGAGAAACCATGGAATACCAGTTGATTTTAAAATTTCATCAGAATGCCCTCCAAAACCCACCTCCCCATATACCCCAATAAAGGGATGGATCCCAATCCATTATGAAAATGCTCTGCCCATTTCGCATGACTTTGGAAGCTGCATTGCAAATCAGACGACTTCCGGAGGCGGCGCAAAATAGCAATGGCGGTCCTCTTTACCCAGTGAAGAGGGGCTCCGCGAAAAAGGGTCGTCCGCTACGGCAAAGCGGAGACCCATTAAGAAAACCGCAGGCAGAGCGAGCCTGCGGCCGTGGGACTCGGCGGGCGCCCAAAGCCCCCCCGGAAACGAAGAAGGGGCTCCGTAAGGGGCTCCGGAACGCGAAAGGGGGAGCGGCACTGTGAGTTCATCGCTCTTTTCGTGGATGCAAAGCCGTGCTGCTGATGATGATGAGCGCCGACCTTTCTTCTTGAAAACATCAAAATTGGCTGCTACATACCCGTGAGTAAGGGGAGTTAAACATCGGAAAATTTGGGAATTTGGTTGAAATTCGGCTGAAAACGGGAGGCGAGTATTAGGAAGTCCGTCTCCCGATCCTGCTAACCAGATTAAAGCAATTGCGCAGAAGAGCGCTGAAGCGCTGAAAAGGGACTGTAAAAGTAAAACGAGGGTGTATTTGACAGACTTTGTAGTGAAAAGACAAGCAGGAAATCTTTGTAAAAGTTGTGGATTTTATTTTTGGGACCTTCTTCCTAATTTTGAGCTATGTGAAGTTAAAAGGGACAACCCAGCTATCGGGCTGTCAGTGTGCAAAGGAGAACTGTCAAACTGCTGATACTGTTATTGGAGCTTAACTGATACATAGACTGAGATACTAACGTTTAAACATTGTTGCTGGGACCTTTCTTGACACCTTGTGGCTTTTCTTTAAGACAAAGAAAGCCTGTGGAAACTTCCTTTTGTGCTCTGGAACTATTAAAGACTTAACATAGGGAATATAAGAACTTCAATGGCGGACAAGAGTTCTTTCCTTCCTTGAAACTTTGAAATACCCCACCTAGAGGATTGTGGAGACATAGAGGCCTGGGAACTGTACTTTATTGTGATTCTCTGTGGTTAAATTGTTTACACTCTGGACTTTGTCTAACTTATGAAACAAAAGAAAATTTGACCTTGAACAGAGGCAGGTGTGGAATGAGTGGCACAGGGAGAACAAGAGCAGCTAAAGCTAAAGAAAAAGAAAAGAAACCAGGGCAACTTGTTCAAACAACCCTATCTCATCAACGAAGATCATCCGTCCCAACTGTGCTGACAGCACAGGAGGTGGAAATTGAAGAGCTTGCTGCAGAGCCTGCTGCAGAAGATATGGCAACTGGAGGATCTGAAATAGTCCTGAAGCAAATCTTGGAACAACTTGGAATTTTAAATCAAAAAGTGGACAAGCAATCATCAAAAATTGACCAAGCTACATCCTCTATTACTAAATTATCCGAGCAAGTTTCTCATCATACTCAGGCAATTGAAAAATTGCAAGGGGCAACGACTGAAAATTATAAGCTTGCGGTGGAAGCTTGTCAAAAAGCAGAACAGGCGAACAAAAAGGTTGATGAGATTAGGGGGGAAGTAAGGCCTCTGAAAAGACAGGTAGGGGAACAACAAGCCTACCTGTCATTGGTTGAACTGAAAAGTAAGGAAAATAATCTCAGATTAAGGGCTATCCCAGAATTGGAGGGAAATCTACAGGGATTTTTAACACTTTTGTTCTCCAAATTCTGGGGGATAGAGGAAGATAAGGACTTTAAAATTGTGACTGCCTTTAGACTGGGAAAATTGATAAAGGACAAGTCCAGAGACTGTTTGGTTATTTTGAGATCGAGAGAGGAAAGAGACAAGATACTAGGCCTACATTTCAAAAAATCTTTGGAGATAGAAGGTAAAAAGGCTGAAATTTACAGAGATATACCTAAACACCTTTTGGATCTTAGGACCACTTATACAGATTTGACCAAATTGTTGAGATACAACACAATCCCTTATAGGTGGGAGTTTCCGCAAGGACTATCATTTACTTACAAAGGAAGGAAAGTAAGAATTAAAACACCGGAGGACCAACAGAAGTTCCTACACGACCACGAGGAGGACCTCCAGAAAGGAGCTGCAGCTTCTTGGCCTCCACCACCACCGGGACCATCTCCAAAGCCTACACCGTCTGGATCTGGACCAACATTATTACCTCCGGGATCGGAGGGAAACCTAGATACCCCATTGTAGACCCACCAATTGGACCAGGATGTGGCTGCAGCTTCTTAGTTGGAATATAAACGGCGGAAATTCCCCGGAAAAAAGAAGAAAAGTATTTCATATTTTGAAAAAAGAACAATTGGACATTATTTGCCTGCAAGAAACACATGTGACAAGGCTCCACAGAAAAGTGCTAATCAATAAAAGACTAGGCCAAGAATTCATTTCTTCGGACAAAGTGAAGAAAAGAGGAGTGGTGATATATGCAAAGGAGAGCCTGTCACCGAAATTCTTATTCAAAGATGAACACAGCAGAATTTTGGCGATTGAAATTCAGACACAAGGAGAAAAATTTTTGATATTAGGAATATACGCCCCAAATGAAGGAAAATCGGAATTTTTCAGGAAGCTGCATGAGACTATGCTGGACTACCTAGACTATAACAACATCATCATGATGGGTGATATGAATGGGGTTGCGTCTGTAAATATGGATAAGTCGCAAAGTGCTAACATAACGAAAGATGGCAGACTACCTAAAACTTTCTTTGAAATGACTGACAATGTGGACTTAATTGACATATGGAGGGTTAAGAACCCCCTAGGAAAAGAAGGGACTTTCTTTTCTGAAGCTCATCTGACATGGACACGAATCGACCAAATATGGATAACTAGAGGACTGGCACCTAAGACTAGAAAGGTGGAAATCTGCCCAAAAACCTGCTCCGACCATAATGCTTTGAAAATGGAACTTAGACTAAATACAACCGGATCCTTCAGATGGAAAATGAATGACACCCTACTAAGGGATGAGAAGATTGTTAAGAAGGCCCAAAAAACTTTAAAGGACTATTTTGAGATAAATTTAAATACCACTGTGGAAAAAAGAATAATCTGGGACGCAAGCAAAGCAGTTATGAGAGGGTTTCTAATACAACAAAACACGATCAAGAAAAAACTCTGGAATGAAAAGAAGGAGAAGATATTGGAAAAAAATAAGAGATGAAGAAAAAAAACTAAGATCCAGGCCCAAGTCGAAGGAAGTGCTGAGAGAAGTGAATTTTTTCCAAGCACAATATTTGAAATTGATAAATCAAGAGGTGGAATGGAGAATTAAACAAATGAAACAAAGATCTTTTGAATCAGTAAATAAGTGTGGGAAACTGCTAGCATGGCAGTTGAAAAAGAGACAAAAACTTAATACAGTTACAAATCTAGAGATTGAAGGGAGAATGGTACAGAAACCCGAGGAAATTAGAAAGTGCTTCCAGAGATACTTCAAAGAGCTTTATTCACAAGGGCCACAGAAAGATTCGGAGGTGGACCAATTTCTTAAAACCAACGGATTACAGAAAATACCTCAGGAAATGAGAACAACCCTGAATAGTAATATCACACAGCAAGAAATTGAAAGTGCCATTCAGAACCTCCAATTAGGCAAATCTCCAGGCCCTGACGGACTTACCTCCAAATACTATAAGGTTTTGAAGGACTATTTGATATAACCTTTGTTGGAGGTTTGTAACCAGGTTATGGAGGGGAGGAAGGCACTGGAAACGTGGAAAGAAGCTTTCATCACATTGATACCCAAACTAGAAACTGAAAAGACTCAGCTTAAGAACTACCGCCCCATCTCACTCCTAAATGTGGATTACAAAATTTTTGCAGACATTTTGGCAAGTAGGTTTAAAAAAGTGCTTAATGAAGTGATCCATAAGGACCAGGCTGGCTTTCTCCCTGGTAGGCATTTGTTTGGCAACACAAGAAACATTATTGACATTTTGGAGCTGTTACAAACAAAGCTAAACACTAGAGCGGTGCTAATCTTTATTGATGCGGAGAAAGCCTTTGACAATATTTCCTGGATGTTTATGAAGAAAAATTTGGAAGGGATGGGAGTGGGGCGGGGGTTTGAAAATGGAATAGAAGCAATATATTCAGAACAAAAAGCGAAATTGATAGTAAACAATGTGGTGACAGAGGAGTTTAAAATTGAAAAAGGGACACGGCAGGGGTGCCCCCTATCCCCCCTATTGTTTATTTCAGTTCTGGAGGTGCTATTGAACATGATTAGAAAGGACCGGTTGGTACAGGGAATTGAGGTCGGAGTGAAACAATATAAATTGAAAGCATTTGCAGATGACCTGGTATTAACACTGCAGGAGCCTGTCTCTAGTACTAAAAGAGTGTTAGAATTAATTTCGGACTTTGGTCGGGTGGCGGGATTTAAGCTGAACAAGCAAAAAACTAAGGTTATAGCAAAAAATTTGACAAGTACAGAAACAGATGAGTTTGTGAAAGAAACAGAATTAAATGTGGTTAAAAAAGTAAAATACCTAGGGGTGTATCTGACCTCCAAAAATTTGAATCTGTTTAAGGACAACTACGAGAAATGTTGGTCAGAAATCAAAAGAGATTTGGAAACATGGTCAAGATTGAAACTTTCCTTGTTGGGCCGAATAGCAGCTATAAAGATGAATGTATTGCCAAAAATGTTATTTTTGTTTCAGACCCTACAGATCGTGGACAAGGTGGAATGCTTTGGAAGGTGGCAGAAGGATATCTCTAAGTTTGTTTGGCAGGGCAAAAAGCCCCGAATAAAGTTTAAGATACTAACTGATGCGAAAGAAAGAGGGGGATTTGCCCTGCCAGACTTGAGGTTATATTACGAATCGGCAGCCTTCTGCTGGTTGAAAGATTGGATTTTACTGGAAAACACTGATGTCCTAGATCTGGAAGGGTTTGATAACGCCTTTGGGTGGCATGCATATTTGTGGTATGACAAGGTCAAAGTGCATAAACTGTTTAAAAACCACATTGTCAGGAGAGCAATTTTAATGGTCTGGACAAAATATAAAGACTTATTGGAGAGTAAGAATCCGAGGTGGCTCTCACCGGTGGAGGCCAAGGCACGTAAGAGACCTAATATGGAAGCCAATTGGCCTAAATATGAGGAAATTATTGAAAAGATTGGAGACAATTGGAGGTTGCAGAGCTTGGAAAAACTAAAAAACAAGGTGCGAGATTGGTTGCATTATGCACAAATTCAAGAGGTCTTTAAAGTAGACAAGAAGGTTGGATTCCAGGTGGAAAAATCGAAACTAGAGACAGAATTGTTAGAACCAAAAAGTAAACTACTTTCGAGAATGTATAACCTGCTGCTTAAATGGAATACTCAGGATGAGACAGTCAAATCCGCCATGATAAAGTGGGCGCAGGATTTGGGGCATAACATTATGTTTGAAGACTGGGAAAGGTTATGGAACACCGGAATGAAATTTACGGCATGTAGTGCCTTGAAGGAAAACATTATGAAAATGATATACCGGTGGTACATGACCCCAGTCAAGCTTGCTAAGATATATTACCTGTCTGATAATAAATGCTGGAAATGTAAAGAGGCGGAAGGGACATTTTTTCACCTCTGGTGGACCTGCCCGAAAGTGAAGGCCTTTTGGGAAATGATTCATAATGAACTAAAAAAGGTATTTAGATTTACCCTACCTAAGAAACCAGAGGCCTTCCTCCTGGGCATGGTGGACCAGAGAGTGCTTAAGAAGGACAGAACCTTTTTTATGTATGCTACTACAGCAGCAAGGATCCTGATTGCAAAATACTGGAAGACACAAGATTTACCCACACTGGAGGAATGGCACACGCAGTTGATGGACTACATGGAACTGGCCGAAATGACTGGCAGAATCCGAGACTTGGGAGAAGAAACATTCGAGGAGGATTGGAGAAAATTTAAAGACTATTTGGAAAAACATTATAAGTTGTATGAATGTTAAAAAACGCACCTTCTAGGAAATTCTAGCTTCAGTAATGTTAAATTAAAGAAATGCAAATTAAGGTACAAGGAGTCAGAGATAGAATAATGAAACAACTTTATTGTGTTAAAATGAAAACGTACATGATTTGGGTCATAATTTATTTGAAATTGGGTAACATGATAAAAAGGAAGATACAATAAGTATTGAAACAAGTTAACAAATTGCAGACGTTATGCATTACAGAGAATGCAGGGTTGGGAGGACGTGGGGAAGTCCAACAGATTTGGAAAAAAGAGTAAGAAAAATTTGTAACTTTCCTTTTCTACTTTCATAATATGTTCTTTATTCTTTTTTCTGTATTTCATAAAACTAATAAAAAATATTATTAAAAAAAAAAAAAGGAAGCTGCATTGCAAATCAGGGCAAGTGGATAGCAAAACCATTCCCATCTTGCCAAATAAGAGAGTCTGGGCGCACGTGTTAAGGTTGTCTTGCATTTCCCATGTTCCAATGCTATGAGTGGGCAGTATTTTCACCCCACTGCCTCAATACCAGAAGTGAGAGAAATATGCATGGTGGTTTTATACAGTGGCCTTAGTTCATGTGTACCAAATATGTTGTTGTCGTTTGGTCGTGTCTGACTCTTCGTGACCGCATGGACCAGAGCACCCCAGGCACTTCTGTCTTCCACTGCCTCCCGCAGTTTAGTCAAACTCAAGCTGGTAGCTTCGAGAACACTGTCCAACCATCTCGTCCTCTGTCGTCCCCTTCTCCTTGTGCCTTCCATCTTTCCCAGCATCAGGGTCTTTTCCAGGAAGTCTTCTCTTCTCATGAGGTGGCCAAAGTATTGGAGTCTCAGCTTCAGGATCTGTCCTTCCAGTGAGCACTCAGGGCTGATTTCCTTCAGAATGGATATGTTTGATCTTTTTGGAGTCCATGGGACTCTCAAGAGTCGCATGTACCAAATAGGGCAAGGGCAAAAGAGTCAATCGGGTCTTTACCTGCAGGCTGGAAGCAAATTGCTACTCCAGCTCTCATGACCAATCCAGTCTAGTTTTTGCAGTATTTTTACAGCAAAATGTGGCCCCTAAATCCATTGGAAACCACTGTTTGTAACAAGCCACTGTTAACATCAATTCCCATCTTCACACTGAAATCCTGTTCATGACACTTCACAAGTTCCTCTGAGCTAAAACTGACTCAGTTCCCTGTGTTGCATTGTTCCTAGTATGTGCTGCTTAGAGCCTACAACCTTCTGGCTGCCCACTTATGGATCCAAGACCGTTCCTTTGCAGAAATTATATTACTTTGCCTAGTCTCTATCACTTTTGTAAAGGCAGGTCACTTATCCGGACTCTGCTACATGTTATGCCTTCTTACAAAGCAATATTCTTGGGTTTCAGACAAGTTTTCTTTTTCATTTCGAAACACAATCACCTCCTGATCAAAGAACATCCCCTTAGGGAGCAAGATGAGCATTATGCATTAATCTTCCATTATCAGTGCAACAGTTTGCAATCATCGAATACTGTAAAATGCAGCATCTTCAAACTTACTGCTACTGGATCACTGGTGGAAAGTTTGGTAAACACCTTACATTCATTTCCTTCTGAGTAGCAGCTGGCTGAGTGGAACTCATTGTGAAAGCATATTTCTTACTTTCAAGTCACTTATTTTTGCCAAATGGAAGCCTCTCTCCAAAATCCTCTTCAATCACCAAACTAGAGTTTAGCTGATATGACTGTAGCCCAAGTTTTATCTGTAGGGTTTTTAATGCATATTTAAATGCATGCTTAATATGTAATTATTGCATATATGTGTTTATATTTAAATACATATTTTGTCTCAATGTATGCATTTCTGAATGGAAGATGCAAATTATGTTTATACACTTTAAAAATGCAGACCAAACAAAATTCTCCCTCAGTGCAAAGTCCTAAAGGAGCAGGGTAGGAATCTCTCATAAGGTTTTGCCTTGCACTTGCCAAACTGCAATTGTGAGAGAAAGCCACAACACTTACATAGGCTTAAATTAGTAATGCAGGTATATTGAGGAGCATGTTAGAAAAAGAAATAGATGAATCAGGAGCCTTGGGTCCATCAGAAATTCAAGATAATAGAAACAGCTTTGGAAGGCATGTGGTGCCTGCATAAAATTTTCTTTCTTATTTCCGTTTTAGCATCCTGAAGTAATGCAATAATTTCTGAAAGATGTTCCCATCTTTCTTAAGCAACTGATTTTATTATTTGAAATTCAGAACTGTATTATTTTTACTGGATAGACTTGCTGTCAATGACTGTCAGCAACTCCAACGCTTCATCCAGAACCCTGTAATATAAAATTAATGGTAAAGGGTAAAGGACCTCTGGATGGTTAAGTCCAGTCAAAGGTGACTATGGAGTTGCAGCACTCATCTCGCTTTCAGGCCAAGGGAGCCGGCGTTTGTCCACAGACAGCTTTCCTGGTCATGTGGCCAGCAGGACTAAATCACTTCTGGCACAACAGAACACCATGATGGAAACCAGAGCGCATGGAAATGTCGTTTACCTTCCCGCTGAAGTGGTACCTATTTACCTACTTGCACTGGTGTGCTTTTGAACTGCTATGTTGGGAGGAGCTGGGACAGAGCAACAGGGGCTCACTCAGTCATGGGGATTTGAACCACCGACCTTCTGATCGGCAAGCCCAAGAGGCTCAGTGGTTTAGACCACAGTGTCACCCAATGCAGAGGGAACAATGACTTGTTATACTGGTTCCTGAAATCAGCAAGCAATATGCACCTTCTGGATTGGCCAGGCCAGCTATAAAGTCTAGGAGCCTGGCCTTTTTATTTTTCCTGGTCAACAGAGGGATGCTCCCCCCCCCCCCCGTTTGCTCCATATCATGTACCAGCTAACTAAGCTCTAGGCTCAAGGATCATGAGCTAGAAACACTCAATGTTTAGATTTGGGTGCTGTTGCTTATGGCCACAGCCTGACCCTCACAGCATTTATGCTCATTTATGCTTTCAGTTTAAACTACATTTTTACCTGCTTAGATCAGGGGTTGACAAAAGAGTTTAGGAGGAGGTCTGGGGTCATCTCTGGGTCATTTGTAGTGGATCAGGGGTGGGGTTCCCTAACTCCCAATATTTTAACAAGAACAAGTAAAATTGTAGATAACAAATAAATATAAGTCCATGGCTGGCCTTGTTCTAAGCACTCATGAGCCTCTGCATTCCTCTCCCCTAAAATACAGACAGGTATTGGTTGCCATTGACCAAGTACAGTCATGCTAACCAGTTTTAGAGTTCTGTGTTCACATCCCTGATTTGTAGTAATTCAGATGATTCTTACTCATATCTGCAGGTTAGTCCAATGCATGGCTTGCAGTGGGTCCCCAGACATTGTTGGACTACAACTCCCATCATCCCTGAGCTCTGGCCTTGCTAGCTAGGGGTGATGGGAGTTGTAGTTAAACAACATCTGGGATCCCACAGGTTGAGAAAGGCAAAGGATGGAGTAGAAAATTAGCTCCACCCGCTGAGACACCATTTTGCTCCTGGTTCTGGTTCTGGTTGGTGGACCTTGGAGAAGGGATGGAGAGATCTTCCCAAGTTCATCCCATTTCATTTTCACATGCACTCAGAGGGCCCATTTCATCCCACTTTATGTGGATTTTTAAAAAGAGGGAATAAAAGGCTCAAATTTAAATTGTATGCATTATTATATGCATTGCTGTACATATTTGCGTGCATTCCCTCAATATGCTTTCCCATAAGGTACACATTTTTACTGTAAAATACATATTCTTGTGCATACTTTTAGCACACTGAAACTACATTGCAAAATTTGGAGAACTGCATAAACCAATTCAGAGTTGCATTCTGGACTGCAAGCAAGTCTGGGTTGCTCTACCAGATAGGTGATAGATGTACTCAGTTGTGGACTTGTGGTAGGGGTTGGAATAATCTCTTTCTGTAACTATTTTTGCATTTAATACATTAACCTTGTACTAATAACTTTAAAGTACTGTGGACGCTCGGGTTGCAAACGTGATCCATGCGGGAAGCTCGTTCGCAACCCACAGTGGTGCATCTGCGCATGCGCAGGTTGCGATTCAGCGCTTCTGCGCAAGTGCGACTCCTGAAACCTGGAAGTAACCCATTCCGGTACTTCCAGGTTTTGGGGGGTCCGTAACCTGAAAAAACGCAACCTGAAGTGTCTGTAACCCGAGGTATGACTGTATATCTGTAGGGAAGTTTTCTTCCACTCCAGGAAGAAAAGTTCCTTAAGGTCATGGAAGTATATTTAACAAAGAATGTCTGCAATCAATCATGGTCCATGCCTGGATTCTCTCTCTCAGGCATATATATCCAAACTACAGCATGAGAATTACTATGATACAGCAATTATTAGCACATCATTCCACAAGCAATTGAACCTGTTGCAGTTAAAGGTCTAGAATGTAGTATAACATTATTTCCAATCATCTTTGATTTTAATGGATTATAAAACAGTTTATTTGCCACAACACTACAAAACATACACACTGTCCGCTGCTTCCAAGAAAACCATCTCACTCTTTATAATGCAGTCCATCTTGTACACTAACAGAATAGGTGAGTTAAAGGCATTTTTTACTTTCTTCAAACCCCCTGCAAAAAGCATCCAAAAACAACAACATTATACTCGTTCACTTCTTACCAAACCTCTTTCACTCCCTCCTAAAATTCATGTCAATGACTTGGGCATTACATTTTACCTCTCCTTCACATTATGCCCACCCAAAAGACAGGCTGCTGCTGAAAAAAGGAGCCTAAATTAATTTCAGAGGTGATGTGAATCCACTGCTAGCTAACGCTGTATTTTCATTTCCCCACTTTTAAAGAAGGTTGACCTTTACAGATATGATGTGATAACAGCTTTCCATTACATTTAGCATGATTTAGATAAGAGGTCACTTTGCTGTCATGCCCAATCATCTAAACCATAATTTAGTATGAAATGCATGGACAATAAGGAGGGAGGTGAGGAAAGCTAACGTCAAGTGATAAAACGAATGTAGGTAATAAAGCTTCTAAAATCTGACAATGGGTTATGTTGAGAGTGGTGGAATCATAAGGTCTCACACTTAAAATGTTAAAGGTAAATGTGAGGTGAGACATTTCTGATGTATTTCATCAGTACGGCTGCTCTTACAAGAGGGGGCATTAACACTACAGTCCCTGCATCATAGAAAATCAGGTGGGGCATCATACAATTGAACCCCACTTCCTGCAGTGTTGGGGAGAAAAATTCTAGCCTGGCTTTCTACTTCCTTACTACTTTTCTACATGGTGGGTTTTTGCATGTGTTGGATCCGCAAAGTCCAGTGACTCAGAAATACAGGGATAATTTTAACTACACAACCAACTTCTTCTTCTTCTTCTTCTTCTTCTTCTTTATTATTATTATTATTATTATTATTATTATTATTATTATTATTATTATTATTTTATTTATACTCTGCCCATCTGGCTGGGTTTCCCCAGCAACTCTGGGCGGCTTTCAACAGAGCATTAAAAACAAAATAAAACTTCAAACATTAAAAACTTCCCTAAACAGGGCTGCCTTCAGATGTCTTCTAAAAGTCAGATAGTTGTTTATTTCTTTGACATTTGATGTGAGGCCATTCCACAGGGCAGGCGCCACTACCGAGAGGCCCTCTCCCTGGTTCCCTGTAACATTGCTTCTCGCAGTGAGGGAACCACCAGAAGGCCCTTGGAGCTGGACCTCAGTGTCTGGGTAGAATGATGGGGGTGGAGACACTCCTTTAGGTATACTGGGCCGAGGCCATTTAGGGCAGGCATAGGCAAACTCAGCCCTCCAGTGGATTGGGGACTACAACTCCCATCATACCTGACCACTGGTCCTGTTAGCTAGGGATGATGGGAGTTGTAGTGGGAGTTGTAGTCCCAAAACATCTGGAGGGCCAAGTTTGCCTATGCCTGTTTTAGGGCTTTAAAGGTAACAATACTTTGAATTGTGCCCAGAAATATACTGGGAGCCAATGTTTAGATCTGTCCTTGACAAGTAAGCTAGTGCTAAAGTTTGTTTTGCTTTTTCCAAGTTCTTATGAGGTTCAGAGACATGGTCGGAAGGCTGCCCATTCAGATGTTTTGTTTAAACATAGAAGGTCTGAATCTGGTCAGTGCGAGTTGAGAGATTACCCAAGAACTCATGTGTCCCATCAGGGAAGGAAGGACAAATATGTATGTAATAAACTACATACATCCCTACCAGCCTCTCAACTATATTAATCATGCCTGGGAAGTGAATTAGTTTAACTCATTTATTTACATCATTTGTTAGTTGCCCTTCATTCAAAGATCTAGGTGGGGGTAGCAGCAAAATTCAGCAAAATAGGGCAGCCATACATAAGACCATAAAACACAACAAAGGAAAACTTCAGCAACAACTAAACGTCTCAAAATCCTGGCTAAAAAGCTATGGTTTGAGCTTGACACACAAATGCCATTAAAGTAGTTGTCAGATGAATTTCAGGGGCAGGAAGTTCTAAAGCTGTGAAGCCACCACAAGTGAGGCCTGCCTGCACGCCATAACCTAATGTGTTGCTCCTAGTGGGCAGGACACTAGTCCCTAGATGTTCTACCAGGAGGCGCTCTGTAGAATCCTGCAATTATAATTAATCCACCTGGAAGTGACATTTCTCCAGGCCTTCCCTGTGGAGCTCCCTGCCTTGCCATGCACCTACTTGCATGTATGCAGCCAAATCTCATGCTTCTACAACAGGCATAGGCAAACTCGCCCCCCCCCCAGGTGTTTTGTGACTACAACTCTCATCATCCCTAGCTAACAGGGCCAGTGGTCAGGGATGATGGGAATTGTAGTCACAAAACACCTGGGGGGCCGAGTTTGCCTATGCCTGTTCTACAACTATCACATCAATTTTTGACAAATATGAGGTTCCTGGTCCAAGTCATAGCATCACTGACCAACATAATAGCAAAAACCATAATATAAAGGAGAACAGTCGAAATCATGCCCATTTGCTAGCAGAAAACTAAGGAGTCATTTGTATTATGACATTGCACACCATGTAAACCATTTAAACCAGAGAGTTGTTTAAACCACCGACTTGGTGCTTTATCTAACCCCATATTAACATTATATACTTCTCCATGGCATTCCTGCCTACCTTTTTAACAACCACTTTGTCCATTAAGCAGTTATTGTGACCTTCTACATTACTGCACTATGACACTGAAAAGCAATTAGGTTGAGTCAAGCACTGGAGATGTTTGGTTACATTTATTAAGCAATTAGCAGTCTGGAGTGGCTCTGTTGCATTGTCAACTAGCGGTGAATACCCTAACTGTGACTGTTACAAGGAGTGAGCCTTGCAATAAGCGCTCAGAATAATACTGCCCAAGTAATAAACTGGAATGGCCACATTAGAGCTGGACAAATTAGTCCATTAATATATGTCCTGCTCTATATTTGCCAGCACTTTTCATGGCCCTAAGAAATAGTTGTTTACCAGCCTCAAACTGTAGCCGAGAGAATAGCATACCGACATAGCCTTGCTTGTTGCAATATTGCAGCAATTGTCAACAAGAATAAAGACAGGGTGCTTTTTTATGTTGCTTAAAGCACTCAAACCTTATTTTAAGTGAAACATTATTTCTTCTTCAGCTGACCATTTTACGGATGTCTCAGGTGTGCTTCTTTGCCCTTCCTGTCTTACTAGTGGTTGTTTCTTAAAGGGTAAATAAAAGTGATTTCTCAATCTACTACTGAAGAGGAACACGGCTGGAGCAAAATAATCTCATAGCCTATTTCTTCTGAGTTACTTTTAGCTGTCACACTGCTATGAAATCTAGGACACCATATACATTTGCTTATACCAGCTTTGAAAAAATAGCAAACCCTTTACTACTTAGAGTAGGCCTCTTCAAACTGTGAACTATCACACCCAAACCAGGGAACGTATGCTAGCTCACCATGTTTAGGAAAAGCCCCCAGGAAGGCATGGGGGAAAGGGAGATTTCAAGTCCTTTGCAGACTTCCAAACATGGCTGGCAGGCTGTGAGCAGACTGATAGGTCACAAGCTAGATAAGCTCGTATTATGCAACAGCAACACATATTCTGGTACCACTTTTCCTGGCTATGAAGATAATGAACAGCACTCAGGCTAGAGCCTAAAGGGGTCATACGTCTTCCCTATCCATGTGTAGTCCTCTTTCTGTCCCTTAAAAAATCTTATTTAGTAGCTCTTCTGCAGCACTCAAAGGGAGTGATTGTTAAGTATAATTGTTCAATTGACACTGAAATGGAAAGTGCCTGTACGTATATTGCTGAAAAAGTTTAACAATGGAAAATTCCATTGAAGCATACTGAAGCTCTCTAAGCTTCTGAGTTGATAATTAACTGTTGGTGTTCTCTGCTAGCACTCATGTTAGTGTTTAACCTTGGATCATGTGATTAAGGTATTCAATTGCAAATCTCGATTTTTAAATGGAGTTGTCTTTGCCTTTTGTTCCCAGTGAGATAATGATATATATACAGGAGCTGTATAGCCTTAGGCTGGATGCAGGCTAATGCAAGCTATGGGAGAGACAGACCTTTGATTTTTGCTCTTCTCATAATTATGTTATTCATTTAAAAACAGAAACCTATGCTTAGATAAGTGTATGCTTTATGGAATTATTTGGATGTATCACTGATTTTTTCTGTACCTGTTTTGAAGAAGTTCTGGTTAGTAAAGCTTTGAATCACAATTATGTGTCTGGACAATTTTTATTCCAAAAAGAGTGAGCTTTTATGCATCCAATTGTGTCATGCTGCACAATATTGATATCTGCAATAGTGATGGTGCACAAGGATAGCCTAGGACAACCTGTGGTGGTCTACAACTCTTACAGTGATCCTTGCAATCAGGTCTTTAGAAGCCAAACTCATAACATTAGCCACAATTCAACTGGATCAACACTAACATAGTTTTCACTATTTCCCCACTTTGAACAAATCCACCACACATTGGAGGATTATATCAGTATTAATGGCTTCAAGTTTTGTTGCCCATCTTGGCAGGGCTGATCTTTGAGAGAGACATCAACCAATGTAAAATGTGGTGTGGGGACAGGGACTTGCAGGGATGTCCATAAGTTAATTGGCTGTGGCAGTTTAGAGCATTTTTCATACACAACGCCAAAAGTTGAGCATCACCTGTTCTGCTTGTGTCATGTGTGAATGCTGTCAATGTGGGAGAGAATTCCAAAGGCGAAACCAATTTACACTGCAGCCCATTCTTTAAAGTAGCTTGTGCACACAATGAAAAGAATCTACATTGGCTGCAGTCTTTTGGGCAGGGGAAAAGAAACACATATTCCTGAAACACATAATGAAAGGGACCTAGGCAGGAGCAGCTGGCAGGGCAGGGGGGCCAAGCCACCCTTCCAACAGGGATGTGGCTCTTGCATACTGAAACAACACAGAGTGGGGCATGGTGGCAATGAGAGCACTTTGGCAGAAGCACCAGTTTGGTTTTGTTGGTGTGCCCATTTAGTCTTGACTTCATCAACACCCTGTCCCCACACCAGTCCAAGGAGCAGCAGCAC
Source organism: Podarcis gaigeae (assembly GCF_964106915.1). NCBI lineage: Eukaryota > Metazoa > Chordata > Lepidosauria > Squamata > Lacertidae > Podarcis > Podarcis gaigeae. The sequence goes on along the minus strand of NC_139683.1, from coordinate 74,454,010 downwards.
TGTCCAGACCCCTACTCCTGAGCCCATGTGAAATGTCATTTCCCCCCTGTCCTGATAAAAGTCTAGAGTAAGTTACTGATCAGAGGGAAGCCTGTAGGCCAGAGATAGCAAGGGGTTGATGGAGAGTTGTGCTCCAAAATCAATCAATCAATCAATCAATCAAATCAATCAATCAATCAATCAATCAATCTGGAGGGCACTGTGTTGGCTGTCCGTGCATGCAGTCTAAAAAGTTTCCAAGCCATTTAAGCCAGTTTAGACACACTAAGGTTAAGGCTCCTAAGCCAATTTAACACTGGTCTAAGTGCATCATGATTGAATACCTGGTTTTCTGCACACACACACACACACACACACACACACACACACAGTGGTACCTTGGTTTACGAACTTAATCCATTCCAGAAGTCCATTCTTAAACCAAAGTGTTCTTAAACCAAGGTGTGCTTTCCCATAGCAGCAGGGGACTCAATTTACAAATGGAACACACTCAACAGGAAGTGGAACGTGTTCTACTTCCAAGGCAAAGTTCACAAACCAAAACACCTACTTCTGGGTTTGCAGCGTTCACAAACCAAAACACCTACTTCTGGGTTTGCAGTTGTTCATAAACTAAGCTGTTCTTAAACCAAGGTACCTCTCTCTCTCTCTCTCTCTGTCTCTCTGTAGTTATTTATAGATGAACATACACATGTTTATTTGTTTAACTCAGTTACATCTTTGTGATGAGGGTAAATCAGGGTCATCCAAAAAGCTATTTATTTACTATTGTGCACTGCTATTTTTTTATTATCATTTCTGAAGGCAACTGATGTGGTGGAAAATATCACTCACAAAACAAGGTACTTCAAGTTGACGTTTTCCTGTGTGCAGAAGCACCTTAGCTGTCAAGATGCTTTTCTTCTACTACTTTGTGCAACCCAGTTATCTATAGCTTATATCTTTCTCATTTATCCTTATCTGTATCTCAGTCCATAGACTGCGTTATATTTTCTATCTGCCACATGCATTTCAGAGCTCAGGTCCAAATAAAACCAGTTCATCACATATATGCTGCCTGTATTTGTATTTTAGTTATTAAATACAAAATCATAAACCCAATACAATTGGGGTACTCACAAGATTGTGATTTTTTGTTTCAACCCAACAACAAAACCAAATTAGGAAGTGTTGACCTTATGGGCTGGCGGTCAGCTACTACAAGATGGCTATGATGTAAGCAGAAAGTATGAATCTGAAGAGTCACAAAACAAAACATATTTTTTTTCTAGTTGCTGATTTTTTATATCTGCTTTTGACATTTTCGTCATTTATGCATGAATGTGCAGTAGCTTTCATCCAATGTTTCAACACTGAATTTTACCTAAAGCAAAATCTTAGTATGAATATTGAAGCTCCTGCTCAAGCCGAGTGTCCAAGGAATTTAAGGGAAGCAAAAGGTGTTTAGATAAGGACAGCCAAATAACATCAATGCAGGTTTCTTGATCAAGCTGTGCTGCAGATATCACCTGACTCTCAGCAGCACGGAGGGTGTCCAGCTCGGAGTCAGGAGCTAGTGAAGAAACTGTTTATAAAAGTTGTCAGCATGGGACCCAAGTTGCCACTGAAATTCACTCAAAGTGAACTTTCAAGGTGAATGCCAAAGTTCCTGCTTGGCAGACATCTGGGGATTTTCAAAAGAAGGAGTCTAGCAATATGAATTTTCAAAGGAAGCAAAAATATTCTAGCAGTAGATAGAGATGTATGGATCTGATGGACAGTGATACAATAGCAAGCCTCCAGTTATAAGAATGCACATTTCCCTTCTGCAAAAATTGTCACCCCCAATTTAGAGGGAGGGATAGATAGATAGACAGACAGACAGACAGAGCTTAACTTTTCTATATTTAAATCCGAAACTGGAGTATAACCAGAACATCGTAAGTGCATCCTCAAACAGACAAACACTCACCGCACTGCCCAAAATGAATCAATTTTGCTCAAACCTGTGCAGCACAGCTTCTTGCAGAAGTTGCTATTGAGAGAAGAATGGCAAGCACTTTGCTTCCTTCTCTGTCATTTCCCCTAAAGGGAATGGAGGTTTAGCTGATATGGCCCACAGAGAAAGAATTGGAACCAGGTCAGAAGCAGGAGAGGCCAAGATAAATCGAAAGAATGATTGCAGAATGGTAAGATACCAGATGCACATGAGCAGGGGGAATGAACAATTGCCAGCATTTCTCCAAAAACAAACAGAAAGCATCAAAAATCAATAATGTTAAGCATGTGAAGTCATGATGGAACACATGCCATTATGAGAAATAGATTGGTCTTGAGCTCTGCCATACTAGAGAACATGTTCCAGGAACAGCAGCTGAGATGGCTTAATTACAGAGCTGGGTATTAGATGGTGGCACTGTAATCACCACCATAAACTGGGAAAGAGGCTTCTTTCAGTGTGAAAATATCAGAATGCTGTGCTTTCTGCCTTCTGTCCATCATTACACGCATGATATATATAAGCCACGTGCAAAACCTTCACTGAGAAGATTAAAGCATTTTGTATGGTTAAAATCAATCCTTCTTACTGTCTGGTTTAAAATGAAAATATGCTATAATACCTGCTATGCAGAAACGTTCAGATACATTTAATAGACATGACTGATATCCTCTTAAGGCCATCGAGGCTAACAAATGTTGATGAATATGTTTTTTTTTAAAAAAAACAAATCCAGATTATTTGCACTTCTTTCAGGATATATTGTCTTCACGATCCGCACCCAGTCTTAATTACATTGAAACCTTAGAGCAGTATATTACTTCACATTTTTAAGGTCACTCTAACCATGACCTGGGAGCTTCATATTGGACTAGAGCTGGGCGATATTTGGTTTTCAAACATCATGATATATCACCACCTAAATATCACAATATTCTATTATATCACAATGTCTGAAATAAGGATGGAGCTATGTAGAAGCATTGGTTGGTTTCACAGTTTTCCCCACATTGTGATTTTTGCATAACACACACACACACACACACACACACACACACACACCATGATTCACAATATATTGCCAGGTCAAAAATGATGAAATAAATATCATGATATGGACTTCAAACTGGTTTGGGATGATATAGCACCCAGCTCTAAAACACATCACGATTTGTTATATATTGCCAGGTCAAAAATTATGAAACTGATATCACGATATAGACTTCAAACTGGATTGGGACAATATATCAATATATCACATAACCCTAGTGTGTGTGTGTGTTGCTGAAAAAGTAGCTGGGGTATAACTCTTGGCCTCTGCACCCCATCTGCAATCTAAATCCTCACTCATACACACCAAACTGCTATTACCACACAGGTTTTCCACTTTGGGGTTAATAGCACCTTTGTGGCTAACAGAGTCATCTGGTGCTCTCTTTAATGTATTTTCAGTGATAGGAAAATACATTTTTTTTGTTCTCCAAGGCCATTCAACTCCTCTCTAGTGTCCTTCACCAACCTGGTGCCCACTATAGGCGTTATAGGCCAAAACATCTGCAGAGCACTAGGTTGGCAAAGACTGCTTTGAAATCATTGATACTATTTTGTTTTGGCTTCTGCAAAATAAACAGCAATTTGGCTGATTTCAGCTTTTGTAACTGTGAGCTTTGTTGGATGGTTTCCTGGAAATTGATGTGTGGCTGTCCCTGGTCCCTTCCAGACAACCTGTTTACTGAACATTCCTCCTGACTTGTTTACGGGGAGGTAGCGGCTATTACATTGAGCCAAAAGTTCCATTTTCCCATCAGTTTCCTTACTGCAAAATGTTCTGTTTTGGCGAGAGGTTGAGTTTGTTGCACAAGAGCTCCATATCAGCATTAATTGTGCAATCTGTATTTGTCAGTATGGGACTGAATCCCACCTGGAAAGAATAATGGTCTAGAAGCACTCTCTGTTGGAATTTACGGCCAGGTTTTATTGTTTGGCTATTGCTGGGGTTGGGTTTCTTGATTTATGACTTTCTTGAATTATGTGGTATGTTTTAGCATTGTCCACTTTACTATTCACATCACCTAGAGAGTACTTCGTATTAGACTACTCATAATCTAGAATATATTTATTAGTTTGTTTGTTTATTATTGGGGGTTTAGATTGAAGTTGCAGTGAGGGACAAAAGGTTGCATCTCCTCCTCCCCACCCACCACAGTCCTGCTTTTTCAGTGAAAGAAAGGCTCCCACATCACATCTAGGGTAAAGGGGTAAAGGGGACCTCTGACCATTAGATCCAGTCGTGGCCGACTCTGGGGTTGCGGTGCTCATCTTGCTTTATTGGCCGAGGGAGCCGGCATACAGCTTCCGGGTCATGTGGCCAGCATGACTAAGCCACTTCTGGCAAACCAGAGCAGTGCACAGAAACACCATTTCCCACTGGAGTGGTACCTATTTATCTACTTGCACTTTGATGTGCTTTCAAACTGCTAGGTAGGCAGGAGCAGGGACCGAGCAACGGGAGCTTACGCCGTCATGGGGATTCGAACCACTGACCTTCTGATCGGCAAGTCCTAGGCTGTGTGGTTTAACCCACAGTGCCACCCACGTCCCTTGACGTCCCTTGACATCTAGTTTGGCTATATAAACAAGATATTTCAAAGAAAAGTTGGGTGACACTGTAATCTTGGGGGGGGGGGTATTGCTGCTGCTTGCTTCACAGAGGGGATTGGTTTTCTCTCTCCTGATTTTGCATCTTTTTTTTCTTTTCTTTTTTGAGGGGTGCTCTGTCCCCATGCGAGCTACCAGAATTACTTCACTCCATTCGCTTGCATTGGATTGGGGTGAATATATTGTGGAACCTCCTTTTCTAAACAGTCAGATTTTGTGTACTCTGGAAAGGAAATCTAAGGGTCAAAGGCTCGATTCCAAATCAGACTCAGATCTTCCAAACTCCCCAAGTCTGAACTAAGCTTGGATGAACTCTCCCACCATACCTAGTGGAAATCTAGTCTGATGTATGGTACATAGTCTTCAGATGGTAATTTAGGAAACTGTGATGATGTTTTCAGATGACAATCCAGGAAGCAGAATAATCACTACTTTGATTGCTGATGTATTCTTACATCTCTTGGTATGCCCCGCGGAGGATCTTAAGGTCCACAAATGACAACACTTTGGAAGTCCCAAGTCACAAGGTGGGTTAGATTGGTCTCAACTAGGGTCAGGGTCTTTTCTGTACTGGCCCCGACTTGATGGAATGCTCTGTCACAAGAGACTAGGGCCCTGCGGGACTTGACATTTTTCCACAGGGCCTGCAAGACAGAGCTGTTCCGCCTGGCCTTTGGTTTGGACTCAGTCTGACCCTTATGTTTCCCTCCCCTTATGGTTTTGATCTATGGGCTACTATTAAAATGAGGCTGTATTTTAAATTGTATTTTAACCCTTATTTTAAATTGGTTCCCCCCCCCATTATGTTTTTATTGTAATTTTACTGGTGTTAGCCACCCTGAGCCAGACTCTGGCTGGGGAAGGTGGGGTATAAATAAAAATATTATTATTATCATCATATCTTCTTCTTCTTCTTTTTATGTACACAAAATAATTCTGCTCTTGTGATGGAGCTGCTCCAAAGTGGGTATGACAAAAATGTAAGGAGGACTTTCAGATATGCAATACGTCAGCAGCATTGATGGAGAATGTAGCATTGAGTTTAATGACTGGTTGGAAAGGTCAATGCCATCAATGAGAAATTATAAGGAACTGCCCATAGTTCTTTTATCTATATGCCTGGCATGATTATTTCCCATAAAATTAGCAGCAAAGCTAACCTAGTAAATATATGTTTCCATCAGTTATGGAGAACAAAATGTATGGATTAACTGACTGACTGATTGGACAGGCCAATTGTCTCAAGTAGGGACCTGCAATTACAGGGGACTACCCACAGTGCACTTATTTCTTTCACTTATCTAGCATAACTATTTCCTGTAAAAATGAGCAGCAGAAAACTAGCACATATATTCTTGAGTGTTGGGGAACAGGCTATTTGCCATGAACCCCTTGACATACAAACACACACATCTATACAACAGTGAGGGGCAGCAATGCTCACCCAATCTCCCATCACCGGTGGCACTGGGGTTTGCCCAGGAAGGAGAGGAGAAAGGTGTTGATAGCAAGACTGCCATGGGGCAACTAGACTGCAACACCAGACTGGATCTGACAGTGAATTTGAATTGTGCTTACCTTGCCACAGTCGCAACCCTCCCCCCTCCTGGTAAATTGCAGCAATGCTGATGAAAGGCCAGGTTGGCGATGGTGCCCCTCTTTCCTACTTCACTCTCTACATTAGAGGTAGTTAGACAGGATGTCATCCAGATGACTGAGCTTAGGAGGTCTCTAAGCCATTGGGTTAAAGCAGGGGTGGGAACCTGTGGTCCTTCAATTGTTAATGGCCTTCTCATCATGAGTTCTGCAACGCCTGCTTCTTGCATTGTCTGGCCTGTTCCCACCTGGCCTGAGATGGTGGCGCTTTGACTGAATCAAAGCACAAAGGCTAATTCTGCTGCTCAGGATGCCTAGAAATCTCCAGAGTAGGATTTTGTTTAGGGGCTGCTGCTTGAATTAAGATTTAGCATGGAAGATGTATTATTTTTCTTATTAGGTTATTGTCATTATTGTTATTATTAGAACCTATGATGGATTATCAGTGGACTCTTTGATTTTATTGTATGTTTATTACAGTATTTTTAATTAGCAAAAAAATATAGTGATAAATAGTAAGCTAAGTCTTGTAAGTGAATTATGTAAACTGTTTTGAGTATGGTTTACTATGGAAAGGCAACATACAAATAAATTGCTGGGATGCTAGGATTTGTAGCTCAGCAACGGTGTTGGAGCAACATGTTGGCTACCCCTGTCATATACAATCCCTTACGTTTGTTCTAAATGTTTCTAGTATAATTAACATTGAAATAAACTTAGCTGATATATTTATTATCTGCTTATACACCAGCTCTTCTCCTTCACAGTATTTTCAATAACATTACTGAGCTCTGAAAACTACCTTGTATTTCCTAACTGCTTATATTCCTGCCAAGTCCAAATAAAACACGGAACTATTATAAAACAAAATGCAGAGTTATAAGCCCCAAAGTATAAATAAATTTATATGCTAAAATCAACAGATTTGTATAAAACAGATATATTCATAAAAGTAGCTACAATGAACCCAACAATTTCCTTAACTTTATTTCTGTTCTTTATTCATAACCGTTATTAAATACTGCTCATTATTTTCTTATTATAGACTCAACCCCAGATTGTCCTCCTCTGAAATTTCAGCAAGATTTATGTGGCTGCAGCATCTGCAATAAGCATTATCTACATAATGTTGCATGCAAGGCTTTTTTCCAGCCAGAACTCACTGGAACTCAGTTCTGGCACCTCTCAGGTGGACGCCATTGCCATTATAAGAGAACAAGGGAGGCATTTGTAGTGAGTTCCAGCACCTCACCTTAGAAAAATAGCACTGGTTGCATTGTTAGATGTTGCCTTCCCATCAGCAGGAAGCAACAGCTTCCTAAAAGATGTCCCACAAGAAATGGAGGAAGATTGGGGTAGAGTGTCATAAGCAAACATAGTACACAGTTCTGGGTAGTCAATTCAGTTCCAGAAAGGCACAATATATTATGTATATATTCACACAATCACTCACAGATATCATGGAAGAGGCATAACAGCTTTAAGCTCTACTACGCGGGTGGCGCTGTGGGTTAAACCACAGAGCCTAGGACTTGCTGATCAGAAGGTTGGTCAGAAGGTCAGCGGTTAGAATCCCCGCGACAGGGTGAGGTCCCGTTGCTTGGTCCCTGCTCCTGCCAACCTAGCAGTTCAAAAGCACGTCAAAGTGCAAGTAGATAAATAAGTACCACTCTGGCGGGAAGGTAAACGGCATTTCCATGCGCTACTCTGGTTTGCCAGAAGCGGCTTAGTCATGCTGGCCACATGACCCGGAAGCTGTACGCTGGCTACCTCGGCCAATAAAGCGAGATGAGCGTCGCAACCCCAGAGTCGGTCACGACTGGACCTAATGGTCAGGGGTCCCTTTACCTACCTTTCACATTAGAACACAAGGATGAGGACCTGCCCACACAACATGTTACTGAACTCCAACTCCCTTCAGTTCCAGGCATCTTGGTCAATTGTTGGGCATGCTGGGAACCCAACTATATCTGCAGGGCCACAGCTCCCCCAGCCCTGTTTTAACACATATATGAATGTATACACTGCATATCAAGAAGGGAGTAAAATGAAAGCTTGATGCGATCAAAGTGACAGTCTTTTTCACCCAAAAATAGCATGCAAAATGTCTAAACATCTAGCTAGGATTTTTTAAAAAAATCCTCAGTCATTCTTTCTAAAATGAGTTCATGATAGTCATGAATCAAGCCCACAGTAGATCTGGAACTGATGACCAGGCAGGAATTTTACACTTGCTTCTGATACTTTGAACTATTGTGTTCTCATAACAAAAGAAAATAGGCCCTGTGAGACACAGGCCTACACAACCCTCAATAAATCTACATTGTATTCCAGTGCAATGCCTCCTTGGTCACACAATATAATCTCCAATCCCCATTTCTTTCTGAGTATAGACTGGGAGGTCATGGATACTGTAGTCAAATAAACATGTTACTCATGTCAAATAAGTATGTTTGAGCTAATATATTTTTGCCAGCCTCCCCCCATTTGAGAAATTGGAAACGCTCTTTCTGTGATCTATTGCAGAGGATTTCCAAGTCAACACATCCACGAAATGTAAATTTGGGTGTACATATGGGAAGATAAATGGGAAACTGATAATTGGTGAAACCGGTTACATATATGTGTGTATAGAGGAGATGTAAGCTTTTTAAGAAAAATGTTATATATTTGCTAAGTATATCATGTTTTATAGGTTTCATACATGTTATGAATGCTCTTAACAAATTGGATATTAGTTTAATAAACAGTTGTTTCTTGTTGTTCTGATAAATGTGTGCCCCAGAGTGTTAGGTTGTTTGCAGCACATACGACATTTGCAAGAAGAAAAGATGTTTGTTACCTTTCCAACATACTGAGGATCTGGTCCAAAGTGCTCTTCTAAAACAAAGAACTGGTTCCAAACCCATCCACGTTTGGGACGATGGTGAACTTCCGTTTCCCCCTCTATATGTTTGGTTTGGTTTCTGGTCACCTTGATGGAGCCATGATGTGCAGTTCCACAACACCTCTGCACAAAACAGAGACAAACTAGGACTGGGCAGATACAAGATGTGCTCGTTATTCTCATTGTAGGATCGCTTTCCAGTTCAAGGTGTTTTCTTCCCCTTTCACCTCTTTTGCCTTCCCGCTATAATCCGTTAGTAGGCTCCCATGGAAGAAGGAAATAACTGATTTAACAAAACAGTCCAGAAAGTTTCTTTTAGCCTGTCCATGGTTCAGCTCCTCATTGGTCAGAGACTGGGTTCATTTACATCATGAAAAGCAAAGTGAAGAAGAGGCTGGGGTTTATTCTGTGATCTTCACAATTGACTGTTGGAGCCACACATTTTATACCTAATGGAAAGAAAAGGAGAAAGAGAGGGGAGAAAAAATACTTTATCACATCACTAAGAACAGTAATTTCAGATTTTTGACCTGCAGTAATGATGTACTTATTACTGCATTAACAGGTTCTGCCAAGAGAATGCCCTGCAGCATCCAACATTCTTTTTAACCTTTTATAGAAACTGTGTGTGTTTATGCATCTTAAAATTAGTGTAGTGTTTCAATAGGTGCAGATGGCAAGAGCGGACTAGCACAATATCTTGCAAGTGTGTGAAGCTTTGATACAGGAAATTTATTTTATGTTTTATTTATGAAGATTTATAACCCATCCAGAGCCCTGCAGCTCGGGCCAGCTAATACAATTTCCTTATCTCGTGCATTCTTCACGAACCTTGTCAAGTAGGCTGCTTTCTAATCACGCTCCCATGAGTGCAGTTCATGCCATTCCATCTCAAGAGAGATTAGTAGTACTAAGGAAAGTGCAGAGACACTCAGAACAAATACCCTGGGATGTATCACACTTTCCACATTAGCACAATATGGCTGAGGTCTATAAAATCATGCCCGGCGAATCGCAAGCACTTGTGAACACCTTGTTATTTGAGTGATCTTATCTTGTTGGGCCTGTGAATTGATTTGCAGCCCACTTGGTTCAGATTAGACCCTTTGCCCTTGCCTCCAGGATATGACTCCCTGGCCATCCCATCGTCCTGTGTCACAAAAAATATAGTTCTGCTAGTTCCTGCTGACAATCATACTTGTCAGGGGACATGGAGAGAGAGAGAGAGAGAGAGAGAGAGAGAGAGAGAGAGAGAGACTCAGATCCTGGGACACAAATTTCCTGCATTGGAATGTTTTGAGTATTGATATACAGAGAATGCATGCAGAGCACTTTTTCTTTTTCATCGGGGGTGTGTGTGTGTGTGTTGGAATTCTGCCTGGTCAGAGGAATGTGCCACAGCGTAGGCACCGGCAGATATTCCTTGTCGACCTCCTCGCTGCGCCACTCTGCTGATAAGCAGGCGAGGTCTCGGCGATTCTTCTCAGATGTGTGAGAGGAACACACCGTTCTTCCTCTCTCCCCTTTGGTGTCCCCCAGGGAGGGGAAAGAAGCAGACAGAAATCTATTTACATCTTTTATTTCTGTCTTTTACATCAGTACAGAGAAACATGTCTGCACTCCACAGCAGTAAGAATAAACTCCACCCATGTACTTCCAGTACGGGTCATATGACACACACACTGAGCTAACATCCGGTGCTCAGTACAGAATGGACTGCCCCTTTGTTCCCATGGCAACAGTCACAAACTTCCTGTTTGGCTTTCCAGCCACAAGCAGCTGACTGAGCTGCTAGAGCCTTTGCTTGCTGCAGCTTTGGTGCTTTATATTAACATACTCCCCCTAAAGTATCAATGCGTGCTGCAAGCAAAGCGTCATCCAGAGAAGAAAACAAACAGTTGTTATACTTATAACATTCCCCTGTTGTTTCAGTTCCACCCTTGGAGCTACCCGCCATTGGTTTCACCAATGTACCTCTCTGGTTGTGTGACTTCCAAGGAATGAGTGCTTCTGCATTACCTTGGTTAACAACTCTCTGTTGTGTCTTTGTCTCTGACTCAGACACAGCTTCAATCTGACCTTGGTCGTTTACAACAGCAACACATGCAATAGCTAGGTTAGCAAACTCTTGTGAATACCTCTTGGGTGGTACACCCTTCGTTGCTCTCTCAGACCTAGATAAGAGGTGCTGCTCTTCTTTGCTTTCTGGTTCAGCCTCTGAACTCTCTGGAGAACCAGTACTAAGCTTAATCAGTGGTTCATCCTCCTCTTCTGAGGATCTAGTCATTATGTGAGATTTCCTCTCAATGACTGTTACAACTGAGCTGTCTGAGCTATCGCTGTCATCATCAGTACTACTGAACTCAATAAAATCAAACTCACCATCATCATCATCATCAGAATCATCTGCAGTGGGAAATGTGTGAACAATCACTCTCTCCTGTTCAGGAGCACTCTCTAGAAATTTTGTGAGAATCACCTGACCAGATTCAGACAAAATTACTCTGTAGAGACCCTTTTCATAACCCACAAAAATGCCTCTGGCATTCTTTACCCCACCTGGAGCTTCTGTTCTCACATGAGACCCAAAAACCTTGAAATGGGCAACAGAAGGTTTTCTGTGGAACAGTTTCTCAAAAGGAGAACTTCCCAACTCTTTTGAAAACTTTCTCAACCACGTATAACAGAATGACATCAGCGATTCAGCCCAGTATTCATTTGGCAGGTGTGAACTAAGCAATTGCGCATGCATTCCCTTTTGCAATTCTTTGTTCACCCTAACACAGACACATCTCTTCTAAGCTTCTTCGGAGCTAGCAATTTTGTGTCTTATCCCTTTCTTCTTCAGGAACTTCTGGAAAACCTGTAAGAGAAAAATTGGCTTCTCATCTGTGCAAAGACAATCTATGTCAGCATCATGCATATTTTTAACTTTGTCACAAAACTCTTTAAACCTTTCTAAGGCATCTTTTGGTCTCTCCAAAAGATAAATCCAGACAAAACCTGTGAAAGAATCAACACATATTAGGTAATACTTTGCATTGCCTCTAGAAGGTGCTAGAGGACCAATCACATCAGCATACACCCGCTGAAATGCTCTGTTGACCCTCGAGGTCACCTTCTTGGTGTTCTTCTTGGTCAGACCTGCAAAAGAAATCATGTTAGAATCACAAGAATTACATTTCATGTAATCACTTTGATCAAAAGTCAACAAATACAGTCCATCTTTCTCTTTGGCAGAAAGATACAACTCTCCATCTTTGTAGATCTCGCAGTTCTCATCATCATAGGACAGTTTTAGTCCCTTCTTAGCAATCTGCGAAACGCTGAGCAGATTGAACTTCAACTCTGGAACCAAATAAACATCGCTTATAGTCAAGTTCAGACTTTCAAGATACACAGTTCCAATCCCGGTGGCTTCCAGCTCTTGACCGTTGGCTTGTTGCACAGCGAAGCTTTGCTTCTTAAACGTAGAAAATAAATCCCTGAGTCCTGTCATGTGAACCGTCGCTCCAGTATCGATGACAAAGAAATTCCCTGCTTCTGGTGTGGCTTTTAGCGACATCAAAGCCTTTGCTGTCTTTGCCTTTGGGATGGTATGACCTTTGTCTGACGCCTCAGACTTTGTGGAGCTCGCCTTGGCTCCTTTGTTCTGACGTGGCTTCTTGCAGCTCCGATGAAGATGCCCAGTCTGTCCACAATTGTAACATCGAACAACGTTTAAAGCTACAGCATTTTCTCCAGTAGCAACAGCAGTGGGGGTGTCAGAACTCCGTTCTTGTCTCCCCCTGTCCTTGACTTCCAGGGCAGCAAGTCTGTCATGTTCACAAAGAACAACCGCATACACCCTCTCCGAAGTGAGATCGTTCGCTGGGAGGGACCCCAGCTGACTGGCAACGGTTTTGTAAGTCCGATTCAGGCTGTTTATCACCATGAAGCAAAACATTTCCTCCTGCAAACGGAAATTACGTTCCACCATCTGTTGACGCAGATATTTCATTTCCGTCAGGTGCACTTGAAAATCTCCATCAGGCGCAAGCCTCAGGTTGGTCAGCTTCTCAAAATACAGCAACGCTGAAGAACCTGCATCTCTCTGATGTGTCCTTCTCAGCGTGTCCCAAACTTCTTTCGTGTGCTCTAAATTCTGTATATGGATAAGCTGAGAGTCTGACACACACAGAATTATAGCCGTCCTGGCTTTCACATTCTGTGACTCCCAAGCACGTGTTGGTGCTGCAGGGATGGGGTTCTCAATCACTTCAAACAGTCTCTGATTCTGCAGCAGGGCCTTCATCTTTATAGACCAAGATGCATAATTGTCATTGGTCAGGAGGGATGGAGAAGGCAAACTTCCCTTCTTTGCATCCATTTTGAGTCCTTTCATTAACTCTCAAACACAAGCCTCTAAAATCCAAAAGCTGGTTTGTTTACACTCTTGTGCACCTGGCAGCTCTGACACTGGCTGCGTTGGAATGTTTCTTCCAAGGGTTCATGAGAGCCTAAGTCAAAACATAGATTGTTTTCGCCTCTCTGAGGCACAGCCTGACTGTCCAGCTCTCTCAAGTAGCTTTCTACTTCAGTGACGGGCGTTGCTTAGCAACAGTGCATTCCTTTCCTTGGACAGGAAACCACAAGAATGTCTGGAATGCAGGCCTCTTCTAACTTGGAGCTGTTTTCCCAAACGCTGCTCCCCGTGAAGCAGAGAATAACTCAATCTGCATTCACTCTTTTAAGCCCGAAAATCTCATACCTTTGGCTCCGTGGCTTTGGCTGTCAGCTTCTTCTGGTCAGCCTCTGGCTGCAGAGGATCATCTTTTTCACCTCAGGCCTCCACGGAGCGATGAAAACAGTAGCTCTGCTACTCCTTGATGCAGACTCCCATGGATCGAAGAAACCAGCAACCGGCATCTGCTACCACTGTTGGAATTCTGCCTGGTCAGAGGAATGTGCCACAGCGTAGGCATTGGCAGATATTCCTTGTCGACCTCCTCGCTGCGCCACTCTGCTGATAAGCAGGCGAGGTCTCGGCGATTCTTCTCAGATGTGTGAGAGGAACACACCGTTCTTCCTCTCTCCCCTTTGGTGTCCCCCAGGGAGGGGAAAGAAGCAGACAGAAATCTGTTTACATCTTTTATTTCTGTCTTTTACATCAGTACAGAGAAACATGTCTGCACTCCACAGCAGTAAGAATAAACTCCACCCATGTACTTCCAGTACGGGTCATATGACACACACACTGAGCTAACATCCGGTGCTCAGTACAGAATGGACTGCCCCTTTGTTCCCATGGCAACAGCCACAAACTTCTTGTTTGGCTTTCCAGCCACAAGCAGCTGACTGAGCTGCTAGAGCCTTTGCTTGCTGCAGCTTTGGTGCTTTATAGTAACGGGGGGGGGCAGGCTTTCTGGGTTGGAGTTGGTCTTAGCAGCTGTAAGACGATGGGCAGGCAAATTAAGGCCCGGGGGCCAGATCCAGCCCAATTGCTGTCTAAATCCGGCCCACGGACAGTCCGGGAATCAGCCTGTTTTTACATGATTAGAATGTGCCCTTTTATTTTAAAGGCATCTCTGGGTTATTTGTTTGGCATAGGAATTCATTCATTTTTTCCCCTTCAAAATATAGTCCGGCCTCCCACAAGGTCTGAGGGACAGTGGACCGGCCCCTTGTCGAAAAAGTTTGCAGACCCCTGTGTAAGACTATACTACTGCTCCCTACTCCAATACAACAGGAAAATGATTATTACATGCACACACAGAGACAAACGTACACAGTACCTGGTTGGGAAAAGAGAATTCATATATATATATATATATATATATATATGCAGGTTTTGGTGTCCTCGGGTGTATATGTATATATGTATGTATGCATGCATGCATGTATTAGAAAGGAAAAGAGGAAAAAAAACCACCACACTGTGTGGAAGACATTTTGTAATTCTGAGAACTGTATTTACTAGAATGTCAACCACAATAATGTCATGGATCTGTAATAATCAAAAGCTCCTGTAAGAAATCAGGGAGGGTGAGGGATTGGCAACTGTGTTGAAAACAACTCAATGGTGATAAGGGGAGGTGGTAGCTTTTTTGGGGGGGGTATGACATCCCCACCTTTCAGACCCCAAACACACTGTATGCCCCCCTCTCTTTGATGCCAGGTTGCTGAGTACTTCTAGGAAACAGATATTTCTGAGAGGAGATTATGGAAGTGTGTTGTTTTTGTGTGTGTGTGTTTGGCAGGAGAAGAAAGATGCCAATATTCTGGAGAGAGACATGAAAGTTGGGAAAGAAAGAGCATAATACTCTTGTCTTCCTGCAAACACACACACACACACACACACACACACACACACACACACACAGATGTCTTAAAATCTAGCAAAAGCAACTGCTGCAGGAAACAGGTTGTCATGTGCAGGCCTCCTACACCCATGGGTGCCATTATCTTATGGTAATCACACCTCTGCCCTTCGTAGTGAATTGTTTAACAATCTAATGTGACAAAAGAAGGGGAATGATATAATATACTCAATACCCGCTGGAACAAAGTTTGAAGAAACTCATCTTTCCAGGGTACTCCTGGTCAGGTTATTGAAAACGAGGAAGACAAGTCACAGGAATATGCAGGCCTCAAAGTGCCCCAGTTCCAGCATGGCTTATGAATTTTTCTCTCTTGTTCTGTACACATGCTTCAAAATGAAGATTCCCACTGGAACATGAGGCGCTTTTGCACTGTTTGTACCTCATCCAAGTACAGTTCCATCAGGCAGCAACAGGGCAGAGAGCAAACACCAGCTCAATCCTTTTCTGCTAACTGCTAATTAAGGAGCAAAGTACCCCCAGAGATGCACAGATTTTTCCAATACAAAACAAGTTACAACATAATTTTGGCGCAAGAGCTTCCGCCGAAAGGAAAGAGGAAAAAATTATTATCTGGATCTACATCTGTATATAGTCGCTTGTGCCACTTCACACACAACAACCATCCCTCTGACAACTGCTCTACAAAAGAAGTTATTCTTTCCACATAATTAGTCTTATAGGATTGATCCTGCTAAGACTCGACCAGGACTTCACAAGTCTGTGGCTCACTGCTGCATTGGGTGGGGGGGGGGAGGCTTAAACTAAAGATGAAGCTAGCAATATTGATTGCATGTGATCTGCTTTCCAGGGAACACAAAATACTGTATTAACCTAGATCACTTAATCATTTGAAACCATTATTATCTCTGAGGTGAGAAGAGCAAGGGCTCAGTCACATCTCCTTATCCTTTTTCCAATAAATATTCAACATATTATTATCAATAATAAAACCAGCAGCACTCAAAGGTTACGAATGGGAGTTATTTCAATCACTGCATGGGTGAGAAGATCTTAAATAATTCAGCTGTTCTACTTTCCTTTTCCTTTTGCACAACCAACACAAAATTACTTCTCCCTAAGCCAAGAACAAATAGAATATGAACACTTGATATTAACTTCTACAAAACGCCATGGAAGAGACACCATTCAGTTCCAGTTCTCTTGGACAAACAAGGCTTAATAGATAATCTACATCTTCTTCTTTCATGTGCCGGATCACAAATTACACAGAGGCAACATCAGAGCTAATAACCTGGAGACAGGAAAGCAGTTCAGTAGACCCTGGCAAGTTTTCCAGAGGAAACAGGCCAAAGTCAGAAGTGATGTGTTAGCAACTCCTCGTGTCATGTGATTTTGCTGGACTGAAAAGTTGCAGTATGCCCTCTGACCATCTAGATCAGCAGTTCTCAACCTGTGGGTCCCCAGATATTGTTGGACTACAACTCCCATCATCCCTGAGCCTTGCAAGGGGTGATGGGAGTTGTGGTTCAACAACATCTGGGGATCCACAAGTTGAGAAAGGCTGATCTAGATGGTGCTGCTGCTGCAGAGGAGCAAGGATCTAAACTCTACTACCAACAAACTGCTCTAGTGATGCAGGAAGAAGTGCACCTGGGCCTCACTGTCACAGTCCCCAGTCTAAGGTCTGCAGCACCAGCCATGTCTTCCCTGATAACAAGTATAATTATATGATGCATGAGCTTCCAATCACATGTTTTCCCCACTCACACTTGATATCATTAGGCATGAAACCTAACCATGTTGTACAAGAAGAAGATAGGAAATAATAATTGTTGTACTTCTGATTTTATCGTGGGCAGAGACAGGTGCGCTTTTGAGCTGTTGTGAGCTGGAGCGGTCACTGGATAGATATTGGGGCAACTCAAGGGCTATGCGACCCCCCTAGGGGGGAAAAAGACAGTAGACCTATACTAAGTGTCCTAGGACAACTCGTACTCCTGTTACTCCACATGCCTTTGGACCTAAGTCCTTTTCAGACAACCAACACAGTTTGACTGGATGTTTGAGGGATCCTGATAACATTCACAAGCTTAGCAACATACTTTGTATGCACATTACGTCTGATATCACAATCTATTGAATATGCTGAAATATGTGGTGGGGTCCACCAGCCACCACAATCCTGAGTCTTCCCAGTGCACATTTATTGCCAGACACCTCGTACAAGCAGGTACACCTACAGAACATATGTCAGAGAGAAACACACTATGAGCAAAATATAAGGGACCCAGGGACTTGGACTGATATCAGTCACCAGTTGTCCCACTCAGCACTGCCTTCTACGCTGTCCCAGCCTGAAGACACTACTCTCCCATCATTGTCAGTCTGTGAGGATGACCACACCTAGACAAGACCATGCAACTGCAGAATCAGTTTTGGACCCTTTAAATCAGGTTTGGGGAACTTTGAGCCTTCCATAAATTGCTGAACTACAACTCCCATCATCCCTGGCCATTGGCCATGGTTGCTGTGGCTAATGGGAATTGTAATTCAGCAACATCTAGAGGTGCAGTAGTTCCCCACCCCTGCTTTAAAGTTTGCATGCAGCTCTCTCAAAGTGGTGGAGTCACTGGAAGGGAATGCCCTGCCATGCTTCATTCTTTTGAAAACTGATGACTCTGTCCTTTCACACATCAGCCAGCAGGAACCACTGGGAGCTATCCATGGTTCTGATATGCCTTGCCTTGTGCTGAGCCACACTTGGACTTGTAATTGCTACCAAATGATCTGCAGGTGCCAAACCTCAATAGAATAAGGTACAAAGACATGTTACAGTATTTGGGGAAATTACTTCCAGAAGAGGCTCCTGGGAATGTAGAAGCACAGGATGGGGGGATGCGTAACCCTTTCCTCACTCATATTTTCCCTGCTCCAATCACCCCTTCGCAGTAGCTTTGCACCCACAAAGTTTCAGATTTGTTTCTCTCATCCACCTTTCCATCCATGAACAGATTCAAATGACTAAGCTCAATTATCACTATGTGGTGCATTCAAAGACCATTATACCAGTAAAGCTTTTGTCTGATTGCTCTGTGTTATGGACAGATCACGTTTTTATAGCAGTTTGAGGATAGTCTCTTCCCCTCCCTCCTTTGTGTTTACTTCACTGTGTGCTAAAATTGGTCTGGTTGCAAAATGGAGCAATTTGGCAGCTGCATTACCACTATTCAGGTGTAATATGTGAATAGGTGAACAGACAGGTGAATAAACACAATCTTAGAAGTATTGTACAATGAAACAAATGCTATAATACGCATGCTTGGCTGATAGTTCAAGAGCTGGCTGGTCTGTTTCTTTCTGCAGTTTTAGGCTGAGTATTGAGGTTCCTGCCTGAGAGACAGAGGGATTTTCTGCACCTACCAATATTATAGTGGCATGGTCACTGGGGTTTTTCCAGATCTGGGGTCATGCATATATACAACATCATTGGTATTCAGCTAGTA
Source organism: Podarcis gaigeae (assembly GCF_964106915.1). Taxonomy (NCBI): domain Eukaryota; kingdom Metazoa; phylum Chordata; class Lepidosauria; order Squamata; family Lacertidae; genus Podarcis; species Podarcis gaigeae. The sequence continues at coordinate 74,435,065 of NC_139683.1, read as the reverse complement.
TTGCAGAATAGTGCACTCAAAAAGATGTTTTTCTTCTTCTATTGCAAAAAAATCTGACTTTGATTTGCAAGCTCAGTTCGGAAGATATGTGGCTGAGAGAGATTGTGGCATTGAGTCAAAGTACTGCCATGAGCTGCAGACAAAAGGTTTATGACAATAACCAAGTTTGGCCTAGCTCAGGCAAACACATAGTTCCTTTTCTAATCTCCTACATTCCCACAAGATTAGAATTCCATAATGCTAGGCATTAACCCCCTGCCCTCCTTAAAAAAAAAAAAGCTGAGAAAGGGATATACCTGTTTGCAAGCTCTTAATTCCAACATATATTAATGGGTTAAAAGGTAAAGGAACCCCTGACCATTAGGTCCAGTCGTGGATGACTCTGGGGTTGTGGCACTCATCTCGCTTTATTGGCCGAGGGAGCGGGCATACAGCTTTCGGGTCATGTGGCCAGCATGACTAACCCGCTTCTGGTGAACCAGAGCAGCACACGGAAACGCCGTTTACCTTCCCGCCGGAGCAGTACCTATTTATCTACTTGAACTTTGACGTGCTTTCAAACTGCTAGGTTGGCAGGAGCAGGGACCGAGCAACGGGAGCTCACCCCGTTGTGGGGATTCGAACCGCCGACTTTCTGATCGGCAAGTCCTAGGCTCTGTGGTTTAACCCACAGTGCCACCCGCATCCCATATTAATGGGTAGAGGAACACAAAAGAATATAAAAGGAGTGTGACTACAGTCAGTGCACTTTTCTATTTGGAAACAACCAGTCATTAGAATGTAAGGGAAAAGCCCTGTAGTCACTCTAATAACAGTGACATGTGACCAAAGATTCAGACAACCAGCTGCAATTTAACTCTTAAAAACATCGTCAGAAACAATAACTATACACCTCAAATCTTAAGTGCAGGAAAACACGGTACAGTGGTACCTCTGGTTACATACTTAATTCATTCCGGAGGTCCGTTCTTAACCTGGGGTACCACTTTAGCTAATGGGGCCCGCCACCGGCGTGCGATTTTTGTTCTCATCCTGAGGTAAAGTTCTTAACCCAAGGAACTATTTCTGGGTTAGCAGAGTCTGTAACCTGAAGTGTTTGAACCCAAGGTACCACTGTATGAGTGTGTGCACGTAAGAGAGGGCATAAGGAGAAAGCAAACACAATGTATACAAAGAAAGGTTATTCTTGCAGTAAAAGATAACAGTAACAAAAGCAAACACAGTTGCAGTCACAATTTTAAGGCAGCATTCTTCATTGGTGGCAGAGACCATCTATAGTGCTTTATGAACAAAACCTCTCATCTGCATTTTGGCAGGTCTGTGATTTTGCCTTGCTCTTCTCAAAAGGAAGATGCTACAGGACTTTCATGCTTCACATTGGCATGAGGACATACATCCCATTGCTCCCTCAGCTCCTTTATACCTCAGTATGTAATTAGCCAATTGCCCATTGGAGGAGAGTAGCAACATTTTTCTGCCTATGCTATACTGCTGATCTGAAGGGGTGGAGATATCTAATTGTTCTTTTGCCACATTCTGTGGGTGCACGAGAGCATGAGCTCAGTAAGCAGCCAACACTCTCTGACCTCCCCAAAACTTTGTGCAAGCAAATCAGGATGAAAGCTAAACAAACAGGTCATCTGGAAGTGACCCACATCTGCATTGTACGCACCGTGTTTGGGTGTCAGCATGAAGAACAAGCTTATTCTGAATACCGTTGCTTCATTCCACATGTAACCAACATTCCATTAGACAAATCCAAGTCCAAACATTCCTTCTCAACGCCACGTTTTGATCTTTCAGTGGTTGCTTCTTTTCCGATACTTCTTGCGAATGGGCATCTGTGACCCTGCTAAAAAGAAGAAATAAATATTATATAGGCAACTGTCTCTCTGAGAAAGGTCTTGAGAATCCATTTATGATATTTCTTTCCCCTTTTTATGGAACAGTCTACACGTAAGATTTCTGTTGTTCCTTGATAATTATTTCTTGAATGAGGTCCCTCTGTGTTTATGCTGCTTGATCAATTTTATTGCATATATTCTGCAATAATATATTCTGAAGGAGCACAGCAGTTCAAACTGCTTAAGATTTCTAATTCTACCATTGATAATACCTGTGGTTTTTGGAATTGTGTGTGTATGTGTGCATGATGGGGTTTTCGCCCCCTTTGCAACAAAGAACATATGCTACCACTGAGCCAACTTTTCTTATCTCCCGGGAACGCTTGCAAAATGAGTTCCATATCTCTTCAGTTGCTGCAGGTTGGAATTAAAATAAATAATTAAATAAGTTGATGGAGGGGTAATGGAAGGGAGGGATAAAGTTCTTCTTGTGCTGCTGAAACTCATTAGAGTATACTGGTTCCTGCTTAGCGAAGCAGTGAGACTGTAATGAATTCCCAGGGACCCAACTCTAGCATCGTGATGCAAGCTAAAGGAAGCTTTGCAACCAGGAAAGCACAAAGGCCAAGATGAACTGTAAATCAGATGGGGTTTCAGAGGGCTTTGGAGCTCACCTGTCTGGTCAGACACCAGCAAGACACTTCCAGGGTCCACACCACATACAGTCATACAGTGTCAACTGACTGGTTTGCCTCACTTTCTGCAGCCACATTCCCCATACTCTCCAAGACTTCTCCAATGAAAATAGGTGTGTCCTATTATATTATTATTATTATTATTATTATTATTATTATTATTATTATTATTTTACCCCAGCCACTCTGGGCAGCTTCCAAGAAATATAAAAACAGAATAAAACATGAAACATTTTAAAACTTCCCTATGCAAGGCTGCCTTCAGATGTCTTCTAAAGGTTGTATAGTTACTTATCAACTTGGCTCAGGGGGCAACATTTTGCTAATGAAAATAGGGATGTCCTAAGGAAAAGCAGAGCATTCTGGGATCAAATTAGAAACCGGGATGGCTTCTGTAAATATGGAACTGCCCCTGGGAAATGGGGACACTTGGAGGGTCTGCATTCACACTCCTGAAGCCAGGAGTGAGTTGTCCAAACCTAACGTTTGAAATCAGGATTCTGTCATTATCAAAGATGTCATCAATTAGACTAAATAATGCTATCAGCTACAAATGAAGCAAATGGATGCCTCATTGAAAAACCAAAACAAACAAGATACACCCATATTTCATTAAGTGCTGACGTATTCATAATGCTTAATGTTTGATGTATTACAGTATTTTAATATTTTTGGAAGCCGCCCAGAGTGGCTGGGGAAGTCCAGCCAGATGGGCGGGGTATAAATTATTATTATTATTATTATTATTATTATTATTATTATTATTATTATTATTATGGTCTGTGCAACCCATTCATTTGCCTAGATACCTTACGATAAGGTTACTAGATTTGTTTTCAGTGAATCCGGGGACACAATAAATATACAAACAAACAAACAAAAAAATAAATAAGACACATTCGGGACTTTGATGCTGCAGCAATGGCGGTGGCAGAGGGGCGACCGCCGCCTTGACCTCCAACACCATGTTTCCCCTTCCTCTGAGGCTTCTATCTCCTTTCTCCATGAGCCTAGGCAGCCCCTGAGTTGTTCTTCGGTGGTGGTGGGGAAGTGGTGCGTGGTGGGTCAGGCATGGAAGGCGAAGGAGGAGGGCTGAGAGCAGCAGCAGTGAGGCTTGGGAAGCACAATGCCTCCCTTGCCATTGGAGCAGTCCCAATCCCAGTCCTACTTGCATGCAAGGAGGGGGCAGGGGTCCCTCAGCTGGGAAGTGAGACTTCACACTGCCTTTCGGAGCAGCCCCATCCCAACTCCTACTTGCATGCAAGCAGGAGGGGGCAGGGATCCCTCAGCTGGGAAGGGAGGCTTCCAGTTGCCTAACTGAGAGATCCCTGCCCCCTCCTGCTTGCACACAAGTTCTGATAGGCAACGTGAAGCCTCCCTTCACAGCTGAGAGAACCCCGCCCCACTCCTGCTTGTACGCAATTAGGAGTTGGGGGGCTGCTCCAATAGGCAGCATGAAGCCTCCCTTCACAGCATAGTTGCTGGGGTCAGGGAAGGTGGAGGCAGCCCAGAAGCTGCATATTAGAGCCCCTGCACCACCATCATATGGGGACCTCCAAGCAGCTCCTGAAGCCAGCCAGAGCCAACTGCTCCGGGCTGCTGAGACTGCCGCAGTTGCATTTCCCAGTGACATTAGATGAAATCCAGGGACATTCCGGGGATCGAATTTGTCCAGGGACTTTTTCACAAATCTGGGGACTGTCCCCAGGAAACAGGGATGTCTGGTAACCCTACCTTACAAGACAGAACACATGGTTGGACTTGTATGTTATTAAAAAGCAACTTCTTCACCGTGGAATATGCACTCATTAGTTGGTTTTGGGCTGTTGCATTGCCAGCTTCCCCCCACCCCTCCTCAGTGCACCAGTGGAATGTCCAACTGTGAAATAAGCTACATTTAGAACTGGGGAGGTAAATTTTCCAAAAGGCAGGAAGAGTGTGAAATGATGGGAAAGGATTAATAGTTATATTTAAAATCCAGTCCTGGAAAACAATAATGGTGTCTAAGTTCTAAAGAAAGCAGGAGACGAAGTTATTCATGACTATTGGAAGTCTTGTATGATATACTGTATTTTTTCCCCTATAAGACTCACTTTTTCCTTCCTAAAAAGTAAGGGGAAATGTGTGTGCATCTTATGGAGCGAATGCAGGCTGCACAGCTATCCCAGAAGCCAGAACAGCAAGAGGGATTGCTGCTTTCACTGCGTAGCGATCCCTCTTTTTGTTCTCTCAGCCTCTGTTTCTTCCTGTTAACAGCTGGGAGCAAATCCAGAGAGCCAGTGTGGTGTAGTGGTTAAGAGCGGTAGTCTCGTAATCCTGGGGAACCGGGTTCGCGTCTCTGCCCTCCACATGCAGCTGCTGGGTGATCTTGGGCCAGTCACACTTCCTTGAAGTCTCTCAGCCCCACTCACCTCACAGAGTGTTTGTTGTGGGGGAGGAAGGGAAAGGAGAATGTTAGCTGCTTTGAGACTCCTTAAAGGGAGTGAAAGGCGGGATATCAAATCCAAACTCCTCTTCTTCTTCTTCTTCTTCTTCTTCTTCTTCTTCTTCTTCTGGCTTCTGAGATTCAGAATATTTTTTTTTCTTGTTTTCCTCCTCCAAACACTAGCTGCGTCTTGTGGTCTGGTGCGTCTTATAGAGCGAAAAATACGGTGACAGGATCTCTGGATTTTTATTTTATTGTGGTGGGGAGGGTCTTACAATATACTATTTTTAATATATTATTAGCCACCCATAGCAGTTGAGACCAGGTACATTACAAAAGCAAACAAACCATCAGACTAGAATGAAGAAATTTATAAATGTTGGCAAGATGTTTAGGGAGGGGGTCAACCACTGAAACAGTTTTGGAAACTGGAAATGGAGCAATGTAAAGCAAGGACACGGAAATTGGGTGAGAATGAATCAATTCACCAAAGCAAAACTGGGAAAGGGAAAGAGAACAAGTGCGTATACTGTGCAATTGTATGGAAATATATATATGTGGAGCTGTATCTATCACAGCTGGATTTGCTCCCAGCTGTTAACAGGAAGAAACAGAGGCTGAGAGAACAAAAAACCTGGAAGAGAACATTTCACAGGCACTGTGATGTATTGAGGGAGTCTACGGTGATGGCGCCTCTGATGGTGTTTGGATGTGAGCTGTCATAACATGAAGGACTAGGCAGGATTTATTTATTAATTTACTAAAACATTCCCATGCTGCCTCTTCCCCCTTTTAGAAGTTAAAAGTAAACCAGCAATAGCTCAGGATGGGAGTAGGGTGGGGTAGAGATATTATGAAGGAGGGTTTGAATCCAATAGGCAGGAAAGGGATGCCAGAGGGATGGGTATAAGAGGAGGAAATAAAGTTGAAGGCTGTCTAGGGAGGGTACTCCACAGAGTGGGTACCACTATCCCAAAGCTATGCTCCCTGACTCTGCAGATGGAACTTCAGCAAGCAGCAAGACATGGTGCAAGGCTGACTCTGCAGATCTTAATGTGTGGAGAAGGGCATGTGGCAGAAAGCAATCCCTGAGATACCTTTTGCAGGTGATAAATAGTACTCTGAATTCTCACAGTAACAGCACAGCTGAGTATTCCCCATCTGCCTCACCCCCAACACACACACACACACACAATGTGTTTGAGTTATAACATTTTAGGTCCACAGCTGAAATGTAAACAGATCCTTAATTACAGCAGTGTGTGTGTGCGCGAGAAAGTAGAGAATGATTGGCAAAACGGCCTTAAAACACTCAAGAGCTCATTAGTTGGGGCTTAAGCAATAAAGCCCTTTATCTAACTTTAGCTGTCCTCTTAAAGCTGACTTCTCAAAAACCTGTTGCTTAAGCGTTGATGGGAAAACCAGCTTTAATAGCTCAGCTGCTGGCAAAATGCCCAACAATTTAAGACTGTGATTCATTTGTGGTCTATTTTTCTCATTCTCTCTCAGCCAGTTAAAGTCAAGGGTAACCAAAGCAGTGATCTGAACCTTCAACCCAGAGCTCAGATGCTAAGTGAACCAAAACTTTTCTGACGTTTGAAAATGACCACTTAACTCTCCTCCCCTCCCCATTATTTTTCATTTCTACCTGCCAAGACTGGAAATGTAAGCAGTAAAATATTGCAAAGATCGACAACACACACTCACAGCATTCCTATTTGAATCTAGAAGGCAAAAGTGTTTCCCTGGATCCAGCAAAAAAGGCCAGTGGCATGCATATGCAGGTTCCCTTGACCACAGCCAATATGGCAAGGATATGCAACTCCATCTGCACTGTGATGGGCATATAAGACCAACTGAATGGTCTGGATGTGTTTTTTTTTTACAGATAAATGCCCCTCTCTATCCGGTTACTGAAGGGAATTCATTCTGCATCAGGGCTTTTGCATTTCAGAGGATAATAACTGTATTACTGGATCAGAGCACTAATTCAACATTCTGTTTCCAACAACCAGCAGCCAGATGTCTCAGACAAGAAGGGTTTCATAGAGGAAAACTGGTCAGGAACCCATACCCACGACTAGCAATTGTATAAATGTTCTTTTAGCACAGCGATTGGAGCTTTTCTCTCGATGCAAACAGAATGCCTGGAGGGAGGGGGATCTGGTTCAGGAATAATTGCTAATTGCATGAATGGTGTCACATCTAGTTTGACCCTAAATTATAGTTTTCCCCCTATGGTATGCCTCAAGAGCATTCAGATCTACATGGAAGTTCCATTAACAACTCAGAGGCTTACTCATTAATTTGTCTAATACTTAACAAAAGAAAAACCAGCCATCTGAGCTAGAGATCATTAGTATACCTTGTGGCAAAGAAGTCCCCTGATAGTTACGTGGTTGGCCTTGAATCTACTGCTATCCAGCTTCATTACATCACTGCATGCTCTAGTATTCTGAGAGGCTTCTATCCACACTTTCCACACACCAACAGCAAACACACAAGTCTTTTTTATGACTTCCATGTAAGCTGCCTGTATGCTGAGCACTAATTCTGCAGGAGCAAAGTCATGTCCACTGGTGGTGTAATATCACAAATACCAACGGCGGGCTCACTTGCCCGAATGCAAGTCCTTTTGTAGCCACCCTCTCACAAGGAGGAGATATCAGAAGGGTTGGTGAAACTTACATTAAGGGAAAAAATGAATAGCAAAAATATACCAAATGGGAGAGAAGGAACCCAAAAAAGCTCATTGTGGACTTTGTAAGCTCAGGGAGAACATAATAAGAGCCTAACAAGAGCCATGAGGCCAGCATCATGTTCTCACAGTGGCCAACCAAATACCTGTGGGAAACTTGAGAGTAGAACATGAGCACAGCAGTACTATGCCCTCCTATGATTCCCAGGAAATGGTTGTCAGGAGTTCAGCCTACACTCGAGTAGGACCCTGGTAGAGACACATGCCCGCCTGGCATGTTCCCTCCCTCCTGGTTGATCGTTCAGGAGCTTCAAAAGCTTTCTTCTGCCCGAACATCACAGCGACCGATGCCAGCAGACACCCGCACATGTAGGGATCCGAAGAGTTTGCACACCTTGCGTGACAGACCTCAGCAACTCAGCATTTTGGCTAATCTGCTTTATTTACACAGGGAGCACTGCAACATGGCTCCCTCTCTTTCTAGCATCAAACAGCAAAGAGAAAAAGAACAAAGGACAATAGTCCCACTTCACGGAACACAGTAACACAAATATCCTGTTTCCGTCACTTCCCACTCTGTGGAGTCAAAACACATACCACCATGTGAAAGACAACAAACCCATGACTGCAATCATGGAGCTGGAATTCTAACAATGATATCATACTGCCTCTGACAGTGGAGGTAGAACATACCCATGATTGCTGGTAGGCATTGTTATCCTTGTCCTCCATGATCCTCCCCCCCCCAAAAAAAAAAATTCCTCTTTTAAAGCCATCCAGGTTGGAAGCAATCATTGTCACCTGTGGGGACAACTGTGCTGAATGTGATTCTATACTGAATCTTCTGATATTCAGCTAAAACGGATGTCCACAAACTCTAGTAATATGAGAGGGAGAAAAAAAGCTTGTCACCACCCACTTTCTGCATGCCATGAATACTTTTATAAGCTTCTATCATTCTATCATCTTACTCGCCTTTTCTCTCAGCTAAAAAGTCACAAAAATAAGCTTTCTGCAAAGAGAAGTTGCTCCACCCCTTAATAATTTCAGCTGCCTTTTTCAGAACCTTTTAAAACTCTGCAATAGCCCTTAAGAGCTGAGGTGACTAGAACTGTACACAGTATTCCAAATGCAGTTTCACCGTAGATTTGCATAATGGCATTGTGACATTGGCAGTTTTGTTTTCAGTTCCTTTCCTAATGATCACTAGCTTGGAATTTGCCTTTTTCACAGCTGCCACACATTGAGTTGACCACTGAGCTATCCGCTATGACTCCAAGGTTGCATTTCACTGCCAATTCAGACCCTGTGGATGTACATGTGAAATTGATGGCATTTTGGGGGGTGTTGTTGTTTTTTTGCCCTGATATGCACCATTTTTTGCGCTTGTTTACAGTGAATTGCATCTGCTATTTTACTACCCATTCACTCTGCTTGTAGGATCTTCACCATCTCTTTTTTGTTAAAAGGACTCTGAACCGTTCAGTATCATCGGCAAACTTGGCCACCGTAAAGCTGGCTGGCTTTTGGAAGGAAGAGCACAGAAAGAAGGAGTTGGGATGGAGTGGCTGGAAACCTGAACACTTAGTCAGTTTTATTGCACATAGCCAAAGGCTGCCGCAATGTACACAGAATCATTCAACAATTAAAAGAAAATATACTGAATTGATACAAAAACCTAAAATGAAGGAATGGGATTCCCAAACCCAAAACTGACTGTGCAGGCAGTTTGAGACAGGCACCAAAATCCCTATTTTTCCTTAGCTAAATTCCATTAACTTGAGCTCTGAGTCAATATATAAACAAAAACCCGGCTGAATAAACAGGTGCTCAGAGTCCTCTCCTTTATCAGTTCATGATGGCAAGGATGGCTTTGACTGTTCCACTAGAACAGGGATGACACGTCTAGGTCTTATCTTACGTCCTGGACACACTCTGACACATAGACACGTAGTCTGGGAGCAGCGCCAGAGTGTGTTCTTGGAGTTGGTGACCTCTTGCTCCAAGATAAGAGTAGGAATAGAAATAGCCTTTTATGGTCAGAAGTACAGGAAGGAATAGCCTTTTATGGTTAAGAATACCGGAGCAGGAACATATGTGATGTCAACCTGCGTGTATAGGCTGATGTGGTTGGATTCCTGGGGAAGGAGGGAGAGGGTGCCTGGAGGATATATATATATATATATATACTGCATGAAATTTCTCATTTCTTTGGACTTGCTGTGGACACACCACTCAGGTGCCTTTCTGCTGTTCCGGAGAGCAGAAATAAAGAACTCTTTCTCTGAACCAACCCTCGGTGTCATTTGACTTCCTTCCTCCTGTCCGGGAGCAACGTACAGTGGCGTAGCGTGGGGGGTGCAGGGGGGCCCGGCTGCACCAGGCGCAACATCTGGGGGGGCATGCTCGCACTTGCAGCTCTCTGCCCCTACTAAAATCCACGGGTTAGGAGGCGCAAATTACTCGCCTTGCCCCGGGTGCTGACAACCCACACTACGCCACTGGCAACGCAGACCCAATCGGTGAACTCCAATAAGGCTACAAAAACATGTATATTATCAAGACATTACCTACTCTAAACAGAGCTATAAAAGTACCTTAATATACAAGTTAAGACATTAAACAATAAAATTTATAAGCTTGAATTATCACATGGCCACTAATATATTAAAAATAATGTTAATTAATACAATGTGCAATTATATTTGGAGTTTGGTGATAAAGATAGAATACAGTTTGATGTAGATGTAGATAGGGTCAAATAAATTCATCTCCTTTACAGTTGGTGGCTACCTTGGCTATATAATTTGCTCTAATTTTCCTAGTGGCAGTTGCAAAGAGTGCTACATGCCAGGTCACATACTTATCTGTGTCTGGAAGGAGATATAAAATCATGTCGGAGGGGTTCTGGCCAGGGGACCTTGTCATTATAGGTGCTAAAAATATTTCTCTTGCTTCATTATACAGTGGTACCTTGGGTAACGCTTCAGGTTACATACACTTCAGGTTACAGACTCCGCTATCCCAGAAATAGTACCCCAGGTTAAGAACTTTGCTTCAGGATGAGAACAGAAATCGTGCTCCGGCAGTGCAGCGGCAGCAGGAGGCCCCATTAGCTAAAGTGGTGCTTCAGGTTAAGAACAGTTTCAGGTTAAGAATGGACCTCTGGAACAAATTAAGTACTTAACCTGAGGTATCACTGTATAAGGGGCAGTAAGATATAATGCATAAGGTCCTCCACTTGCTTCTTTGGGTTGTGTCCTGGCTTTTTTCAGCTACTAAGCATTCTTCCAGCCGTTAGGAATGCATTGACACTGCTGAACATTAATTTTCAAACTTTGGAGGACCGTCCTGCAGCTCACACATTCATCTATGAGAAGTCAGACTGAGGAGCGTTAAATCTTTGCAAAACCTCTGAACGGGCACTATAACTGAACTGATTAAAAAGAAATATGGTTGGCAGTGTGTTCTAGACGAGGCACCAACTCCTATTGCAGCCTTATCCAGTATCCTGACCTGCACCACTGATCCATATTTCAAGACATGAAAACATCATAAAGCCTACTGCAAAATGTCAGAAGTCATGTGATGAATTATTTAAAAGAATCAAATTGTGGGAAATATAGTGTTTTATTCATTTACTGCTCGTAAATACCAGCTGCTGTAAAATTCTGAAGTAATCCGCTTTGCCACTGATAGTTTTATCAGCTAAAATAGCGATGTGGCATCTATGGCTATCCAGATGTTGCATCCCTGTTGGCCTTGCTAGCTGAGCTTGATGTCCAATAACATCTGGAGGCCAAAGGATTTCTTACCCCTGAACTTAAGACATTTAGCCCCCCAGATTCAACACTCTGAAGATGCACAACATTATTATGAAAAATTCTCCCCCCCCCTTTTTTTTGTATTTTGAAACCTGTTTTCCTGGTCCAAAGGAATGGATTTCTATGGAAAAGTCTTTGCTTTTTTAAAATAATAATAATAATAATAATGTCAGCTTGTTTAGTTTGCTCTGGTACCTTTTCATTAGACGTTCTTCCATTGACAGTCTTCACTGACAGTCACCTTGCATCATGTTGTTTGTTGTCCCGCTCTCTTAGCCTAACAGCTTGCTATAGTTTAACAGGAAATTTCTAAGTCTGTAGCCACTGTGAAAAATCACACAAATGTTTTCTCCAAGCAACCTTCATAAGGAACCAAAGCCCACCCCATCCCCCACTTTGCAGTTTAGCATTATAGCACAAACTGGTTATGAGAGAAAGCTGCCACCTGAATACTGGTACAAGAGGACATCTTGACACAACCCCCCCCCCCCAGAAAGTTATTGCTAGATGTCAGGTGCTTCCTTTGAAGGAAAAAAAAAAAGATTTCGCTGAAAGGAGGACAAGGCAACAGTGTTTGGTCAAGGGCTCTGTGTTCTCCTTGAGGCTACACAAGCAGCAGCAAAAAGATTTCATTTTCCGTTGAACAAATTTGACAGAGCCCTCTGCTCACCTTCATCTATCTGCCAGCCATGCCTCACTTGCACAAAGACACAAAAACACAGGAGAAAACAAAATGGGGACAATGATCAAACATAATGCTACACTGCTGTTATTGTCTTCTCGACTGAGCAGACCCTTCCCTTCCGATTAACCTTTTCGATAAGTATGAAGTGAGGAAATCATTTAGACTGCCTCACCTGATGCTTGGATTTTGAATGAAAATGAAGAGAAAATCCAAGGGTTGGGAGATTTGCCTCCCTTTGGGGAAGGGGTCTTCTAAACCCCTAGAGATCTTTTCCAACTCCGGCTTGAACAAACTCTTGTGACATCCCTTCTAAAAATGCATTCCTTCCTCCATACCCCCTTCAGAAGGAGCCAATACCATTTGCTTGAGCTCATGTGTATTCAACTCACCCTTTTGAAATATCATTTCCTTTTAGCACATTTCTATCCGTGGTTTAAAAAAGAAGCTATTATAATTAGGTCATGAAACCTAGACTTTGGCCTTCTCCTCTTTACTTTGGTCTTTGCGGAAGTCTAACGTGCTCTGATTTCTGGCAATATTTATTTCCTTAAACTGCTGTACTCCTCTCAAGCACATCAAGTAGCAGCACGTCACCTATATGGAAGATCTAAGAAGAAAATAAAAGACCTTGCAGCTCTGATTCAAGTGTTACTACTCCTCCCCAGCATACAGTACTCAATTTGACACATCAGTGGAACAATAAGAGGGGAAATGGGTGTGGGGAGGAAACAACACCTTGAAGAGTACACAAAACCTACAATCTCTCAATCTTGGGTCATCTTGATTTTCACTGACAGGAAATGAAAAATTCCAACTGTACTCACAGCATGTTTTTATTGCTGTTCTCTGGTTTTTACATCTTGATTGTTTAAGAAGCAGAAGCAAACAATAATTCCATTATTTACGGACGCAAGCAGATTAAAAGCTTAATTTTTCATAAGATGCTTTACAATTTCTTTTTACAAAATCACCTTATACATTGTCTAATCAAAAGTAAACCCCGTGGAGTTCTATGGGGCTTACTCCCATGGAAGTATGTATAGGGTTGCAGCCTGAATGTGCATTTTCCTATAGTAATATAAAAGTGATTGTGGATTACACCCTGGATAGAATACCTGCACATGATGAAAGGAGTCAATTACATAACAAAATAACCTATTCTTTATCTTTCTTCAGCTACTTGCGCATAGCATGTTAATTTGGAAATAATTGTTACATCCTAAACCTTCAAAATGCCTATTCTTAAACACTAGGTAATTTAGCATTTGTCCTGTATTGTGTGTACTATATATACATACTTTCATCTGTAAACTCTTTGGTACCAACTCTTTGTTTCTGTTAACAAATATTTTAGGATCTTAGACTGTTTCAATATATTACAAACCTAAAATTCACTTAATATATTTTCATGGTAGCTTTTACAACCTAAGGCAAGCCTATAAAGCAGTTATCACCACTTCCCCAAGCTGTGAAAATCACTACTGCATTTTGTTTCCTTTGAGTTGCGACATCCTTGTAATATATGTTTATTCACAAATATATAGAGACTACTGGGAGCGAGCAGACTCCCAAAGCAGTGTCTTATGTAGACAATGAAGAAAACATATTTTGTAATTGTTAGCTAATGTCCTGTGGTGTTAGACATTTTTGCATGGTTTAAATGGCCTAGGCAGACACATTATGTGACCCATGAGAGCAGCGAAATAACCAGACTGTAGAATGGTGATGGGATAAAATCAGGCCCAATCTTTGACAGCAGGAGGCAGGGCAAAGGTTGGCAGGGCATTGGGTCCCAGGATCAGTTCATCATTCCAGAAGCCCCAAGTTGATGGAATGGATCTGCTGAGTTTGGATCACTCCAAACCTGTACAATGGAAGGTGATATTAGGATATAGTTCCATTCCACCTTTAGAACAGATGTGTGGATTGCTGTATGCCACATGTCTGTTTACTTCCAGCACAGTTTTCTGGGAACCTCCGTTGTCTATTGCTTTTGCTATATGGCTGTTTGCTTGGACACAAAGGGAAGCAGACATGTTTTTCCTTTGTTCCTGATGCTGAATAAACACCTGTAAATATTCTTACATATGCCTCTGTCCGGATGCATCCCAACAGGTGGCCCATGTTGAACCTTGCCCATTGTGCAAGCCAAGCAAGCAAGGCCTCACTGGAGGACCAGGGTGCAGATTCCAACCAGGCAGTTACTGAACACAAGCTTGGGTTTGCCATGGTCAATCCTCCCCTCAGGCCCCTTATGTGTCTCCCTATACTATGTTGATCCTGACCAATGCTATTTCTGCCCTCATACAATGTTCTTCTGCCTAACAAAGGAAAGTCATAATTTCACTGAGGGAAAGGGGGGGGAGGGACTCTACCAAGTGTCAGTCAGGCTGAGGGGGGTGGGATCATTTCCAGCCCTGTCAACCAGTGACCCAAAATTGCTCAGTGAAGGCTCTAACCCGAGGGTGGGCAGGCAGGAAGCTCTCAAAACAAAACGGCTGTGAGCTCTCCCCTCCCTTCTGAAGCAATGACTCATGGGACAGCATTTCCCCATGAGCCCATCACACAGAGAGGATACTGGGCAAAACCTTGCCCAGTATTTTGCTGCAATCTATGGGTCACAGCACCACCGGGCAAAGGCACCCCGTGCTTATGGGGTTGTATAAATGTATAATTGATGTCATCCATTTTGATTTTCCCCTCCTATAGAATTGCAGTCTACAATGTTTTTTTAGATAGATAGATAGATAGATAGATAGATAGATATAGATAGATAGATAGATAGATAGATAGATAGATAGATAGATAGATAGATGGTAGACAGATGATAGATGATAGATAGATGATAGATAGATAATAGATAGATATAGATATGGCCTAACTCAGGCATAGGCAAATTCCAGCTCTCCAGATGTTTGGGACTACAATTCCCATCATTCCCTGACCACTGGTCCTGTTAGCTAGGGATGATGGGAATTGTAGTCCCAAACATCTGGAGGGCCAGAGTTTGCCTATGCCTGGCCTAACTAGCTTCACAGCCACAAAGGCACATTTTAATTTAGAATATTTTTTGTGGGTATGTTCAATACTTTGGTCACCAGCAACTGAAGAGCTTCTATATACCCTGCTTGACATAGTATGTGTCTGGATCTGATACCGACAGTTTAATTCTTTCTAGTAAATCTGATAGAAGAGAACGCAGAAGACTGAACCATAAGACAACAACTGTGGCATCATGAATGGATGGCAGAAAAAAAGGAAACAACAATTGTGTATGTTGATGAGAGACAGATATATTTAAACCATTTAGGTAGGAAAGCAGCACCATAGTGACTATAGGTCTCAACTCAGATTTTGACCAACTTGGATGTCAGCAGAAACAAAATAGCATCCTATGAAGGCTACATCAAGGGACTGATGACAACCTATTTTAATTGGACCCATGTTAGAAACACAGATATATAAGCTAAGTGACAAACAGATCTTTAAACCAGGGTTCCAGTTGCCCAAATGGGATGCCTAGTTGCCATTTTGGGGCCAGATGGCTCGGAAGTCATATTTTTCAATACAACTTTTTGGCCAGGTGCAAAATATGCCTGATACCTGGCGAAACCTGAGTGCTGAATTGGACATACAGGTGTATCTTCTACACAAAGAATTTTCCATTGATTTGTGCAGGATAGATGTGTATATAAATAATCGATTTATAGGTGGTACATAACCCCAGTCAAGCTTGCAAAAAATTACCACTTGCCTGATAGTAAATGTTGGAAGTGTAAAGAAAACGAAGGTACATTCTTTCACCTTTGGTGGACGTGCCCAAAGATTAAGGTGTTCTGGGAAATGATATATAATGAACTGAAAAAGGTATTTAAATATACCTTTCTGAAGAAACCAGAGGCCTTTCTCTTGGGTATTGTCGGCCAATTGGAGTCAAAGAAGGATAGAACATTCTTTATGTACGCTACAACAGCAGCAAGAATACTCATCGCAAAGTATTGGAAGACACAAGAACTACCCACCTTGGAAGAATGGCAGATGAAGGTGTTAGACTATATGGGACTGGCAGAAATGACTGGCAGAATCCGAGACCAGGGGAGAGATACAGCGGAAGAAGATTGGAAGAAATTTAAGGACTATCTTAAGAAACATTGCAAAATTAATGAATGTAAGAATGATGTTGGTTTAGAAATTACGTGGTTTTCAGCTATAATGGATAAGTAAAACGAAAAGAAAGGTTAAAAATTAAATGAAAAACAAGGGAAAGGATTTGCTGAATTAATAAATCAGAAATTGGAATACAGAAAGGGGAGGTATGAGGAAGTCGGGGAAGTAAATTACAAGAAAATAAGGGATTGAAATTATACTTGTTTTTTGTTATTTTTGTCTGTTTTTAATCTTTGTTCTGTTTTGTTTTTATATAAATTGCTGAAACTTTAATAAAAAAATTTATATATAAAAAAGATGTGTATATAAATAATCCTGGCTCCTGCAAATTTACAAGAAGGTGCAAGAAAGAAAGAAAAGAATATATCAAAGCTTATTGATAAGCAGGGTCTCCACTGAGATAAAGACACAGTGCAGAAGCAGACAGTTTTGAACAGGGGCACTGGACCCGCTTACAAATTGCACAGGAGATCATAGGATTTGACAAGACCTAAACATCATCTGGAGACCCATTTTCATACTCAAAGGAGCAAAATGGTAAAGGGCTGATATCTTCAGTACTTCCTTTTGTATCTCTCCCCTGCTGCTGTGACCTAGATGAGCATTAATAAGTGGGGAAGAAAATGTTATACATATAAAGAAAAAAAGTTCAAGCAGGGGAAAAATATATAATGAAGCAGAAGCCAGTTAGCATGAACTTTAAAGTTCTCACCAATGACATTTTGAAACATGTCACATTTTCAGCTTTTGAATAATGTAGTGGAAGATCAGATCTCAACCAGGAATTGAAGTTCGGGATCAAACATCAGCTGCAAAATTAGCATGCAAATGGAAAGGTATTGCCACTAAATTAAATATATCTGCACACTGCTCTAAAGGTGGGAAGGGTTTGGTCGCCTACAATATTAGAATATTGGAAATAATAAGAGCCTTCTGTGTAATGTGCACACACATGCACACACAGAGACATTTACACAACCAGTTGACTCATGCATGTATTTATTTGCTTTCAGGGACCACACCGTTATGAAAGCAGGTGCCATATGCTATCTGCAACAACTAGGGCAAATTCTAAATCTGTACTCAAATTTCTACAAGTCAAACCTTACTCAGCAATTTCATACAACCCACACCTGGATGTATTCCTGCATTCTCCTTGCTGCTCTTGTTTACTGGAATAGGTCATACAAACAGATAGAGTTGCATGCAGCTGTGAATGCGTGGGTATTATGTCTGCAAAGTGTCATTCCTTAACACCATAAAAATTAACTTTATACAAATAAGGGGAGAAAAATGTGGAACTGTGGAAGCTTAAATAACCCTCCCCCCACAAAAGCTTCCCCACTTTTTTGCCTTCTGGGTTTAATAACAGGTCCCAGTAATTATATTTAGTATAACATTGGACAGAGGATATCTTTGGGGAAGAAAAAATACGGGAAAAAATATAATTCAGGAAGATGATTCTAATATTACTTTTTATTAGCTTCATTTCATGATATTGCTCCTTGAAAAGATATGAAAGATTGAAGAGTTCTGCAGTTATTGTTTTCTCGGTGACTTTACCACAGGAGTTGGAAAGTTTTGTTACCAAGCAAATGAAATCCATTATACCTGACAGCTGCACAGCCAAAGCTTCATGCATCTGAAGCCAAACTTGAGATTCCACAATCATGAAGTAGCAGTCCTTAAACCTGCCGTGAAAATCTCTGTGATCAAATGTTGACTAGAACCCACAAGATTCCAGACATTCACTCATAACACTCATTTTTCAATGAGCAGAGTTCTTTAAAAGAATGACCTCACAGATTTATCTCTGTTAAACTGTTAGTGAAGTCTTGATGGGGAAAGTGAGCTCCTGAACCAGGTCAGCAAACTCTGTCCTTTTCACTTTATGACTTTTCTTCATTCTATCACATTTGTCTTTTCTTTCAGCTTCTTTTGCAGTTTCTCTCTGCCTCCTCAGTTTCCTCCTTGATCACACTCAACTTCCAGTGTGAATGTAGTGGTTAAGAGCGGTAGTCTCATAATCTGGGGAACCGGGTTCGCATCTCCGCTCCTCCACATGCAGCTGGTGGGTGACCTTGGGCCAGTCACACTTACTTGAAGTCTCTCAGCCCCACTCACCTCACAGAGTGTTTGTTGTGGGGGAGGAAGGGAAAGGAGAATGTTAGCCACTTTGAGACTCCTGAAGGGGAGTGAAAGGCGGGA
Source organism: Podarcis gaigeae (assembly GCF_964106915.1). NCBI lineage: Eukaryota > Metazoa > Chordata > Lepidosauria > Squamata > Lacertidae > Podarcis > Podarcis gaigeae. Next base: position 74,416,519 of record NC_139683.1, on the reverse strand, counting down.
TATCAAATCCAAACTCTTCTTCTTCCCAGTTTATGTGCATGGAGAGGAGACTGTCTTCACATTGATGTCAACATCCCCACATTACTTTCAATCCAGATGTGTTCTCCTCCATATAGGCACAATGCAAGCTCACTAGTAAGTCAGGAGGCTGTCAGACATTTGATGAAAGCCACAAGAAAATCCTTCCTTGCCTCAGTTGCAAACACTAGGTGGTTTCAGATAAACAAGTGATCACTGACTTGGTTAACACCACTCTAAAAACAAATGAATCATTACATGGTGACTTTATACTATTACAATGCAAGTTTTCCATCCAAAGCGTTTATGTGGATAATAGAAGCAATGGGATAATAATTGTGCAAAGTACTAGTAAGGAAAAAACAACAACCCACTAGCTTTTCACTTGATTATGAACATTTAGACTCAATAAAGTTATTATTAATTATGTGTATTCAGGTACACAGGAATACAGCCAAAGATATAGCCTACTTATACTTTTATAATTTATCAGTGTCAACTCAAAATAAATTATTATTTATTGAATTTATATAGCACCCTATACCCGGCACAGGAAAGAAAGAAACTATGTCATTCAGTGTTTCTGTGAATCTGATCATTCTCATAAACATGCAACCTATAGTTTGAATTTGAAAAGAAGATGTCAAAGAAAAGCATCGTGTTGTATCTATAGATTAACTTATACATGTCAACTCATTCTATATTTCAGTCCAGGTGACAATTTTAAATATATGTCTCCTTTACACCAGCCTTTGTACAAGTATTTATGTATTGGTTTTCCTTATCTCTTAGAGCTTTCTCAAACCATTTTCTGTTACTTCAAATGGCATTTGATATATTTGGGCACATGGAATCAAGTAACACCACCAAATAAGAGCTGTTTGACAATTGAATGGATTACCTTGAAAGGTGGTGGACTGGCTTTTTTAAAAAATAGTGGTTGACTGGCCATATCTCATGAATTATTCGGCTGCCATTCCTGCACTGCAGGGGGTTGGACTAGATCAGGCACCCCTATACTCAGCCTTCCAGCTGTTTTGGGACTACAATTCCCATCATCCCTGACCACTGGTCCTGTTAGCTAGGGATGATGGGAGTTGTAGTCCCAAAACAGCTGAAGGACCGAGTTTGGGGATGCCTGGACTAGATGATCCTCAATGTCCCTCCACTTCTACAATTCTATAATTCATAGAAATGCTGCAGAGGCTGGCAATGAATATTTCTTTTTGCCATCCCTGCTTTGGCTACTTAATATCAGTAAAAGAAAAAACAAAAAAATTTCCTTCCAGTAGCACCTTAAAGACCAACTAAGTCAGTTCTTGGTATGAGCTTTCGTGTGCATGCACACTTCTTCCAAGAACTGACTTTTAAGGTGCTACTGGAAGGAATTTTTTTTGTTTTGACTATGGCAGACCAACATGGCTACCTATCTGTATCAGTAAAAGAGTTGTGACTATATATGTAGACCACATGTTGGTACTATGCAGAATCAGTTCATGCACTTTTATATGATCCCCTGTCAGGTCACAAGGCCAATGGCAGCTCCACACATTCCCACTGACCAAACCAAGCTTAAAAGTTCTAGGGTCCATCTGGAATAAACATCCTAAAAAGACAAGGTTGTTTCCTAAAGGTCACTTCTCTACCTCATGCTACTTAGTGAGGAAAAATAATGCTCAAACAAAGCTTTCTTCCAACTGTATCCCAAAGTCCTTAACACTCATTCATCACATTCGCCAAATGACACTCTCCAGAAATGAACTATTTTACAACATTTATAGTTTCCTTTTCCTTTTCTTCATACCTCATGGTTATATGACATGCCTTAGCTCTGGAAGCCTAATTCATCATTTTCTTTTTGCGCACACACGCTACTTTTGCTCTGTTGGATTTCAAGCTAAGTATAGAAACAAGAGCAGTACACCAGGGAATTCAATCCCCAAGCAAGGACCTAAGATCTTCCTTCCAAAATCTCCAGCAATGGCATATAATGTCAAAAATGATCACAGTGTTCTACTTTTGTATATGAGCAAGCTGAAAAGAATGAGACCCTAGTCATAAGGCACCCATCCAAATTTCTTTGTATGGATGGCATTTGCTTCAAGGAATACAGCCCCATCACCAGCATTTTCCATTCCTTTCAGTACCCATGAATAACCATATTATTCCTTATCTACTTTGCAGTACTTTTTTGTGGATCTCACTTAGGCCCCTTTTCAGTCACAAATGGGGAAAAAAATAGTTCAATGTTATTTTCCATAATAAGGTTCTTACTGACTGCAAGCCTGTCAAAGTGAACTACTTAATGTAAGAAGGTAAGAAGACTGCCCATTTGATCCAGGATCCTGTTTTCACAGAGGCTAACCAGGTGCCCGTGGGAAACCCGTAAGCAGCACTCCCCTCTCCTGTGGTTTTTAGCAACGGGTCTTCAGAAGCAAAGGCAGAGCATAGCCATCATGGTTAGCAGACACTAATAACCTTATCTTCTATGAATGTGCCCAATCCTATAGGCTGGTGGCCATCACTGCAGCACAATCCCATACATGCCTTCTCAGAGGTAAGTCTCTGGATTTAATGGATGGCTTGATGAATATGTTGACCCAGCATGCAGCAGCAGTGAAAAGGGGTAGATGTTAAACCTATATGCATACCCTTCTCATTATTTGGACTGTTGTTGTTGTTTAGTCGTTTAGTCATGTCCGACTCTTCGTGACCCCATGGACCAGAGCACGCCAGGCACTCCTGTTTTCCACTGCCTCCAGCAGTTTGGTCAAACTCATGCTGGTAGCTTCGAGAACATCGTCCAACCATCTCGTCCTCTCTTGTCCCCTTCTCCTTGTGCCCTCCATCTTTCCCAACATCAGGGTCTTTTCCAGGGAGTCTTCTCTTCTCATGAGGTGGCCAAAGTATTGGAGCCTCAGCTTCACGATCTGTCCTTCCAGTGAGCACTCAGGGCTGATTTCCTTCAGAATGGAGAGGTTTGATCTTCTTGCAGTCCATGGGACTCTCAAGAGTCTCCTCCAGCACCATAATTCAAAAGCATCAATTCTTTGGTGATCAGCCTTCTTTATGGTCCAGCTCTCACTTCAATACATCACTACTGGGAAAACCATAGCTTTTACTATATGGACCTTTGTTGGCAAGGTGATGTCTCTGCTTTTTAAGATTCCAACATACATTGCCACTATTTATTTAGCAAGTTCTTAAACTAGGTACTGTTCCGGTGGGAAGGTAAACAGCATTTCCGTGTACTGCTCTGGTTCGCCAGAAGCTGCTTAGTCATGCTGGCCACATGACCTGGAAGCTGTACCCCGGGTCCCTCAGATAGTAAAGCAAGATGAGCATCGCAACCCCAGAGTTGTCCGCAACTGGACCTAACAGTCAGGGGTCCCTTTAAACTAGGAATTAATAATTAGATCAATAGTTTTGTTTCATTTTATAACATTTTTTTTAAAAAAATGCAAATAATTAATATGTTGCACACACAAATTAAAATACTATGCCCTATATATATTCACTTGTTATATGTTGGTTGACATGTTGGAATCCTCAGCTATCACCTTCCCTCTCTCTTGCTCCAATTCAAAAACAAAAAAAAAATGAGGGGAGAATGAGATTTGGAATGCACAGAACCCCAGTCTCCAGGGACACTAAAACTGGCCACCCATGACTGACAAATAGATGCCTTGCTTGTATTTCTAGTTAGGTGAGAATTGCAGATACTGGCAAATTAGTTTTTCACCTCAGCATCTGTTTTTAATGTGTTCCTAAATTTCCCAGTTTCTACGGGTAACAACATAGCCCTGAGCAATAGGTGTTTTCTTTTCTTTCAGATGCTTCTAAAAGGGAGGGAGGGGAACAAGATGCACAAAAGGCAAAAACAAAAAACCATGCATAAGAGTCTGCTAAAGGTAAAGGTAAAGGTACCTCTGACTGTTAGGTCCAGTCATGGACGACTCTGGGGTTGTGCACTCATGTAGCTCTATAGGTCAAGGGAGCCGACGTTTGTCCACAGACAGCTTCCAGGTCATGTAGCCAGCATGACTAAGCCGCTTCTCTTGAACTAGAGCAGCACACGGAAATGCCATTTACCTTCCCACCGGAGTGGTATCTTTTACGTGCTTTCAAACTGCTAGGTGGGCAGGAGCTGGGACTGAACAACGGGAGCTCACCCCGTTGTGGGGATTCAAATTGCTGACCTTCTGATTGGCAAGCCCTAGGCTTTGTGGTTTAGACCACAGCACCACCCACATCCCAAGAGACTACTACTCCCAGCCTATATAGAGCTTGCAAATGCTTTTAAAGCAGCATTTTTGCCCATTCATCCTTTATTTAAGGAAGGCCGAGAATATGTATGCAAAGTATTTTAAATACTTCAAATGCACCTTATAGAGAGCATCATCAAAATCATTATCATTTAGGTTAAGACAAAAATTCCAATTTTTAAAATATGGAGGGAGATATACATTTATTTATTTTCACAACTTGTACCCCACTTTATAAGCAGAAACTCAAAGTGGTTTACATCATAAAAAGAAGAAGACATTACATAATATAGGAAACTGCTACTTTCTGGAGTACAGAATACCTATGATTGAAATAATGAATATGAGAACGAATCGGAAAGAAGAAACATGAAGACTGCAACCCAATTCTTTGCAGTACTTGGACAGTGAGAGGAGAAATGTGTTGAGATGTCCTGACAATGATTTGCAGGATTTCCCCAAGTTAACATCCAGAGAGACAGAATCTGGAACGGGGAGAAAGAGATATGAAGAAGCATACATATGCCACACAAATGGAGGGCTTTATTAACACAGCCATATCAAAATGTTATGGGGTTTTCTGGTGCAGGCATCTGGCTACAGTGACATGTCTTGTTTTATCTTGTCACACTCATCTTGTACAATGCAATCTTTTACTGGTGACGCTTCACAGCAGTGACACATCTATCAGACTAAATATATAGGGTCAGATTCACTGAGGCAGGGACAGAGAGGTTTAAATTACTACCCATCATGTCTGCCTGTCCCTTTGCATAGTCCCTCGTTATCTCATGCCAACCCTGCGGGGAAGACAGATGGTACTGCTGGTGACATATGTACCCAGGGCATGCTCCATGACTGGTCAGCTTAAATATGTACCACAAACTCCATGAGATCTCCAACAGTAGCAGAAAATGCATCATTCTGTACCTTGACCAAGTCATCCCTGTACCCAGTACTACATCCTTTCACCCATCTTGGCCAAAATAGAACAAAAGGTAATGATTTCATTTCAACAACGTCTCTGCCTGCTATTGGAGGTTTCTTCAATTTAATAATAATAATAATAATAATAATAATAATAATAATAATAATAATAATAAATTATTTATATCCCACCCTCCCCAGCCGAAGCTGGGCTTAGAGCGGCTAACAACAGTGAAATGATACAACATTTTAAAATCATTTCATTATAAAATCAGTTCAAATCAGATTAATGGCAACCATTGGGCTAGAGTTCTGAGAGGATTGCCAAAGGAGGGGGTCAGGCTGTGCCCTGGCCAAAGGCCTGGTGGAACAGCTTTGTCTTGCAGGTCCTGTGGAAAGATGTCAAGTCCCGCAGGGCCCTAGTCTCTTGTGACAGAGCCAGATTGGAGCCACCGCCAAAAAAGCCCTGGCTCTGGATGAGGCCAGCCTAACCTCTCTGTGGCCTGGGACCTCCAAAATGTTTTTGTTTGAAGACCGTAAGGTCCTCCGTTGTACATACCAGGAGAGGCGATCACTCATAGCCAAGTAATATAATAATAATTTAATAATAATAATTTATTATTTATACCCCACCATCTGGCTGGGTTTCCCTAGTCACTCTGGGTGGCTCCCAATCAAATATTAAAAACACAATACAGCATTAAACTATACAGCAATAACCATAAAGAGTAAGATTGTCTTCCAAGAACACAGTTTTAACAGTGAGTCCGTAAGAGACTGGGGAGGCCAATTCTGGATCCACACGTCCTTCCACAGTGGGGACATAGGTTTCTGGACAGGAGTTGATCATGGTGAGGGTTTGCCAAATGTGCCTTCCTCTTAGCTCGTTTCTCCCTTTCATCTGAGTTTGAGTGTCTTCAAAGCCCATGACACCTTTGATAAAGGCTGTTCTCCAATTGGAGCACTCGCAGGCCAGTGTTTCCCAGTTGTCAGTTTATACTACAGTACTTTTTTTTTTTTTAGTTTTGCCTTGATTCTTCAATTATTGCCTTTCCCCATCAGAGAAAGGAACCTTGATGAATATACAGAACTTTGTGGAGGTCTGTTGCATTGCAACAGAAGCCTGGGAGTGGTGTCCTTATGGCATCTTTCCTGTGCCAAGACAATAAACTATAATAAAAGGACCAGCAGGTCCAAGGCAAGCAATTTAGTTCCTGCCTATGCTGGTACCACATTACCTGGAGGCTGGGCAATGTTAATACACAATGGAACCACATCACTAGTCCCATCTGCATGGTTCATTTATGCAAAATGTTATTGAAGCAGCCTGGGAGGATGTACAGCAGAGGTGAAAGGCAATCAGGGGAAAAATAGGAGATGTGCTTCAGGGTGCTTCTAATTATAGGAGAATATCACACAAAACTAGGAGTTTGGGTTTTGCAGACTTTTGATTTTGCAACAGACATGGAAAGTCTCCAGAGAAGTGTGTCATACCATTTTTTAAGTGACACGCATACTAAGAAGGGCCAAGGTGGAATGATCATTTAGTGTAAATGCTTAGGCTGCGAACACAGCATAGATGCAAAGCACATTTAAAACAAATGGCTTCCCCATGTGTACTTTCCCCCTTACAGAGCTACAATTCCCATCGCCCTTAACAAACTACACTCTTAAACTGTTGAATAGCTTGAAGATCATGATAAGCTTTGATTTCCTATTTTCTACTGTGTCCCTTAATCACTTACACACTTCTCATTAACCATCTTCAGAGGCAGAAAGCACAAATGCTATTGCAGGAGCACAGCAGCTTTGGTTTACTCTGGTTCACAAAGGACTTTCTTTAATTCATGAGCAGGTGTTTCTATTTAAGCTTTAGAATCAACATGAATTCGTGATTTCAATATGAAATCCTGTTGGGACTGCTGCATTTCACTTAACATTGTCAAATCCTTTCAAAATGATATGTTCCTTATGTTTTCAATGCCAAAGGGGGGGCGGGAGAGAAAAGAATTACAGCAGGCATAAAGAACTAAAAAATTAGTTTTGACAAAGAACATTTTAGTTTGCCTTTTTTCTTAGATCAGGTGTTGCTTTCCCCCTTTTCTTCTTCACAGTGCAAGGCACTGTAATGTATAAGAAATAAGTATAATAGATGATAGAGAAAACAAGAAAATAACCAAACACAGACTGAGGATCCAGTAAAACAGGGATTTATTTATTTTCAGCTGGAACTCAGCACTGGAACCTCTTAGATGGGTGTCATTGCCACTATATGAGAACAATGGAGACGTTCATGGTGAGTTCCATCACCTCTTTTTCTAGAAAATTAACAGTAAATATTTGTCTCGGACTGACATATGAAGGCCATTTTATCTGTTCACATCTGTACAATGTTTCTAAGGCAGCAACTGAACACTGGCCAAAAGACCCTATCTGCATAAATATCTGCAGATCAAACTGGTGGGGAAGTGGCTCAGAGGAAAGTAAGAATTACAATCAGCCACGTGTGAGACAGATACAGGTAAGAGATCTCTCATGCCATGTCAGGCTTAATTTTCAATAAATCTACAATCACTTTTTGCGGGAAGACTTTTGTAAAGTCAGAGATGTCTCACGTTCAGATACACACAATTTTGATAACATTCCCTCAGGCAGAATTCCTTGGCTGAACTGAGACCTGGAACAAAATAACATCCTTCCTTGGTATTGGAACGCTTGTGAACAGTAAAGAAGGCTTACTCCTTGTTGCTTGGTAGCAAGGCAAGTAGGTGGAACAGCATATGACAGGTCATATCACTTGAGTTACTGAGGTCAATCAAGCTAGCGAAAAGGAAACAGTCACTCACCCACTGAGATACTAGCTTAGGGAAGCTTAAGAATCATTGTGGATTTTCTGGTGAACTGTTTTAGGACAGCGAAGCCAAAAATGAAAAAAAAGATGCTGGGAAGTAGCAGGTGACTACAGAGCAAAAAGAGAGCAAACATTGAAGAGGCTCCTTTGAATAAGTAGCTTGGCTATGTGATATATACTAATTTCAAGGTGGCTATCACATAAGGAAATACCTGGTGCATTCCTGATGGTTTTTATAAAACATTAAGACAGGCAGACAAATAAAAACACACACCACTGCCCCTAGGATAGTCTCCTTACTCAAGGAAAAAATTTAAAATGAATTATATGATTTCCCGTCTTTTTGCTCTGAATGCATGTACATAGGACTCAAAAGCTGAAATTGGCCCAATAGCTGATATCTTTTTAGCTTATATTCTATGTCTGACATCTTAAGGACAAAGATGTGATTCACTGTAAGATTGCCCCTGAAGGAATATAAGAGAGAAAGTCGCATTTGGAACATGACAGAAAAATAAGAATTGCTCCTCCTCCACAGAGAGATGCAAAGTGGGGTATTAAACTATTACGTATTTCCTGTCTCACTCTCAGTGTCATTGTTTTTGCGTTGGAGGGGTGGCTCTCTCAGGAATGCATCCTATGCACTCCCAACTCTGGATTTTCAAAAGTGAATGTGTGGAAATGTAAATTTGGGCCTTTTTTTAAATAGAGAAAATAGAGAACCGGGCAGACCTTAGATGCTATTTGCGAGATTGCAACAGCTAGTTAATGAAAAGTTACATTAGAGCAGCAGTGTATTTTCTGTCCTCCAGCAAAAACTCATTGCAAATCTCACATCAGCATTGCCAATGATAGGCCTTCTTTGAGTGTCCGGGCTCAAAAAAAAAAAGGTAACAAAATTGTTTTGGACTATATAATTTGAGCAGCTTTGACAGTCACACCCCCAAAGGCCTCTGCAAAGTGTGAATCGACATCAAGGGGAAGTGCTCAGAGATCAGCATGAGATCAGAGTGGGTCCAACTTCATTTTGGCTTCCATGGCTGAGCTGGAATAAATACCTTCCATATTTCAAACTATATAATACACCTTGTTTTATTTGATTATGCAATTGCAATGCTGAGCTCTGGGTAGTTTCTGTTTGCTGCCATTGCTATGCTGAGTGACCAACTGCGTTCTCGTGAGGATGAAAAAGAGGAGCCCCAGCCTTCATTATTGAGGTTATTATTATTATGCATATGGAAGCAAATTGGATGAATAAAAACTGACTCTTGGAAATGAAAGTACTTCAGTCTAATAGTATGGTTCAAAAGCTTTACTTACAGAACTTGACTCCAAAGGCAACTTGAAACCTAATAAAGTTACATTCAGATAGTTGCATCATATCATATACTGGTCCCAGCAATATCTTAGATTATGAATATCTTATATTCAGATCTAAAAAATCAAAGCTCTCTCTTCCAAACAGCCTCCAGTAGCTCAAGACTCAAGACTGTTTTCCTACAGAAGAGAAATTAGCATGTCAATTCTCTTCTGTAGCTTCACAGGAAAGACTCACACACCCAAAATGAAGACCTAATGATTAGCATATGCATAGACTTGTAACACTATATCTTTCCTGTGATTTTGAGCTCATTACTTCGTGAGGTGCAGAGGTACAGCCCCACTTAATGATTAACGTTAAGCTCTCTACTTCTGCTCTTGTTTAGCTTCAACGGAAATTTACATACAATACACATTCAGACACATTACAGAGTTACTTTCCCTTTCAATGTACGTTAAACAATTATACTTAATGTTCCTTACCAGGGGCCAGGAATCTACCCCACAGCTGTAATGCGCAACAAGGAAAATCCCTGCACCTGGAATTGGCTACAACCATCTTCTGAGAAGTGGACATATTGGAGCACATCATAGCCTAGTGCCCAAGACTAAACATTGATATGTAACTCGGGATCTTTCTTATATGCTGAATCAGATTGAATTCCAGTGGAATTCCTCAAAATATGGTAGTAACTGTTGATGGTTTGAGTGGTAGTGCTTACTGCAACCAGCCACTCAAAAGACCAAATCTAGGAATGCCATTGGATATCTTGATTAAATTGTTGATTGATTTGTAGATTGCCTTTTTAAATGTATTTTTTGAACCAGATATTGTAAGACTGTCCTGGGTTTGTCCTGTGATGCTATGGCCTGTCGGCTATGCAAATAAAGTCTATTCTATTCTGTCCTGGGTTCCTTCTAGAGGAAGATTGTGATAAAACAATCCAACAATTATTACTATTATTGCTTTTTGTTTGTTTGTTTGTTTGTTTGTTTTTCAGATTGCAAGAAAGTCATATTGTATGTCCATGCTTCTAGTGCCATTATCTGAAGACACGGAGCTGAGACGGATTCAAGTCACCAGTGAGGCTAAGCTCCTTGGAAATACAGCAGGGTTCATCATTTCTGCTGGGAATGGGGTGTTTTTTGAGGGATTAGATACTTTCTCCAGCAACTTGATCTGGGGTTGAACATAAATCTACTGGAAGTAACTATGTACATGCGACTAGCAAATTTTTATCTACCAAGTCACCCATAAAGTATCCAGGAAGCTGAGAGCATACATTCTTTAAGAATTATGGATGTCTGAATACATTAAACAGATACAGTCTATTAGCTGGACATTATATATGTGTATATTGATGCGTTAATTGAGGTAATCAATATTACTCATCCAAGAGTTGGATTGGCAACAAATGCATGGAATCTATTCTCAATGTGATGAATGCTCTTGTCAGGAGACCAACAACTGTTACTTTAAATGTTAAATTCTGAATGAAACTGGGCTTCTCTGCAATCTTCTGGGGCTTCCTACAGCAAAAAAACCACTTCCATATGAATAGGTGAAAAGAACCATGGAAGTACTTTGGGACAGACACATTTATCTTTTTCAGAAGATTTACTTTTTTAGACATGATAGTGATAAGCTTGACATGAGTCAACAGTGTGATGCAGCAGAAACAAAAAGCTAATGGTACTCCAGGCTGCATCAACAGAAGTACAGTGGTACCTTGGGCACTTCAGGTTACATACGCTTCAGGTTACAGACTCCGCTAACCCAGAAATAGTGCTTTAGGTTAAGAACTTTGTTTCAGGATGAGAACAGAAATTGTGCTCTGGCGGCGCGGCAGCAACAGGAGGCCCCATTAGCTAAAATGGTGCTTCAGGTTAAGAACAGTTTCAGGTTAAGAACGGACCTCTGGAACGAATTAAGTACTTAACCTGAGGTACCACTGTATAGTGTCCAGATCATAGGAAGTAATACTACCACTCTATTCTGCCTTGGTCAGGCCACACCTGGAATACTGTGTCCAATTCTGGGCACCACAATTGGAGAAGGTTGTTGACAAGCTGGAAGATATGCAGATGAGGGGAACCAAGATGATCAAGGATCTGGAAAGCAAGCCTTATGAGGAGCAGTTGAAGGAGCTGGATATGTTTAGCCTGGAAAACAGGAGACTGAGGAGATATGATAGCCACAGGGCCGTCTTAAGCATATCTGGCGCCATGGTTCCCTCCGGCACTGCTGCCCCCCCTTTCTCAGAGTTGTCAACCTTTTTTTAGGGACAACGGCGCTGCTGGCGGGGCTGGAGGAGGTGGGCAGCAGCTGGAGGGTGGCTCCTCTGGCGGGGAAGAGGTGGAGGCTGGACGTGGTGCCTCCCGGCTCAGCTGGCCACTTCGTGGCATGATGGCCATAGTAGACGGAGGCTTTGGCTATGGTGCTGCTTCGGCGCGGCATGGCGGAGGCGGGCAAGGGCGGTGAGCTGGTGCTGGGAGGCGCTGCGTCCAGCCTCCACGTCTTCCCTGGTGCCTTCTGGAACTTGGCGCCCCAGCGCCCTGCACCACTAGCCTCTATGGGTAAGACGTCCCTGGATAGCCACCTTCAAATATCTCAAGGGCTGTCACATGGAAGAGGGAACAAACTTGTTTTCTCCTGCTTTGGAGGGTAGGACCTGAACCAATGACTTCAAGTTACAAGAAATGAGATTCTGACTCAACATCAGGAACAATTTTCTGACAGTAAGAGCTGTTCACCAGTGGAATGGTCTCCCTTGGGAGGTTGTGGAAGTTTTTAAGCAGAGGTTGGATGGCCATCTGTCATGGATGCTTTTAGCTGAGATTCTTGCATTGCAGGGGGTTGGACTAGATGACTCTCGGGGACCCTTCCAGCTCTGCAATTCTATGATTCTAAGCAATTATATTTGTCCTTTGTTTTTCTATGGGAAACAACAACACACTGCAGCAACCAAAACATTCTGATACTCAGAAGTTCAGGTAATGGAGACTGCTTGAAACACGGTTCACAAATAACACAATGTTTTCCAAACTGATTTCCATATTATATTTTCTGAGATGCTTTCCTGGTTCTGTATGAAAGAAAGAGGTCTTACTTCCTGAGAGTCAACCTCTTTGCTTTTAAGGGCTACGATAAATGCACAGTACTTGCAATTATTTTATTCATTTGTTTGCTCATTTCTTCTTCTTCTTCTTTGGCAATCACTCATAGCTGAGTAAGATTGTCTTCCATAAACACGGTTTTAACAATGAGTTCGTAAGTGAATGTGAAGGCCAATTCTGGACCCACACATCCTTCCACAGTGGGGAAATTGGTTCCCGGGCAGGCGTTGATCACGGTGTGGATTTGCCAAGCATGCCTTCCTCTTTGCACGTTTCTCCCTTGCATCCTGAGTTTGAGCTTCTTCAAAGCCTATGACACCTTTGGTAAAGGCTGTTCTCCAACTGGAGCACTCACAGGCCAATGATTCCCAATTGTCAGTGTTTATACTACATTTATTAAGACTTGCCTTGAGACAGTCTTTAAACCTCTTTTGTTGACCACCAACATTACGTTTTCCATTTTTAAGTTTGGAATAGAGTGGTTGCTTTGGAAGACGATCATCATTTATAAGAGAATTTCATCATATGATCCTAGTAAATGCAGTACCTTTGATAACATACAATAAGACTCCACTACAATAAAAGCAATGTATCACAATTTATAAAAGCACTTAAAAATGCAGCATCATTAAAAACACCCAAGGAATCAAATAATTGTCTTATTCCTAGTCCTTTTTACTTCTCCTATCTTCAGGTCTGCTCTTAAAAAAGGCGGGAGGTAATGATAAATCTGCTGTTCACATGCATAGGTTACATTTGATATGCTATGCCCCCTCAGGGACTGGATTCATTCACCTGCCAGCCCAGATTAGGATCACCCTGAAATTCTGCAAGATGAAGCAGACCTTGTTTCATACAGAGTAAATCATGCACTAGTATTCCATTTTATCTTGCATCTCAGTGAAAGGGATCACTGCAATTTTGTTTTTTCTCTTAGAGAGTTTTCTGGAAATGTTAAGATTTAAATTAGGACTCAGATGAAAGGAGGGGTAGTCACTTTTTCAAATACATCTTTTTTAGTGCTTCCCAATTTTCCAGTGTCTGTGAACTGTGATTAAAATGTTTGCATGTTCTTAGTGAGGGCAACTGGTGGTCCCCCTGGATAAAATTAGCCTCCTAAACAACCCAGGATCATTGCCTTCACTCTTAATACTATTCATTTGCTCACAGCAATGATGTTGTCACTCAGCCAGATCTGACTGGATGCACAGTATTGCAATATCGGCATGTTCACTGCATGCTCACTGATCACTAGGAACACGATGTAGACATTAAATCCCTGGATTACACTTGAAGGAGCAGTAGATCAGAGAAACAATTCCTCTGAACTTGTTTAAAAGTGGACAGAGATTCCACACAGGCAGATGACTTTTTCAGGGAACATTTCAGGTAACAGCTTTCACCTCACCACTTGAAACAGGTGAATGCTTATAGAAGCCCTAGTTGGAACCCAAATTTACAGGTGTCAATAAAACTAAAATGTCACAAATGCTATATTAGGACATAAAACATAGCATAAACCTACAGGAGGTAGCAGTAATTGCCCAGGTCACTGAAAACATGAAGTAACCTTCATTTAAAACTTGAGTAATCTATGTTAGAGCTCTGAACTACCTACACTGCCCTTTAAAAACAATGACAAGAAGATCTGAAACAACATTCTTACTGTTTAGTCAGTTCTTAACCTGAAATTTAGGTAATCCTCTGATGAGAGCAGGCATCCCTGAACTCTTAATATATTTCTGCTAAATTAGACATGGAGTCCAACTCTGTTTCAAAAGGACTTTGGAAGGGAGACCTTGGTGGACCAAAGCTTGGCCTGGGCTTCATGTTGAGTGGATTGTGCTAAACTGGTTATAAGGCGAGTACTTTTGTCCCATTTTCTAATGTTCCTTTCACACTGCACTCTCCTGATCTGTCAAATCCTGACCATTATACTGCCATAAATGTCATTCATGCAACAGCAAGCAACAAACGTCACCAGAGATGTTGGTTTTGCCCACCCTCTATGGACATGGCCACTGCTGTTCCCATGATTCACCATGTCCCTCTTGTTCTACATTCTGCCATTCTTCTAGCCTTTACCTTTCGGGCAGGACTTTCTATGCTGAAATATCAGCAGATTTTTCTTTTCTTTTCTTTTCTTTTTTTGGCCAGGAAAAAAGAAAGAGGAAAAGGAAAAAGACACAAGTCTTAAAATGGGTGGGAGTACTGTGCATCACATGAGCAGCTGTGGTGCGAACCTGCGAAATTGGCAGGAAAGTTACCACACAAAACTCCCACAATTTTCTGGGTTAAGGCTGGGATAGCTCAGTTAGTAGAGAATGAGGTTTTAATCTCAAGGTTACAGGTTCAAGCTAGGGCTGCCATACATTCAGATTTTCTGGGACATTACTGGAAAACAACTTTGTGGTTTGCTCGATTTCAGCAGTGGTTTCCTTAAAAAAAGCTCAACAAATTTGGGGTTCGTCTGAAAAGCGCTCAACAACTAGGAGTATCCTGGTTTTCACTTTTTAAAATATGGCAACCCAAGTTCGAGCCCCACATTGGATAAGAGATTACTGCATTGCAAAGGGTTGGATCTTCACGGTCCCTTTTACGTCATGTGAAAGCTCAAACATAATGCTCAAATTAACAGTCAGTGAAACACTGGGGAAAGCGAATAAAGTGCAGTTTATTCTGGCTGACTCGGCTTCTGATTTTGCTTGTAAGCCAAAAAAATAGCAACTCACATGGTGACTCACTGTGGTGTCCAGAGACCTCAGTATGGCATGAGAAAGCAATATTGTCTACAGCTACGCTTTTACCACATTGATTTTGAGTCCAACCAGACTTGTTAAAGGGGAGTAATCTGCAAACAATAACCTTGAAACAGCGTTCACACTTCGTCATATGCTCTTGAATCACCCTGCTGTCCCTTTTTATTTTGCCATATGCTCTGCCCAAAACATTTTATTTGGGTTTCCTTATCTTTATTATAATCTGTCCTAATATTCTCTTAACAAAACCACTCTTTTCTCTTCCAAGTCTCTTACTCCTTTCTCTAGCATAGGTGAATGCTTTGAGTATGAGGCCAGTGGCCAGTGCTCCCCAAGGATTTAGTGCATGTAACAGAAAGGTTTTTCAAGTTTTTCAATGGAGTGAGGGGAAGCAATTAAATAAGAATGTTGAGGATGAGCTTGTGATGAGAATCAGCATATTATTATTATTAATAATAATAATAATAATAACAATAATTTATTTATTTATTTATTTATTTATTTATTTATTTATACCCCGCCCATCTGGCTGGGTTTCCCCAGCCACTCTGGGTGGCTTCCAACAAAACACTAAAATACAATAACCTATTAAACATTAAAAGCTTCCCTAAACAGGGCTGCCTTCAGATGTCTTCTAGAAGTTTGGTAGTTATTTTTCTCTTTGACATCTGGTGCTAGGGCGTTCCACAGGGTGGGTGCCACTACCGAGAAGTCCCTCTGCCTGGTTCCCTGTAACTTGGCTTCTCGCAGTGAGGAAACCGCCAGAAGGCCCTTGGCACTGGACCTCAGTGTCCGGGCAGAATGATGGAGGTGGAGACGCTCCTTCATGTATACTGGACCAAGACTGTTTAGGGCTTTAAAGGTCAGCACCAACACTTTGAATTGTGCTTGGAAACGTACTGGGAGCCAGTGTAGGTCTTTCAAGACTGGTGTTATATGGTCTCGGTGGCTGCTCCCAGTCACCAGTCTAGCTGCTACATTCTGGATTAGTTGTAGTTTCCGGGTCACCTTCAAAGGTAACCCCACATAGACCACATTGCAGTAGTCCAAGCGAGAGATAACTAGAGCATGTACCACTCTGGCAAGACAGTCCGTGGGCAGGTAGGGTCTCAGCCTGCGTACCAGATGGAGCTGATAAACAGCTGCCCTGTCTCATTCAGATCGAACTCTAATTGCACTTTTTAAATGTATTTGTGTGTGACCAACTGATCACACATGGATGGAAAGAAAGGCAGCATGGACATATCAAGATGGACATTCCAATGCAAATTTGGATGCACATCATCCGCAAAGCTGGTATGCACTTGGAATCCTACTTTAAGGCACTAATCTCCTTAACTGAATCAGGGTGAGTATCTTAGAATCCTAGTTAAAAGGTGGGGGAATGCACTTGGTGATTACATATATTTTTAGATGTGGAAAATTCCAGAAATAACTTAGGGCTCAAAAAGATCTCAGACTTTGAGAAAAGCATGATAAAAAGTTGTTTGACCTTGTTCTCATGACAGCTTGATGTATGTTAGTAAAAGAAGGAGAGAGAAACAGCCCTCAATCCTTCCAAAAGAATTGATGTTTTACCTCTCCTGCTACATCGACCAAAAGGTTAGTGAGTAGGGGTTTCAGAAAAGAACAATGCAAAGGGAAGGCAGATACTCAAATTATGAAAGAAGTGGATCATTTATCATGAGCACAGAAAAGAGATGAAAGATAACACAGAAGCTTTTGCAGTAAATGTTCGTGCCAAGGAATAGTCTACCATCAGTTGTATGAAAATGATTATCACAAACTGCTCTTAAGATTTCTAGAATATAGCATCCATGCCTTTTTAACATCTCAACAATGTCTTCCATACAATAGCATTTTTTTTTTTTTGCTGTTGTGACATCAGCAGCTTGAATATATAAGGGAATAAATTACAAAAGCATCCTTTTCTGTAAAATAACTGCTCATCTCAATTGTATCCCTTCCCAAAGCCATTCCATTCATTGCTTTTCTGTTTAAACAAACAAACACAAACACTTTAATTGTTGAACAGGCTATCAGTATTAAGTTTGGCCTCAATAAAAAGAAGCACATATATGTTTATTGCAGCACGACTTGCATGCCTTGTGATCTGAGATCGATTTTCAGTTTTTGCTTTATACTAAATGCAGCCAGGGTTGGGGGAGGGGAATATATTGAACAACACAGGAAACAGGAGGTTAACCCTTTTCGCCTATATCATTTTCCCTAATGTAAATCAATTTCCTTCAAAGTGCTAATTGCTCTATGGCAGGGAAAATGCAGGCATAAATATATCACACCTGTACTTTCTCCCATGTGGTCGTAAGAGCAGCTTGAGGAAGGCAATTTGGATTTGGGAAAATGGCATAGCAGTGTGATTTATATCCTGTCCCACACCATTTTTCCAAGACACATTAGAGGACACATCCCAATGGCTTCATTTAGTTGTGTTGTGTTGTGTTGTTTGTTTGTTTTAAAAATGATTAATAATTGCTCTCCTGGTATAACTTATAATTTGACCTCTATGCCAAAATTAAATCACGGTGCAAGACAGTATTGATAGGAATTGTTGTTATTGGCAACTGTTTGTCTCAAGAGACAATGGAGTACGCCTCCAGGGGTGAAGTCAAACTGCTGCATTAACAGCACCAAAGTGATCTCCCCAGGACGCAAGCCTGGGCAGTGTATATGGAGGCCCAGGCAATAAGACTCCCCTCTTGGCCTCGCTGATGTGGTCCAAAGGAAAACAGAGCAATAAGCTTGGCTGCAGGAGTAACTGGAAGAAGATATACAAGGCTCCATCCAACCATCTTAGGGACTCCAGCTTTGTGTAGAGTATACTCCTGAGCCTTTTATTCTCCCAAACACATCCCACAAGGCAGAGGTGGTTTAGGAACAGAGTTTTCCTTCTCCTAGATGGGCTGCCTTCCCAGGTTGATGAGCCCCATCTGGCCCTCACTTCCCTCTACAGCACACACAGAAGCCACCTTCTTGATAGTTGGACTCACTATTGGTCTCTTCCGCTCAATCCACCAGTGCCTATGTTTGCATGCAGGGGAAGTCCCTAACTCACTGGGGGTTTGAGACCCATTTACTATCCTCACCTGGTTTAGCTGGCCAGTTTAGGCCATTTTCCAGGGTCAGGCTGCTGCTGTGTGCTGACAGCATCTAGGAGCCACAGGTGAGAGCTGAGTGCAGTGGGGGGAACCAAAGGTGGACAAACGACCATAGAAGGAGCATGACAGGTCTCCCATCAGAGGTACCACCCCTCTCCTAACACCCCATGCACCCCAGATATGGCATGCATATGTTTATATGGTACTCAATAATTGGACCTTGGGACAAATAAAAGCAATGAAATGTGTGACTGAGACCTCACCTCAACAGTTTCAACCTTCAAAACAATGTCATTTGATCTTCAGTGGGAAGGTCTTTGTAAACAAGTCTGTGAGACCACACAAAGCCTTTCCTAACACTGCAGTCTAGAAAGGGCAATGTGTATCTAGAAGACGTGTATATGAGTGGATTGGAGTTCAAGTGAACTTGCTTGATGCAGATGTATATCTGGATGAGTATCTACATTAAATACCCATTCAGATGGGTCACCTTTACAATTGTATGGGTGGGGGGAAGGGATGTCACACACACATCCATTCACAATGCAGTGCAAGTGGAATTGTGCATCCAAAACCATTCTACTACACTGCACACAAACTGTTGTGTTTGATGATGGAAGGCCTTATCTAGGTCTTCAGAACAAACAAGAACCACATTTTCTGAGCCATTTCTCTTTTCATAAGTACCGGGCAGACTTAAAAATACAGCATTTGACATTAACTTCCCTTGAAATGGCTAATAAAAAAAATAGGAAGCAAAAAGGGATCATAAAACCTATTCATTAATTCCATTCCTATGGTGAGGTCACGGAGAGGCCAGATTGATTTTTATTAGAATAACAAACTTCAGAGAGTGAATTTCACCTCAAATGTGAAGCTACTGACTGATAACGTGCCCTCAGTTCCATCATTCTACAAAACCTAAAAAACTGTATTATGGGTGAAGAGGGCAAGACACGAAAGGGCTGTTCATGAACTGATTCATTGACATAGTGTTACCTGAACCAATGCCTTATTCATATCAGAAATCAAAGCTAACATCACTGCAATTGTAATGAATGTTTTATGTTTTGTTACTGGCTATGAGACCCGCATTCTCCAAAATTGTCTAAATTGGGGGTGGGGTATATACACTGCAAAAGCTGATGCCATGAAGGACTTTGAGGCCCTGAGGAAAGCTGAAGTGTTTGAAAGTATGAGACCCAAATGATCACAAACTCTTCTCTTTGAATACCTGACAATTGTCACAGTGAACTATTCCTTGTGATCCACTTTGGATCATGCCTGAGCATTGGAAGAACACAACCATCCCATATTCCCGAATCCTAGCCAAAATGAGTGGTAGCAACATAGAAATAGCAACTGTAGACATACAGAGGAACAGAGAAGACTGGAGTCTCTGATAATATTAAACTAAAATTATATTAACAGTTGATTTCAGGAATGAGTTGGCTGGCTGGCTAAAAATAAATACACATAAAAAACTAAGCTTCCTCCCAATAACTTTAACTGCATCGATAGGAACAGGCTCTCATTCCCCTCAAATATTCCTCTCAAACTCCAGAAGAAAAATGTTTTAATGTTTGTAGTGTTCTCTTGCAGCATTGGTGGGATGCGATTTCTATAATCTCTAATTGAATTCTGGGATGGGGGTTGGAATCCAACATAAAAGCAAAGGTAACGGGACACCTGATGGTTAAGTCCAGTTGTGGACGACTCTGGGGTTGTGGCGCTCATCTCACTTTATTGGCCAAGACAGCTGGCATACAGCTTCCGGTTCATGTGGCCAGCATGACTAAGCCACTTCTGGCAAACCAGAGCAGCGCACGGAAATGCCGTTTACCTTCCCACCGGAGCAGTACCTATTTATCTACTTGCACTTTGACATGTTTTCAAAGTGCTAGGTTGGCAGGAGCAGGGACCGAGGAATGGGAGCTCACCCCGCCACAGGGATTTGAACCGCCAACCTTCTGATTGGCAAGCCCTAGGCCACAAGTGGAGGGCCACAAATTCCCCATCTCTGCTTTAAAGGGAGATGAGCCTACATACCCCTTCAAGGGGGATTCATTTTCTGTCCCCACTTCAGAAAAACAGGCATCTCCCCCACCACGCTTGGGATGTGATTGAGAAGGAAAGTGTGCAAAAAGGAAACATTAGTCAATGCTTCTCATCTTGCATTTTCTAAAATAAAAATGAATCCATGCTTGATGTGGAGACTCAAAAAGGTGAGATCCTAGATCCACACTTAGAACTGTATAGTTTGAAGGGACTACGAAGGTCACATAGCCCAAGCCCTGCAATGCAGGAATCTTCTGTCCAATGTGGGATTGAAGTCATTACAATGAGACTAAAAGTCTCGTGCTCTACCATCTGACCTGTCCCAGCAGTGATTGAGCAACAATTTCGTTTGAAGATATCAACATTCAAGCAACTGTTTTCCAAACCTATTGGATTTTAGTTTTGGCAATATTGAATATTTGCAATCACACTGAAGCAATGATTGTGGAAGAATAGACCCACTGTACAAAAAATGACATTCAGGGCAGTGGGGGTCCAAGAATAAATATTCCACCTGTTTTTCACAACTTTCTCATTGCCAACACTTAATATCTGTATAGATTGTTTTGCAGCAGCTAAAACTCCATGCTAACTGCAGATGATATTCATGGTGGATGATTTAAGGGTGGGAATTAAGCATCTGCTCACGGGGTCCCTACTAGCAGGATTATTTGTTAATAATTTATTTTTTTTATCACTGAACATAGCAAGCTTTGAAATAAATATCTGAATGGGAGAAACCATAAATGCTTATGTATCTGCTATCTTCTCATTTAGTGGTAAAGTGTGAAGGACTGGAGCTGTTTTCTGCCTGCTAAAAATTCAGAGCTAAATTATCCAATGTAGTTATCTTTTTGGCGGCCACAAAATAATGCATGGTTTGGCAAAAAACAAAACAAAAAACCCCACCACAGCTTAATGCCATCATGTGCTTTCTGAAAGCACTAATTCTCTCAGGGTTTCAGGATTCTTAATGGAAATTCTGTGTGATGCCCAGAAAGAGGAATCACGCTGATGCCACCATTAAACATTACTTCATTCAGAGAATCAGAAAAAAAAACATATTTACTTGTCCAGTTAATTGCAGAGATCATACCCCAGGAATAGAGTAGGAAGTCCATTAATCACCATGTCATGTTCATTCTACTGACATAATCTATATTACTTTAAAACAGGTTGCACTCACTTTCCCCTTTTTTTCATATAACAGACATTGCAAAATAACCCTGACGTTGCAAAATGTGGAAAAATATATTTTTGGGTATACACAAAGAAAAATTGGTCTATTATTCCATTACTCCATACCAACATGCAGATCTTATGGTCACTATATTACTATATTACCAGTGCTTTTTTTCTGGGGCTACATGGGGGCACACATACCCCTAAACATTTTGTGAATCTAAGTTTCATCTCATTGAGGGGCAGTATTTCAGTAGGAAAATGAGAGTACCCCTAAACATTATTTTTTTAAGGGGAAAAAGCACTGTATATTACTAAACAAACACTGATTTTTTCATACCAAAACCCTAACTAGCCAACATTGTAGCACTCTCAAGGTGTTGTACAACTCCAACCTTACTGGCTGATATAAATTTGAGTCTACATCTGGCAGAGAATACTAGCAAACATCATGACATTTCAACTTGTTCCTTTATTCCATAGTGTTTCTAATCAAGTTGATGTGACCCAGCCATTAAACTAGATTTAAAAATTTGTAAAGGTCATGGCCACCAGCTCTAGGGCACCCCAGAAATGTATCTGAAACAAATCAAAACACCTTAAGATAAAAGAGTGAACATGGACCATGAACCAAACAGGCTAGAACTTTAGATTATCCTCTGATTCCCACAGCTATCCTAATATGCCACCATTATTTTATTTGTCTGACGCAAAACCATTTTCAGCAGCAAGACTGCTGCAAGCAATGTAAAGAACAGACCCTTGACATAAATCTGCTGGTACTGATTTATAAGTAGAGATGTCTGTGAGAAATTAAGATGGCATATTGTTGGGGTCTCGCCCACTTTGCTTGTATGGTGATGGGATTCGCTGCAATTTGTTGTTTTAAAGGAGGGAAGAGACAGTGGCCCACCACAAAAATGCCAGAATTAAGCCCCCTTGGGCCAGGTTGACCAGAAGTAAGTCCAAGTCAGTGAGATTTACTGCCAAGTGAGTATGCTTAAAAATACAGCCTCATGTAAAGAACAGTCAGTTCTTGTTCCTAGAAAGAAAATTAGCACAAAACAAAACACCTTCAGCCTTTGTCACAAATAAAGTTAGTAGCTAAGAGTAGACATTAACAAATAATATGTTGCAACAGGGGAATGTATAGATTCAATTCTGGTTTTGTTAGAAATGTGCACTCATACATATGAGGTTTGACTATGGAATTTGTACATGGAATAAAATGCAAGAATAGGCATTCCCGAAACCAACTATCTGTTTTTGAGACATCTTGGGCAACATTAACATAATATTTCAAAACCTGAACCCTAAAGTAACTGGCTGCTACTATGAACATCAAGGCTCCATAATACTGATTTCCATGGCCTGGAGGAGAAGCACTGAATTTGAACTTTTCATGTATTATGCCTCAGTGCATTATATATATTCCCAAAGAAAACAGTGCACAGCCTAACATTTGTTTATATCTGGTTTCCATGGAAATTAAAACAAAAAGGTTAGCTATTCCGCAAGCTACTAGCCTTCCAATCACCATGCCAATTCAGGGGTGCAGGATACAGTTCTACTTACAGTGGTACCTCTAGTTACGAACTTAATTCGTTCTGGAGGTCCGTTCTTAACCTGAAACTGTTCTTAACTAGAGGCGTGCTCTGGCTAATGGGGCCTCTTGTTGCTGCTGCGCCGCCAGCACACAATTTCCATTCTCATCCTGGGGCAAAGTTCTCAACTCAAGGTAACTCTGCCAGTTTAGCGGAGTTTGTAACCTGAAGCGTTTGTAACCTGAGGCATTTGTAACTCGAGGTAGCACTGTGTTTAGAAATTTCTTAACGGTTGCAAAAAAAATTAAAGATCTCTTTTTGTAAAGAACATTCTCAGATTTAGGAAACTAATAACTGACTTAATCTCTGTTAACTGGTCTAAGATAATTATTAACTGCATTTGTGCCCCAGTTATGATTTGCAAGCAGGAGCTGGAACTGGAACTGGAGCTGGAGCTCCCTTCCTATGCAAGCTTTAGTATGCAAAGGATTAACTTAAGCCAACAACAGTGGACTTTGGGCTTTATATTTTCAATGGCACCCTGTGTAGGCCAAAATTTGGTATTCCCCCCTCACCTTCTGTTGTTCATTATTATTCTGGCACCCACTATGGTGCCCTTTTGGCATGGTGCCCTCTCAGCTTGGTACCCAGTGCAAACAAACCAGCCACGCTCCCCCAAGTACATCTCTGCAGCCAGTCATGATCTTTGGTATATAGATATTTTGTATTTTGTGAAGTTTATGGTGAGAGTCAGGTTTTAGCCACACTTCCTCTTGCCCTGTCCCTTTATCCCAGGGAAAATCATCATTTAGT